>NC_090321.1:156969438-157288134 GCF_040869045.1 Eurosta solidaginis
AATTTTTATTAAACAGGCATATAGTAATAAGTGTAACTTTCCTGCCAAATTTCATCATGATATCTTCAACGACTGCCAAATTACAGCTTGCAAAGCTTCTAAATTACCTCCTTTTAAAAGTGGGCGGTGCCACGCCCATTGTCCAAAATTTTACAAGTTTTCTACTCTGCGTCATAAGTTCAACTCACCTACCAAGTTTCATCGCTTTATCCGTATTTGGTAAGGAATTATCGCACTTTTTCGATTTTTCGATATCGAAAAAGTGGGCGTGGTTATTGTCCGATATCGTTCATTTTAAATAGCGATCTGAGATGAGTGCCCAGGAACCTACATACCAAATTTCATCAATATACCTCAAAATTTGCTCAAGTTATCGTGTTAACGGACAGACGGACGGACGGACGGACATGGCTCAATCGAATTTTTTTTCGATACTGATGATTTTGATATATGGAAGTCTATATCTATCTCGATTCCTTTATACCTGTACAACCAACCGTTATCCAATCAAAGTTAATATACTCTGTGAGCTCTGCTCAACTGTGTATAAAAACCAAAGTTTCTTTGAAAACCGCCGTACCAAACATAGCTTTAACACATAATTGCATACGAAGTACGCAATGTGTAAAAGATTAAAATATGCAAAAAGAAGGCAATTGGGAAAAACTTTACAACAACTAAGGCATGACGTAGCTGAATGCGTTTGTAACCATTTCAATTATCGTAGGAATGCGGGTTCGACTCCCACTCCCGGGAGAAGGCTTTGAAGAGATTTACAAGGTATAATCGAAACAGCTGTCGCCTTGCGCATCCTGATGTCACGTTGTTTAAATTTTTCCCAAATTATCAAATAAATTATAAAATTAAAAAATTGCTTCAAATAAATGTTTTCATACATTTAAAAAAGCAATACGGGCAATCCCCGATTAAATCATACAAACAGATAAAATTGGTTAATTCGTTGTAGTTCTATAAATAGAACAAAAACAGCAACAAAAACCCAAGTTTCTTTGAAAACCGCCGTACCAAGCATAGCTTTAACACATAATTGCATACGAAGTATGCAATGTGTGAAAGATTAAAATATGCAAAAAGAAGGCAATTGGGAAAAACTTTGCAACAACTAAGGCATGACGTAGCTGAATGCGTTTGTAACCATTTCAACTATCGTAGGAGTGCGGGTTCGACTCCCACTCCCGGGAGAAAAGGCTTTGAAGAGATTTACAAGGTATAATCGAAACAGCTGTCGCCTTGCGCATCCTGATGTCACGTTGTTTAAATTTTTCCCAAATTATCAAATAAATTATAAAATTAAAAAATTGCTTCAAATAAATGTTTTCATACATTTAAAAAAGCAATACGGGCAATCCCCGATTAAATCATACAAACAGATAAAATTGGTTAATTCGTTGTAGTTCTATAAATAGAACAAAAACAGCAACAAAAACCCAAGTTTCTTTGAAAACCGCCGTACCAAGCATAGCTTTAACACATAATTGCATACGAAGTACGCAATGTGTAAAAGAATAAAATATGCAAAAAGAAGGCAATTGGGAAAAACTTTACAACAACTAAGGCATGACGTAGCTGAATGCGTTTGTAACCATTTCAACTATCGTAGGAGTGCGGGTTCGACTCCCACTCCCGGGAGAAAAGGCTTTGAAGAGATTTACAAGGTATAATCGAAACAGCTGTCGCCTTGCGCATCCTGATGTCACGTTGTTTAAATTTTTCCCAAATTATCAAATAAATTATAAAATTAAAAAATTGCTTCAAATAAATGTTTTCATACATTTAAAAAAGCAATACGGGCAATCCCCGATTAAATCATACAAACAGATAAAATTGGTTAATTCGTTGTAGTTCTATAAATAGAACAAAAACAGCAACAAAAACCCAAGTTTCTTTGAAAACCGCCGTACCAAGCATAGCTTTAACACATAATTGCATACGAAGTATGCAATGTGTGAAAGATTAAAATATGCAAAAAGAAGGCAATTGGGAAAAACTTTGCAACAACTAAGGCATGACGTAGCTGAATGCGTTTGTAACCATTTCAATTATCGTAGGAGTGCGGGTTCGACTCCCACTCCCGGGAGAAAAGGCTTTGAAGAGATTTACAAGGTATAATCGAAACAGCTGTCGCCTTGTCCGTCCTGATGTCACGTTGTTTAAATTTTTCCCAAATTATTAAATAAATTATTAAATTAAAAAATTGCTTCAAATAAATGTTTTCATACATTTAAAAAAGCAATACGGGCAATCCCCGATTAAATCATACAAACAGACAAAATTGGTTAATTCGTTGTAGTTCTATAACTAGAACAAAAAGAGCAACAAAAACCAAAGTTTCTTTGAAAACCGCCGTATCAAGCATAGCTTTAACACATAATTGCATACGAAGTATGCAATGTGTAAAAGATTAAAATATGCAAAAAGAAGGTAATTGGGAAAACTTTACAACAACTAAGGCATGACGTAGCTGAATGCGTTTGTAACCATTTCAACTATCGTAGGAGTGCGGGTTCGACTCCCACTCCCGGGAGAAAAGGCTTTGAAGAGATTTACAAGGTATAATCGAAACAGCTGTCGCCTTGTCCGTCCTGATGTCACGTTGTTTAAATTTTTCCCAAATTATTAAATAAATTATAAAATTAAAAAATTGCTTCAAATAAATGTTTTCATATATTTAAAAAAGCAATACGTGCAATCCCCGATTAAATCATACAAACAGACAAAATTGGTTAAGTCGTTGTAGTTCTATAAATAGAACAAAAACAGCCACAAAAACCAAAGTTTATTTGAAAACCGCCGTACCAAGCATAGCTTTAACACATACATACATATGTAATTGCATACGAAGTATGCAATGTGTAAAAGATTAAAATATGCAAAAAGAAGGTAATTGGGAAAACTTTACAACAACTAAGGCATGACGTAGCTGAATGCGTTTGTAACAATTTCAACTATCGTAGGAGTGCGGGTTTGAGTCCCACTCCCGGGAGAAAAGGCTTTGAAGAGATTTACAAGGTATAATCGAAACAGCTGTCGCCTTGTCCGTCCTGATGTCACGTTGTTTAAATTTTTCCCAAATTTTTAAATAAATTATAAAATTAAAAAATTGCTTCAAATAAATGTTTTCATACATTTAAAAAAGCAATACGGGCAATCCCCGATTAAATCATACAAACAGACAAAATTGGTTAATTCGTTGTAGTTCTATAAATAGAACAAAAAGAGCAACAAAAACCAAAGTTTCTTTGCAAACCGCCGTACCAAGCATAGCTTTAACACATACATACATATGTAATTGCATACGAAGTATGCAATGTGTAAAAGATTAAAATATGCAAAAAGAAGGTAATTGGGAAAAACTTTACAACAACTAAGGCATGACGTAGCTGAATGCGTTAGTAACCATTTCAACTATCCTAGGAGTGCGGGTTCGACTCCCACTCCCGGGAGAAAAGGTTTTGAAGAGATTTACAAGGTATAATCGAAACAGCTGCCGCCTTGTCCGTCCTGGTTTCACGTTGTTTAAATTTTTCCCAAATTATTAAATAAATTATAAAATTAAAAAATTGCTTCAAATATATGTTTTCATACATTTAAAAAAGCAATACGGGCAATCCACGATTAGATCATACAAACATACAAAATTGGTTAATTCGTTGTAGTTCTATAAATAGAACAAAAACAGCAACAAAAACCAAAGTTTCTTTGAAAACCGCCGTACCAAGCATAGCTTTAACACATAATTGCATACGAAGTATGCAATGTGTAAAAGATTAAAATATGCAAAAAGAAGGCAATTGGTAAAAACTTTACAACAACTAAGGCATGACGTAGCGGAATGCGTTTGTAACCATTTTAACTATCGTAGGAGTGCGGGTTCGACTCCCACTACCGGGAGAAAAGGCTTTGAAGAGATTTACAAGGTATAATCGAAACAGCTGTCGCCTTGTCTGTCCTGATGTCGCGTTGTTTAAATTTTCCCCAAATATTAAATAAATTATAAAATTAAAAAATTGCTTCAAATAAATGTTTTCATACATTTAAAAAAGCAATACGGGCAATCCCCGATTAAATCATTCAAAAGCAAAATTTTTCAATATATCATTCATATGCGCCCATGCACTGACAGAGGAGAAAGACGATGAGGTGAAAGACGCTTTTTATGAACAATTAGAACGCACATACGAGCGCTGCCCCCGCCATGATATAAAAGTCATGCTTGACGACTTTAACACCAGGGTGGGCAAAGAAGGTGTTTTTGGCCCTACAGTCGGAAAGTTCAGGCTACACGATTAAACTTTTCCTAATGGACTAAGGCTGATTGACTTTGCCGGTGCTCGAAACATGATTGACAATGATTTCGCAACTCGACTCTCACACCTGCTCTCTGAGAGCTCATCTCAATTGGTTACCGGTGGCCACGGAAAAACAACTGGTATTGTTGGGTATTGGTACATTACATGCACTGTGGTAACACCCATAAACTGTAGCGAGTGACTGTCATTATAAACCCGCAAATCACACTCAGAAGATTGCGCATTCACGAGTTCAAAATTGCTTCGTTCTGCGCATCTACGTCACATTTGACTGCTTGAGCGAATGAAAGAAAGAGAGAAAAAAAAACAAGAGCTAAAGGAAAATGAGGTAAAAATTGCCCATAAAAAACACCTGATCTTTTGTTTACATGCGCAATGCGCAATCTTTTGTGTGAGATTTGTGTTATAAACCAACACCTTTGGCGTGTAAAGCATTCCACTTGCCTCTGCCGGCGCTTAGTCTATTAAATTTAATGAAATATATTCGTAATATTATAAATGGATGTATTATTGTATTATCCGTCCTTGTAAATAAACGTAATTAAAATATAGTAAATTGAAAGTCTTTACCCACTGACCTAACAGGTACGATGAAGAATGCCGCGTTGCAACTGAAAGAAAAGACGCTGCCTACAGGGCTACGTTAAAAACGAGCGCAACAAGAGGAGTGTGTGAACGCTATCGCGAGTTAAAAAGGGAAGCGAGACGCCGTTTCAGGAAGAAAAAAGCAGAAGCAGAAAGGCGTGAGTGCGAGGAGCTTGAGCCGCTAGCCACAAGGAGTAACGCCCGAAAATTTTACCAAAAAATTTTGCGACAGACGGAAGGTTTTAAGACGGGGAAACTCCTGTTAGAACGAAAACGGCGACCTTGTAACTGATGTCCAGAAAGTACTTAGATTATGGAGGGTACACTTCTCTGCTCTCCTAAATGGAGACAGCGATTTACCGCACAGGGATGACGTACCCGATCCCGCAATCGATGATGATGGAATAAATGTTCCCCACCCGATTATGACGAAGTCAGAATAGCAATAACCAGATTGAAAAACAACAAGGCTGCGGGCGCTGAAGTGCTGCCTGCGGAGCTATTCAAATACGGCGGCGAGGAGTTGGTAAGGTGTATGCATCAGCTTTTTGGCAAAATATGGGCGGACGAGTGCATGTCCAACGACTGGAATCTTAAGTGTTCTTTGCCCAGTCCACAAGAAGGGGGATACTGCAAACGGCACCAACTATCGCGGAATCAGCCTTCTTAAATTCGCATATAAGGTCCTGTCAAGTGTATTGCGCGAAAGATTAAAGCCCACCGCGAATCGGCTGATTGGACATTATCAGTGCGGCTTCAGACCTGGTAAATCTACTATCGACCAGATTTTCACAATGCGCCAAATCTTGGAAAAAACCCGTGAAAAGAGAATCAACACACATCACCTCTTCGTCGATTTTAAAGCCGCCTATATGCCGCTATATCTGAATTTGGTTTCCCCGCAAAACTTATACGGCTGTGTAAAATGACGTTGAGCAACACCATCACCTCATTCAGAATTGGGAAGGACTTCTCCGAGGCGTTCGAAACTAAACGAGGTTTCAGACAGGGTGACCCCCTATCGTGCGATTTCTTTAATTAGATGCTGGGGAAAATTATATTAGCTGCACAACTTAACCGCTCTGGAACAATATTCTATAAAAGCGTGCAATTACTGGCATATGTCGATGACATTGATATCATAGGCCTTAACACCCGCGCCGTTAGTTCCAGTTTGGAGGGAAAAAGAAACGGTAGAGATGGGTTTGATGGTGAATGAGGACAAAAGGAAGTACCTGCTGCTGAAACGGCTATGGAAGTGTTCGAGATAAAAGTTCTTCGAAAGATTTATGGATCTGTACGCGTCGGAGAGGGCGAGAAACGAAAAAGATTAGCGATGAGCTGTACGAGCTCTACGCAGACATCAACATAGTCTAGCGAATTAAAACGAAGCGGCTACGTTGGCTAGGCCATGTTATGCGAATGAAAGATGATGCTCCGGCCAAGGAAGTGTTTTTATCGGAACCCGTCTATGGAAGCAGGGGTAGAGGGCGGTCCCCACTCAGCTGGAAGGACCAGGTGAAAAACGATTTAAACTCCCTTGGTGTGACCAATTGGCGCCGGTTGGCAGAGAGAAGAAGCGACTGGCGCGCCTTGTTGGAAGGCCTTAACTGTTTAAACGGTTAAGCGCCAATTAAGTAAGTAATATTATTACCGTCCTTACTAAATTTTTTACTTGGTACACAAATAGTCGAAGAGACGGCAAGTTCAAAAATATTTTAAAAGCGCAACGTGTAATTAGTAAAAATACGTAAATTATAAATCGTGAATAAATTGTAACACAGCATAAAAACTGTGTAATTAATTTGAACGCAACAAACCTTTTAAAATATTTTATACACGTGAATCATCGATCCGTCGAAAATGTCGAAATGACAGAAGGGTACTGCTGCAAAAGTTTTAATAGGAAAGACAATGATCACATGGTGTAGTAAGACTCGTGTGACCAGTGGTTTCACTACAATTGCTGTCGCGCAGCCAGCTTTTACAGCAACGAGCATCATCGCTCCTCTGACAGAACGTAACGAAACTTCAATTTCGGGACAACCGCAAGCGTCATTATTACCGAGCATTGTTTACTATACAGTTTGGCAGCTTAAGTAGAGGTTATGTTGCGAATAGAGTGGAAGGCAGTGGACTAGGCAGTCGAATGTCATATAATGAAGGAATGGTGTTCGGAGATTTTTCAAAGTTAAAAAAAAAAATGATAAAAGCTTTAATATAAATAAAACTATTGTTTTAATGACAACAAAAACGCCATATATATTCTGTATACATTAATTGGCAAGGATTATCTCACCTTAAAATTTGAATTAAATAATCTAAAGTTTTTTTTTGAAACTGAGTCGAGAACTGTGCGTGTGAATGTGCGAATTTTCACCGATCAGCTGTTAGTTGCGCTACTTGGTAAAATTTACAATGTTACCGAGTGTTCGCACATCAGAGTATGCTTCTCCGCCTGCGATTAGCACGGACTTTCATCAACCATGATATGTACCCATCTCAGCGATGGTAAGTTATATTCTATATATGTATATGGTTTCAACTTCCGTAACTTCCACGGCACATCATGCGATCCCTGCAATATTACTAACATTAACGTTGACGGAAATTCTTTCAATACAACGGGTCCAACCATGAGGCAACTTCCGCCCATACAGGTAATCCCGAAAGATATGCCAAGTTTTACGGGGAATCCGGACGACTGACTTAGCAACTATAAGAATAGCACCGAAGTTGCCGGGTATACAAACGCAGAGAATCTAATTCCCTTGCAGAAGAGCCTCAAGGGCAAAGACTTAGAGATGGCGCGCTGCAAACAAACGCTAAGAGTACGCTCACACAGCCACCGATTTTGATCGCCCGATGGCGGTCGCAATCGTCCGATAAAAATAAACACATGTATTTAGATGAGCGTGTGTACATTTGAACCGATCACTGAATTGTTGTCCGTCGTTGTCGTTTTCCACTGCCGACAAATGAAATAGAATAGGCATACTTCGGTATTGAAGATTAACCCATGAACGCTGGCTATTTAGAAGTAAAGACGTGCAGTGGCATCCCGGCCCCCGTGAAGCGATCCGGTTAACCAACTTCAACGTCTAAGATGGCAAGCTTGGAAACGGCACGTCTTTTGATTCCAGCAGAGGTTCGGATATCTGCTCGCCTTATTACTCCGTCTGGTCCAAGGTACAGTTGTTCTACGACACCATTCCCTCCGTGGTACATTTGGCACACGCCACTGTTGGCGCAAGACGCATATACCATTTCTTACATCGGCGGCACCTGGAGTCTGTGCTCGGAGATCACATCATAAAATCATTCGGCGTTAACGGTTACTCTTGTTCAATGGATATTGGAAATGGGGTAAATGGGCGCGAATTGACGATGCTTTCTGCCTCGATTAGGAAGCAATTTAAAGTGTGCTCACGTGGCGCTACTTCTTTGAGGGTGTGGTGCAGTACTCGCTTGACTAACTGCACTAGTTTTTCCCAGGCGCCACTTTCGGCTGGATGAAAGAGTGTATTGAACACCCAATCGACTCCTCTTTGCGACAGCACTTTGCACCCGCTGGCAATCGAAAGCTTCATGGAAAAGTTTTGCTTCGTTATCGGCGCCCACGAAATTCTTGCCGTTATCGGACCTAATGCGCACTGGCACCCCCAGTGGTTGATGAAATATCGAATAGCTATTATACACGAGTCTGTGCTCAGATCTTGGGCCAGTTCCAAGTGGACAGGTCGTACAGTAAGGCAAGTGAAGAGTGCCACCCATATCTTTTCGGTGCTTCGGCGAAGTCGTACGTTGAGCGGCCCAAAGTAATCTAAGCCCGTGTAACTTAACGGCCTTACTAATGAAGTGAGCCTATCGACGGGCAATTGCCCCATTAGTGATGCGACTGACGTGGCTGTCCTGAGACGACAGAGTTGACAACTAACGATAACACTACGTAACAAGGCCCGTAGGCGAGAAACGCAGTACATTTGACGAATAGCGCAAATTGTGGCTTCGATGTTTTGATCGCGCATTAGATTCTGGTGATGCGCTACGACCAGCTTGGTGAAAACGTGATTAGGTGGCGGAATAATCGGGCGTCTGGCTCTTATTGGAAGCCAGCAGGCTGCGTCAATGCGTCCTCAAACTCGAAGCGTTTCTTCATCATCGATGTACGGTGATAGTTGGCGTAGTGAACTGTTGCGAGTGACCTCTTTGCTATCCATTAATATTTGTAGTTCATTTATTTTCATTTATTAAAAGAAATATATATTAGTACAATAAGATATATATTAACTCCCAACGCTTACGAAAGACAATTAGGAAAATAAAAATGAACTTAGTATTAAAATCGGTTATATGTAAATATACAGAAAACTTGCAATAAGCTATTTTCGAAAACAGAATTGCTAGTTGGGTACTAGAATACTTAAAATAATAATTGACTAGAAGATATGTAGATAAACTCAGTTTCGAATTAAGACACTTATTGACGAAAGAACGAATACATAACATTCTTATAGTTGTATTTACTTAAGCTATTGCGAATTGAGTTCGGGATGGAGTTCCATATGCAGATAGCAATGACAAAGAATAGCCTTGCAGAGTTCAAATAGTTGTAGTTTGGTATGTGTTACATATGCGAGCAGACTGCGAGAGAGTCAACTTGTTATATAAGTAACTCTATAATATCTGACAACTTACTTACTTACTTAATTGGCGTTTAACCGTCTAAACGGTTATGGCCGTCCAACAAGGCGCGCCAGTCGCTCCTTCGCTCCGCCAACCGGCGCCAATTGATCACACCAAGGGAGTTTAAATCGTTTTCCACCTGGCCCTTCCAACGGAGTGGGGACCGCCCTCCACCTCTGCTTCCATAGGCGGGTTCCGATAGAAACACTTTCTTGGCCGGATCATCATCTTTCATTCGCATAACATGGCCTAGCCAGCGCAGCCGCTGCGTTTTAATTCGCTGGACTATGTTGATGTCTGCGTATAGCTCGTACAGCTCATCATTAAATCTTCTTCGGTACTCGCCATCGCCAACGCGTAGAGGTCCATAAATCTTTCGAAGAACTTTTCTCTCGAACACTCCCAAAGCCGCTTCATCTGCTGTTGTCATGGTCCATGCTTCTGCCCCATATAGCAGGACGGGTACGATAAGTGACTTGTAGAGTATGATTTTTTTTTTATCTGACAAAGGTAGTAAATTTAATGCCCGGTTTTTCAGTAACTAATGTTAAAGTTGATTAGAGTTTAACCCTGGCACTTCTGCCGCTTAAGCAAAGATAAGCCGCAAAAAATTTATGTTATTGAACAAAGCAGCCAGGTTAAACTCTATTCAACTTTAACTGGAGTTTAAACTCGCATTGAAAAACCCGACCTAAGCATGTTACTTGCAAACTAGCGCGGAGGCACAGTGTTGAATTACCTATAAACGGTTTGCTACGTTCTACTCGCCTTTGTTGTTGCGTCTTCTCTATGCGCTTAATATTAGCAATACCAAGTAAAATAAAACAGAGTTGAAGTCAAAGTTTCTCGAGAAAAACTACCTTTAATACCTTCTCTACAAACTCTAAGTTCAAATTGCTTAAATGATCGCCACCTGCCGCTCCACGCCCTATGCCTAGCAATCCATCCATATCCATTTCACTGTCAGAACTGCCAAATGAGCTATCATCCTCATCGCCCATGCCAACGCGATTGCTCAACATGCCACCCTTTGAAACACCAGCGTCATCCACTACGCTTTCGTTAGCAGCATTGCGTTCTGCTTGTGCACCCATTGCCGCGTCCCACCTGTTAATGGCCGTCCATTAAGTAAAGTCGTTGTGCCTGGTCGTTTATTAGGCTTACGCCTTCCCGCAACCTCTTCCATAAAACCACCATACGATCTTCTATTTTTTAACATTAAATCCTCATCACGTATGTATGTAGGGAATCTCAGCATCCCAACCAAAATTTCCATGTCTTAACACACCGCTACCATCACCACCATCATCATCTTCTATGAGACCTTCCGGTATGAAGGGCATCGACGACTCCTGTGGTTTTTGTAGTAGTGTAGAGTTGTGCTTTTTCGTTCATATCAGAGATTCGGTTCTTTCGTTATTTTTCTGATGAACGACCAAGTTGTTCTTTTTGTTCATCTGTTCCTTTTTTCAAGCAAATTTGTTCACTACTGCTCACACCCACGAAAAAAGTCAACAAGTATAGATGGGTGGGTGTGTGTATGCAGCAATGCTTTGTGTATGTATATTTTTAGTGCAAGTGGCATCATCGAAATTCGTGCTCACTGTGAATTTCTACGTTATGAATTTACAATGTTCGCGACCAAAGAGAGCGAAAGAATAACATCACATAAAACGAACTAAAAGAACAAATAGAACCGAAATCGAAGATCTAGTTCACTTGTTCAGTTGAGAGACCCGGTCAATTGAACAAGTTCAGAACGAAACGGCCCAACTCTATAGTAGTGGCTATGTCATAGGTATGCTGCAATTCATCAATGCATCGCGACAATGCAGGCTTTTGAAATATTGTTGAAATAACTCGGATGAGAACAAAATAAACTATCAAAAGTACATAAGTGTACCCAACTTGTACTTTTTTCCTAAAAGTAAAACTTTAAATACGTTTTTAAAATGTTTGTTCAATATTCTGAAAGGAGTTTAAAAAGAAGTAACACCTTAAGTTTTAGGAGCAATGTGGGAGTTTAGGAGGTGAAAAGTACAGGGTGACAATGTGCTACATGGGTAACCTTGTATAATTAAACCATGGACGAGTCCTCGATTCAGATACATGGTCAAATCGTGCTAAGCCAAAAACATATCGCGTTACATGATTGAAGACTACATCAATTTTGTGTGCAGACCTGGAATCTATGCCCCTATTGCCGTTTACAACTCAACTTAGTTGGGTTGTAATTAAAACAACTCAACTTCAAGACACTCAACTCCTGTTTGGTATTACGAATTACAACTTATTTCAGTTGAAGTTGAATTGAGTTGCTAACTTCAGAAACCCAGCAAAAATGTATCCGTAAATTGACCAGTAAAATGACTAATATCTGTGTCTATGGAACACGTAAATCGTTAAGTAGCATTTGTACAGGGCGTCGGGCCCTTTTGTGACCAGTCCATTCCGTCGTACCTATTTATGTGATTGTCCATACTGCTCACACATATGCGGTATTAGGTTATCGAAATGTAAACAAACTATAGTGCTGTACTGTTCTTACATTCACGTTATGGCAGTCATTTTTTAAGTTATATACCTGTAACTTTACTTGTATTTTTACAGTATCTTTACGTTAATATGACCGCCTTTTCACTAGTATTATGACCGTTTTTTTACTTGGATTATACCGCTATATAAATAAAACATTTCTTTAATTCAAATCCATTAACATTGCTTTTATTCAACATTTTTATAATATATTAGATTATTTATAATAGTTGTAAATTATTAACTATAAGTCTTAAGGAAGGAATAGCTTTTCAGTCTTGTTGGTGAGCCATAAATACAAATTTTATTGTATGCGATTGTATGCATACAAAGTCAAGGGAAACTTAAATAAATAAATTAATGATATAGAAAACAAAAGAGAAGAACTAACAGAACTATTAGTTTCAGTAAACCATCAAATCGCGAGTAGGCAATTCACAATTTGAGTAAGTTGACTTGTAAATCGCCAATTTTAATACTATGCCTTTTTTATTATAGTACAGGAAGCTGCAATTGAGGTTCGAAAGTTACAATTGAAGTTCAAAAATTTCAATTTAAGTTCAGAAAATTGAAATTCAAGTTTAGAATTTCTATTTGTAGTTCAGAAAGTTAAAAATTGAAGTTCAGAATTTGTTTGTAGTTCAGAAAATTATAATTGAACCTAAATTGTAATTTTCTGAACTTCAGTTGTAATTTGCTGAACTGCAGTTGAAATTCCTGAGCTTCAATTATAATTACTGAAATTCTATTGAAAATTGTGAACTTCAATTGTAATTTTTTGATCTTAAATTCAAATTCCTGGGCTTTCAGAACTTCAATTGCAACTTTCAAAATTTTTTTACATAAAATGAACAATTTAACATTTTTTCTGACAGTTAAAGTGGTGAATTGCCTACCAGAGGTTTGAGACCACTTGCATTCATGTTGGCGCTTCTCTATATCATTAATATAACAATATCTTTTTAATAATTTCATTAATAGACAAATATAAATTTTTTCCCTTTACATTTTAGAACTGTGTACAAAAATATGTAATTTTACATATCGCAACCTAAACCAAAAAGTATTGCAACTTATAATCAGTAGAGTTGGGTCGTTTCGTTCTGAACTAGGTCAATTGGCCGGGTCTCTCAAATGAACAAGTGAACTAGATCTTCGATTTCGGTTCTATTTGTTCTTTTAGTTCGTTTAATCTAATGTTATTCCTTCTCTCTTCTCGTTCGCGAACATTGTAAATTCATACATACATACGTGGATATTCACAGTGAGCACGAATGTCGATGATGCCACTTACACTAAAGATATGTGTGGTCATTTTTGTGTGTGGCACTGCTACAACAATATATGTATGGGCTATTTATGAAAAACATCTTTTGTAAGAAACTAATTATTACATTTATTAAACTTGAAAAGTTCATATTTACAATTTGTGTCTGTACTCTTTCAATTTCCTGGATCTTCCGAAATTTGTAACTTTTTTTGAAGTTAATTATACATATATATCGTTAGCTTAATGTGAAAATGTGCTGAGTCAACTTTTACGAATTTTACAGGAGACGAAAAAAAAATGAATAACTTTCGAAATAACCTTCTTTTTACAAAACTGTGAATGAGCATACCTTATTGCAATGCTTTTGAGTGTAGAAGCTTTGAAAAGGATAAATAAAAATCATGTATGCCAACCCAGCAGATATTTTATGCCTTAGCACAATTTCCGCACTCATAACAAATTTTTCTCCTGTCTTAGCACTTTTTACTCAATATGTTTTCCAATCACTCCTCACCTTTAATGATTGAAATAAAACACTAAAACTATATATTTCACAAAAAATACTATTTATTTGTCAAACTTTTTCTAACGGTTCTGATCTGGACTCTTTTGCCGGATGATGCGCAGACAATAATTTATATTTAAATTCAAACAAATGCTGTGTTGTGTCTTATTCCAAAGTCTTTTTGCCATACACTTTATCTACAAACTAAATGCTAAATCTCTTAATGGTTGTCAAGAGAATAAAGACTTCAGTGTAATTTTTAACTCCAACACTCTTTTTCTAGTACCATTGACTTCGTTGTTTCAATGGTTGGGTTCAGTAGACGTAACACCAGTGACTTAAGGACCCTATGACGTTGAAGGCACTTAATATATCCTTGGTCAGAAGTCGTCTTGAATATTGCTCAATAATATGGAATCCTTTCTATGAATATAACTCCTATAAAATTGAGAGTTCAAAAATTTTTTACAAAAATTGCTTTACGTATGCTTCATTGGCCAGACGGCCTCCCATCATATACCAGCAGGTACAAATTGCTTGGTCTTCAGGCTTTGCATGGCAGAACATCTTGAATCTCACTAATGCTTGCCTATAATGTAATAAACGTTAGTACGAATTGCTCTGATTTATCTAATTTGTTCATTCCATATATTACAATGCATGATCTTCGGCATAATATATTATTTATCTAAATAACTAATAAAACGAATTATGCTATGAATGAACCTATAACTAGGAATATACATCTAGCAAATCGATTCAGTAGAGTTCTTAATTTTAATAACAGTTTTTATAAGTTTAAGCTTGAATTGTTTTCTATTTTTAACTAGTCTGTAACAAAGCATGTAGTTATCGACATATAAGAATTGAAGTGGATTATGGCCAGCGCAAAGCATTCATCAAAAAGGTATGTCTCAATTGGGTGAATCCAATTTCAAGAGGTTGTGTAGGCAACCTTCTCAAGGGGTTCCCAGCGCAATATATAGCTTCTCCAACCCAATTGCCAACCTCACCTACCCGTGGCGAATTCTGTTTCATTGACAGCCGAGGCTCTGGCGACTACAAGTTCCTCATAGCACTAGGGGGTGGGGAGGACGGGATGGCCTAGAAGGTTTAATGTGGTCATATAAATCATTCCCGAGATGGTCGGACTAGTACCTTAATAGTGCTTTGTTACCGGAACGTACCGGATCTATATGCGGCAAAGGACCATCAACATCGGCCCAAAGCCTTCGGGGACTGTCTTTATCGTTAATACAACAACAACAACAAAGCATGTACTTTTATACTGAATGAATTAAATAAGTAAATAAAATGCGCGCACAAAGAAATTACTAGTAATTCAGATTGATATTATTGACTGGTTTACTTAGCACATTTTTTTTGAACAGTTGACGACTTAGCATATTTACGCATCATAGCAAACAGCATGTCAAAATTAAAAATTAAAATGTTTTTTCTTGTGATCGATGTATTTTGAATTCAGTTTTAAAACTGCATTAAAATACAATTTTTCAAAAAAAGTGACTTAGTACATTTTCACATTAAGCTAACGATATATTAACTTATTTATTCATAACACATTTAAATATACCTACACAAAGCATTGCTGCATACACACCCCCCTCTATACTTGTTGGCTTTTTTCAGGGGTGCGAGCAGCAGTGAACAAATTTGCTTGAAAAAAAGAACAGATGAAGAAAAAGAACAACTTGTTCGTTCATCAGAAAAAGAACGATAATTTCGAATCTCTGAAATGAACGAAAAATCACAACTCTAATAATCAGAGAAGCTTTGTGTTGAATGTTGATTTATACCACAAAAACAACAAAATTCTTAACAAAACCAGGCTAAACGATAACGTTAACTACCAAAAAAACATAAGTTATTTTACGATGCTTTCATGGATCGATTTACACTTAAATACCGATTTAATTTTTTTTTTTAAGTTTTCACATTTTTTAGTTTAAAATGCGATATATACATTCAGTGGAATAATTTTAGATTGAGGGTACTTCATGCAATTTTCTTTCTTCGTGATTTTGCAATAATAAACGTACGTACTCATAGTAATATTTTGTTTTGAATTATGTGATTACAATATTTATAAGGACCATTTAGTTGATGGTATTGGTACTGTCAGTTAAATTCATCAGCAATTACTTATGTATATGCAAAATATTTTTTTGTTATACATCTCTTTTATAAATTTTGGTTAAAAATTATTGACAAATTCGTTGCAATTAAATTGCTTTAAAAATCTTTGCAAACTTTACGAGATTGTTGAATATTATTTTAATTAGAGTATTAAAAGCTTAGAATAGTAACGTAGGAAAAGACTTCGAATTATTTCAGTTAAGTTCATCACAAATATTTATATTCAAAATACCTTTTTGTTATACATCTAGTTTATAAACTTTGGTTAAAAATTATTGACAAATTCGTTGCAATTAATATTATTTTAATTAGAGCATAAAAGGCTTAGATTAGTAACGTAGGAAAAAACTTAGAATTAGATTCTTAGATACTTTTTAACCAAGATTATTTCAGTGTGTGTTGTTCATTTGTTGTACAAATTCGTTTCATATTAATTTTCAGGTCAAGAATACTCAAAGGTGTCGTGGCATCGTCTTGTTGGTCAATCGCGCGCCGCAATATCCAGTGATGGGAATTGACATTCATTATAAATTAGCGAAGGCACGGTCCTGCGCAAACACATCGCCAACCTGTGTTGGCGAAAGATATGCTGAACTGTAGAGGAAGAAACATTTTTAAAATTTACTAAAGTCAAAAATGATAGTTGTGCTAAAAAGGGGTAAAGTATTGTACGTTAAAGTATAGCAAAGTCTCAGCGTCATTGTCCTGAAATTGAGTTTGAATAGGTCTCATTCTTCATTATCAGAAACATTTACAAAGGTACCTCGTAAGATATTAAAAATCCTCAACGCTTTTCGCAATAACTTCAAAAAAATTCACATTCAAACCGGTGTCATATCCCTACTTCTGTTTAAATTGTACTTATCAATAGCTATCTTCACCACCAGAAGGAGTCACTATTGCTTCCTACACCATATGGTCGCCAAGCCTAAGGATTACCCACTGGAAGAAGCTACAGGCCTGCTAAAATACTGCCCTTAGAACCGCCACGGGTTGTCTCCTTATGTCCCCAGAACACCATCTACATAATGAGGCGAAAATACTCCCAATAAGTGAAAGAAATGAAATGCTAACAGAACAGTTTCTGTTGAATACCCAGGAACCAGGGCATCTCAACAGACATCTAATTGATGAGCCAACACCGCCCAGGGTCTTAAGGAGTCACCCCCGTAAGCACTATGAGGAAATACGGCACCTGAGAACACAGCCGCATGAAGCCAAAACAAATAAGCAGGTCCTTGGTGAACTCCATAAACAGGCGTCGGACCTCTATGTCATGAATTGCCCGGTGAATTCAGTACTCAAAGAACAATACCCTAAAATTGCAGAACAGGAACGCACGCTCGCTAAGGAAATGCGAGTCACTCTAGTCCAACTTCGATCTGGATACTGTAACAGGTTAAACTCTTACCTATCCAGAATCAACCCCGACATACAAAATGTCCCTGCTTGCAATGTGTCCCCACATGACACCAACCATCTCTTCAATTGTAATGTGGAACCAACTCCTCTAACACCCCCCTCTTTATGATCCACCCCTGTTGAAACAGCAAGTTTACTCGGACTCCCGTTGGAGGACATTGATGACAATTTGTGATTGGTAAGACCTATTGGATGGGGCGAAGCACTGCTACAACAACAACATCAGAAGACACTCGAAGACGGTGCCTCAAAACTAACAACCAAAAGCAATAATTATCATTTCACATACACAAATTTTATAGTTTTTTCTTCTGTAGTTGGACACAATCTTTTCATAATATTACTTAACAATTTAAGATTCGACATTTTTTTCCAGTTGTATTTTGACTTACCAGCAACAATAGAATCATGTTTAATTGTACGCTGCACAATCATTGTACCATCATGTAACGAAGCTCACTTTCTTCCAAAAATTTTCCGGCATTGCCACGTAAAATCAATGTACATGTTCTAGCATTAACGCAACCTTTAAATAATTATAAACTATAAAAATAAAATTAATGTCAAACCCACTATCAAACCTTGGAAAATGCTCACCACCAACTTGACGTTCTTTAAAGTAATCACATTGACCCAAAACACTTGAATTAATATCATTAGCTGTAGTCATAACGGCACCACCACAAGCTTTCATTGTACGTTTCAAATCTTCTTCTGGTACTCTAACAGAACATTTCACGATCTGCAAAATACTGTGTAGCAACATCAACAATTGGTAGTTTGGATAACACAATATTGGCGTCGTACTTGGCTAGTTTATTGTACAGAATACGCCATTCAGCATCAACAATTTTCTGATACTCTTGAACATTATCAATACGTACTTCAGCATTGTCACGCTCAGCCTTGAATTCCAAATCTATATTTAAAATTGCGATTTTATATTTTTTGTATGACGTTGGATCCACCAAAGAAAAGTACAGCGTACACAACCATTTTAGAAAAGAAATCTTTTTGTTGATGAATAAGTTTGGAGGACATTGCTGTGGCAGCGCATTTTTCCAATAAAGCACGTTGTTGATCCTTTGATTGGCGCTTCGACATGTTCAGCCATGTCATATATTTGTCATACATAATTGTAATGCTTTGCGTATAGCTTTAATGATGATACGTGCATGCACGCCTTCCTCAACATATGGCTTAACTTGTTTTAAGATTTCACATGCTTAAAGTACTACTGAAGTGGTGCCATCGTCGACCTGATAAGAGAAACATTTTTATTCTACACATTCTAATATAACAAAAAACTTACCTCAGCATTTTGAGATTTGGCGATGTCGACTAGAGTTTCACGGCTGGATGCACAATATCCATAATGGTTGCCCCATCATTTGAAATTATGGCCCTACCACTGGAATCAACAATATGTTTGTCCATACTGTGTGAACCCAATGTAGTGCGTACAGCATCCCCCATTGAATGCGAGGCATTGATGTTAGATATGAGTTGAGGTTCTACCTTGAGAGCTATCGGTACCCAAATATTTTTTATACACTCATGTACCCAATACAAGTTCAGCACGTTCATATTTATCGACACGCTGTCCGGTGTGGCCCAAATCTTGGAAATATTCAGTTGGCACTGTTGAGAAAAAATATGTATCAATGAACACAAGTAAAAGTGAAAGATTTTGTTTACCATCTGTTGTTACTTTACACATTAGACATTGGAAACGACGACCAGCATCTACAAATTGCATTTTAGCCTTGCAAACAATTACATCTAATAGGACCCATTTCACCAAAATTTACAATGGGTGGCTCATATTCACCCTCAACCGCGCGTGCCATTGGTGAGAAGGTAAGTGTAAAGGACAAAGCTGTTGTTTTTAATAAATCAGCTGTTGCAGGTATGCAATAAAAAAAGGTCTGCAAACGAGAAAGATCAATGTAATTGCCAAACAAAAAATTAATTTCGAATATCAATACCTAATGTAACGTGGTGAGGAGTTACCCTGATCTTGTACCACATATTTTGTGGTCACCAATGGTTGTAATAAAGCCTGTTCATTAGTAATAAAAGCACCACCAGCGCTATTTTGATTTTCAACGATAACGCTTATCGGATTAGGCATCTGATCGGGATCTAAACGGCGTTGGGCTACTGTTGCGGCTGTTGATATATACTAGTACCAGGTGCAGATGGTTGCTAAAGAAAATAATACAAAAATAATCATCAGTAATATTTGAAATATATTAGTTGTATTAGCATACATTATAACCATGACGTCCGGGTATTGAGGGTTGACCCGGTATGGGTGGCTGACTGGGCATTGGCGCCTGCCCGGGTTGTGTTGGTGGCATTATTTGACCCATGTAACCACCTGGTGCACTTGGTTGTTGTAGAGGATAGCCTGGATGTTGAGGTTGTGGAGGGCAACCAGGTGGACCAGGTTGTGGTGGATAGCCCGACTGTTGTGGCATTGGCAGATAGCTTGTTGCTGCTGCTGTCGCGGCATTGCATAAAAAATTGCTTTTCGTTTGAACTCCGGAAATAACTTTCACAACAGTGGACTTACCGTGTCCAATCCTGCCAATATTGATTGTTGCCCGACGCGAAGTTACCCCAGGTGGTAATGGGGACAAATTTTGATATCCTGTAAATAATAGTTTTTTATTAATTCAAATTATATTAAAGCAAATCCTACAATATATAACAGATTCAACGATGCAGATTTTGTAGCACGAGTAATGAAAATGAATGTGTAGCGATATGGGAAAATGATGTTAGATTTCCCAGAAAATGGCTTTTCCCATATCCCACTAAAACTTACTTGATTTTGGTTCCTTTGTGGAAAATATAAATGTATTATTAATATAAAATGCAAATACCGTAGCGCACACAACACTTAATTTTAATTTAGTTTTTATTATATCCGAAATTATTTGTAAATCAATTTTTATTACTCTGCTGTTGCTGCGCTTGTCATAGATGAATGGATTTGCAACCATTGTAAATTTTACCAAGTAGCGCAACTAACAGCTGATCGCTGAAAATTCGCACATTCACACGCACAGTTCTCGACTCAATTTCGAACAAAAACTTTGGATTATTTAACTCAAATTTTAAAGTGAGATAATCCTTACGAATTTATGTATATAGAATATATAAGGCGTTTTTGTTGTTATTAAAACAATAGTTTTTTTTTTATTAAAGCTTTTATCATCCTTTTTTTTAACTTTGAAAAAACTCCGAACACCATTCCTTCATTATATGACATTCGACTGCCTAGTCCACTGCCTTCCACTCTATTCGCAACATAACCTCTAATTAAGCTGCCAAACTATATAGTAAACAATGTTTGCAACTCTTTGTTTCGAGAGAGCGCTGTCAAAATGCACATTTTTTATAACATTTATCAATGATGCCACTCTAAACAAAAATGAATAGATCTGAAAATAGGGATTTTTGACATACATTTCGGTGATTATAGTTTCAATCATTTAATAAAATAATAGTCGTAAAATATTTATTTGCTTAAAGTTATTTTACAATAATACGACTAGTTAGAGTTAAATATAAACAAATCGAAGTAAAATTTACATTTCGATTAAATTAATTAGTCAAATATTGTAACGCATTTAACTCGCAGTGAAAACCATATATTCTTTTGAAATTTCAGTAAATCGGACCTATGATATAATAGTTAACATTATTTAATGGATAGGGCTTATTGTGCATGTCTGGCGTTCCAGGTTCTGTGATCAAAATGGACTGGTTGCATCGGGAGTTCATATTTACAAAACCTATTTTTAGTGATAACTTTTGAATGGGAAATAATATTTACCCTCCGCCTTCGAACTAATAATATTTACACTAAAACAAGTATTTTTATCCTTTTTTCCATAATTTTTGAACGCTATTCTCCAGTTGTAGGTCAAACTAAAGTTTACCAAAATTTTTGGCACGTTTTTCGTTTTGGCTGGCACATTTTGTGTTCTGGCACCCGCTTCAGCTGGCGCGAGGGATTTATCTGTGATTGTTGCCAGCAACAACTAGAAGATAAATCCCTCGTGAGAGTGAAAATATGAGAGCGTAAGCAAAAGATTCGTATCAATCTAATCTATGGCGCTTGTGGTTTCAAGCTGAAAACAACAAATGGCAGATTCGCAGAAAATGTTTGTGACGTATTTTACGGTGTACAACTCAACTTAAGCGGCAATTACCCACCGACGTGTGCCGTACGTACGGGCGCTTGTCGTACGAAATACGTTTGCCCGTAGGAATCAATGTGTGCGTCTGTGTACATGTACATAATATATTTGTGTGTGTATTGTTTACAGATAAGCAATGTTGCCATTGACCATTTTGCATGCATGCTTATGGAAACATCACCTTTTTCCAATTTAATTTTTGATGTTGTAAAAGGCCGGAATTAATATTAAATAAATATAAATAGATTACATATTTATAATCTGCACTTTTACATAATTATTTCGAATTATTTTAACAATTTTTCAAGCTTTAATTAGGTGTTTTTGCATAAAACTGCAAACGGTCAAAAATTAGCGCACAAAAGTTTACTAGGCAACTCTGTCTAGTGAGAGAGCGATCAGCTGACACGTTCTTACGGAAAATATCAAAATTGTTTTGATTTCTACGTTCCGGGCTACGAACGTACGGCAGTTAAGCGGCAGTTACTCACGAACGTACGTACCAAAAACGTGTCAGCTGACACGACCTACCTTATGAATGTGCAATGTAATACGGCCCATACATGATACAAAAACCATGCGCAAATATAAAACGACGAAATTGGTGCAAATGAAAATTTAGACATACACGGCACAAAAACACTGCGCAATATTCATTTTTAAAGTAGCGCAACAAATGAAACATGTGTTTTAATTGTGTAAAAAAGGCACTAATTGCATAAAAAACTACTCTTTATTTTCCACAGTGCTGGTAATTCACGGTATAAGTCGAAAAAATCGCACAAGAAGATTTTATTTTCCATTGTATTTATAGTATATATATTTTAATTTCAAGACCAGCTCAACACATTGCATCACTGCGCAATATTCATTTTTCAACTAGCGCAACAAATGAAACATGTGTTCTAATTGTATAAAAAATTATTTTGTATTATTAAATTTGTGTGAATTCCTGTTACAAGCTAGAGATGGTCCTTACGCCTTCGATATTAACATTTTTTAACAATAATTGCTGATGTTATATTATCAGGAACCACAGGTAAACTGTGTAAGATTCACCATACACGAAGAAAAAAGCATGTGCAATATTTGCAGACATGCGTAAATATCAAAATCAATTTGATTTTAGCGCAGTTCTCTGCGCAAATAGCGCAACCAGTGCACACACCGGTCAAATCCTTGTGCAAATTGGTAATTGGCACAAGGATACTTGAGCCGTGCAATTGGCGTGTTAACGAAAACTCACCCACGTGCAACCAATGGGACTCACGGTCGCATCCGAACTGCGGCCAGCCCCATCCAACTTCCATAAAGTCAAAAAGTTATTCAGTGTAATCCTTCGTTTAAACGTTTTTTCTATAAATGTGTAAATGTTGATTATTGTTTGATTAAAAGAGGTTTAACTACCGGCTTCAAATTTTTTGTTTTTTTTTGGTAACGTTTTATGAGCCCGTGCACCATCTAACTCTTATCAAAGGTGGTATCGAAAGATGCGTTTCGATCTCCGTTTTTAGGATTCCAAAGCAGAAATTAAAAATTTTATTTCTGTCGAAAAACATTTACATAAACCCACAAAATGGCCCGAGAGGCTCTGAAACATGAGGCCCGATCCACAGTTTTTTTTTGCACAGAACATCTTTCTGCGTTGGCGGCCTTTGGCCGCGATTTGTCAAAATAACCCTGGGTGGGTCCAAAACCTTTCCGCATTAGTGTGTACAAAAAATCTGGCAAAATACAACAACCACATGAAATTAGATTTTATTAGAAATAAAATTGTTAATTTTTGTTTTCGGATTCTTAAATAGGAGGTCGAAACGTGTCTTTTGATACCAACTTTGAAAATTTTTGTTAAAAATTAGGTGGCGAACCGTCTTGCAAAACGTCATACTGTTTTCACACAGACGGCTTATTGAATAATAAAGGCAGTTTTCTACATTAAAACGCTTATTGAGCTCAATCTTCCCTACAAAATTCGTACCTATATTTATTTCATTAGTAGTTAATCTAATGCCTAATGAAGTCAAAAGCACGATGCAACTCTGTTGGGAGCGTTCAGTTTCTTAGTTTTTGGTGTGTTCAGTGCTTAAAAATGTCATTTGTCAAAGTAAATGTCATTGTCTGCATGGTGGAACGATACAAGGTGGCCGCATCGAACAGCTGATTATAACCTTTTTTTATTTGATTTGGTACATCAACTTCCGGCGCAGTACGATTTTGACATTTGTCCATCGAATTTACAAAAACAAAGTACATGGAATTCTTATTTATGTATGTAGGTATGTCACCATGCTGCCACCTTGTATCGTTCCGCCATGATTGTCTGTCATATAGCGTTGTCATTTTATTCGCTTGACATTTCATCTTTCATACTAATTGAGCAGTTACTTCTGTGTGAAAGCAAAAAAATTACGATTTCATTAGAAGGTGAAATGAGATCATTAAGTTTCTGTGTGAAAACAGTATTACATTTTTCCAAAACAACTGCAAAATTTTATGAGACAACTGCTAGTAATCAGTTGTAAGATTTTGACGTCTTTGACAACTACACCAACACAAGTTTGTAAACGGTAATGCCACAAAAAGTTGTTAGACTAGACAACTCAACCGACATTTTTTTTGACAGGTTGAGTTGTAATCTGTAATACTTCGCACAAATATGCTCCTCAATAATATCTAAAACCAGTCCAACACCAAAATCATTTCCACAGCATTTTTGATAGCTGCCATCAGCAAGGAATCTGATGCCCCTATTACAGTATACAACCCAACCAGAGTTGAGTTGTAAACGGTAATAGGGGCATCAGTGTGGCGCATAATTTTAAAATAGGGGTACAGCCTTCCCTCGAAAGCGTTTGTTTCCTTTCAAATCTGCAAAATAACTTCATTTAAACTCATCATTTGTCACTTAAACATTTTCTTACTTGGTGCTTTGTAGTTACAAGGTATTGGAATGATCACGCGAATGTTTTCCGTATTCGCGACATGTCAATCACCAACATTTTCGGCATTATAAAATAGATTTCATATCATACAATATCTTGTAATAACAAAATCACTTTTGCAAATGCTTAAATTTCCGCCACAAATTGATCAGCTGCTCATTTATCTGTCAAATCATCACTTTCTTAGGTTGGCAACACCAATTCAAACAAGAGTTGAGTTGTCTGAATGTTGAGTTGTTTTAATTACAACCCAACTAAGTTGAGTTGTATACCGTAATAGGGGCATCAGATTCCTTGCTGATGGCAGCTATCAAAAATGCTGTGGAAATGATTTTGGTGTTGGACTGGTTTTAGATATTATTGAGGAGCATATTTGTGCGAAGTATATTAAAACCATGCGAAATTTCAACCCAACCAGAGTTGAGTTGTAAACGATAATAGGGGCATTACTTTAGTACCTCGTATGACCACATTTTTGTTAAATAACATCTTCAAGAAGATTATTAGTTTTTGAGCGGCTTCGTCTGGTATCTTATGCCTTTCTTCGACAAGAGTAGTTTTCAAATCGCTAATCTTACTAATCTGCCTTTGCCGTGTAGCCGATTCCAAATTTGACCATACATTTTTAATGCCATTGAAGGCGAGACATTGTGGAAGTGGATTTTGTTGCTGCTTGCTCGCTATTCGCAGCACAATACGTCAAAGCGCGGAACGCACTTGAGCAAAGGCACAACACCTCGCGTCGTGCTGTCAAAGCAATGACCGATTACCACTACGTCGATGATCTCATAGACACTTTCGACACTTATGAAGAAGCCATTTTCGTTGCCCCACAGGTTCGATCAATCCACTTGGACACCGGGTTCGAACTCCCCAATTTCGCTTCCAATTCACCGAAGGTATTCACTACTTTGGGTGGTGCTGAGATTACAAAATCGATATCTAGTAAGGAGGGCTCGGCGACTGAGAAGGTGCTCGGATTTTACTGGCAGTCATCGACTGACTTTTTCAAATTCAATTTGCAGTTCAATAGAGTCGACCCAGACGTAGTGACAGGCAGCAATCCTTTGGGGTTCCTCTCTCAGTTCGTCATTGGTGCCAAACTGCTTATGAGACAGGGTTGGAAGCAAAATACATGTTGGGACAAGCCATTGCCTGACAACATCTCTACTGTATGGGAACAATGGCGAAGACAACTGCCAGCCGCCACCGAATACGCCATTCCCAGATTCTACTTTGGTCATGGTAAGCCACAAAATCCGCAGCTCCACATATTTGTCGATGCCAGGGAGGATGCCTTCGCCGCTGTTGCTTACTGGAGAGCAACCACCAGCCAAATCGAAATTAGTGTCAGCTTAATATGCGCGAAATATAAGTGCGCTCCTTTGAAACCGCTTACAGTGCCGCGGTTAGAGCTACAAGCAGCTGTCTTGGGTACACGTCTGGTGCAGATAATTCGGAAGGAGCACTCCGTCGTCGTGAATGATAGCCTCCTTTGGAGCGATTCATCCATCGTGATGAAATGTATCCGCAGTGAGCACAGACGCCTTTGTGCAGCACAGAGTGGCTGAAATATTGTCTTCCACAAATGCTTCCAACTGGAGATGGGTTCACACTGCGGAAAACGTCGCTGATGAAGCAACGCGTTTCAGTAGTAAAGTTGACTTTAGCCCAGCAGCCCAGCAGCCCGCTGGATTCATGTTCCACCATTCTTACGCCTAAACGAGTGCGACTGGCCTACTGATGAGGTTCCCGCCATTCATTGAAACTAACACAATGAGGAGTTGCGACCCAAATATGCCATGGTCATTGTGAGTAGCAATTCGATAGATTTTAGTCCTTTCTCTACGTTCAACAGATTAGTTCGTACAATTGCTTGGGGCCTTCTTTTCATCAATCTATGTCGCAATCGAAACTCAGCCAGACGTATGTATGGACCGACAGCTGCTGAAGTTAACGCAACTAAACTAATCTTGTGCCGCATCGTACAACATGCGTGTTTTGGTCCGGAAAGGCTGGATCGGAATTATCTGACATTAGGCCATTGCTCGCTGGTGTACCCCAAGGTTCTATATTGGGACCGCTATTATTTAGTCTATTTATAAATGACATCTTAAGCACCTGTCAGCGTGCGCAAATACATGCCTACGCAGATGATTCCAGATCTATATGTCAGCGATGCTGTGACCTGTCATCCTTATCCCATTGGGCATCTACGAATCTCCTTGCCCTTAACAGTGCTAAATCGTATGTACTTCCCATTTCAAAAAAGCATATTGACTTTCGGATCTACCAAACCTTTACATTGATGTTAACTGTCTGAAATATGTTTCTAAAGCGGCGAATCTGGGGTTCGTCAGTAATTCTAGTCTGTCCTGTGTTGATCACGTTAACTCTGTCATCAGTAAAGTTTACTAAACCCTACGAAACTTAAGAGTATCGGCGGCCTAGGAATAAGGAGAAAGCTGGCTATACAATTAATATTGCCAATTATTTGTTATGCTGAATGTGTATACAGCAAACTAGTGCCCATATTACCGTTTACAACTCAACTCTGGTTGGGTTGAAAGTTCGCAAATTACAGATAAAATGTCGGTTGAGTTGTCTAGTCTAACAACTTTTTGTGGCATTACCGTTTACAACCTTGTGTTGGTGTAGTTGTCAAACCCGCAAAATCTTACAACTGATTACTAGCAGTTGTCTCAAACAAGTTTGGAGTTGTTTGGAAAAAAGGTAACGTTTTACAAGACGGCTCACCACCTAATTTTTAACAGAAATTTTCAAAATTGGTATCAAAAGACACGTTTCGACCTTCGGTTTAAGAATCCGAAAATAAAAATTTAATTTCTGTCATATCATTTGGTTCAAATTTGCATGTGGTTGTTGTATTTTGCCAGATTTTTTGTACACACTAATCCAGAAAGGCGTTGGACCCACCCAGGGTTATTTTTACAAATCGCGGCCAAAGGCCGCCAACGCAAAAAGATGTTCTGTGCAAAAAAACTGTGGATCGGACCTCATATTTCGAACCCTCACTTGGCCATTTTGTGGGTTTTTGTAAATATTTTGCGACATTTAATTTCCGCTTTCGAATCTTAAAAACGGAGATCGAAACGCGGCTTTTAATACCACCTTTCATAAGAGTTAGATGGTGCATGGGCTCATAAAATGTTACCAAAAAAACAAAACAAAAAATTTAAAGCCGGTAGTTAAACCTTTTTTAATCAAACAAAAATCAACAATTTTATACACATTTATAGAAAAAACTTCTTTTAAACGAAGGATTACATTGAATAACCTTTTGACTTTATGGAGCGACATTCCGAAGTTGAACGATGCTGGCCGCATTTCGGATGCAGCCAAAAGAGGTGAAATTATGAGAACGTGAGTCTCATTGATACTAATCACTTCTCCTGGGAATGCTGTTTTAGAGTAAAATACAATTTTTGCTGTTTCGGGTTTAATCCACTTTGCACAAATATGCTCCTCAATAATATCTAAAACCAGAGCAACACCAAAATCATTTCCACAGTATATTTGATAGCTGCCGTCAGCAAGGAATCGGAGTGTGGCGCATAATTTTAAAATAGGGGTACATCCTTCCCTCGAACGCGTCTGCGGAATGGTCCTTAATTGTGTTTAGTAATGAGCAAAATGTTTCCTTTCAAATTTGCAAAATAACTTCATTTAAAGCTCATCTTTTGTCACTTAAACATTTTCTTACTTGGAGCTTGGTAGTTCCAAGGGATTGGAATGATCGCGCGAATATTTTCCGTATTCGCGACATGTCAATCACCAACATTATCGCCATTATAAAATAGATTTCATATAATATCCGTTTTGCTTTAAATAACAAAATCACTTTTGCAAATGCGTAATGCCCCTATTACCGTTTACAACTCAACTCTGGTTGGGTTGAAATTTCGCAAATTTGGTATTACAGATTACAACTCAACCTGTCAAAAAAATGTCGGTTGAGTTGTCTAGTCTAACAACTTAGACGGTTCACCACCTAATTTTTAACAAAAATTTTCAAAATTGGTATCAAAAGACACGTTTCGACCTCCGATTTTAGAATCCGAAAAGAAAAATTAAAATTTTAATTTCTGTCATATCATTTCGGTTCAAATTATCATGTGGTTGTTGTATTTTGCCAGATTTTTTGTACACACTAATGCAGAAAGGCGTTGGATGCACTCAGGGTTATTTTTACAAATCGCGACCGAAGGCCGCCAACGTACAAAGATGTTCTGTGCAAAAAAACTATGGATCGGGCCTCATATTTCGGACCCTCTCGGGGCCATTTTGTGGGTTTCTGTAAATTTTTTCGACAGGAATAAAATATTTAATTTTCGCTTTCGAATCCTAAAAACGGAGATCGAAACGCGTATTTTGATACCACCTTTGATAAGAGCTAGATGGTGCACGGTCTCATAAAACGTTACCGAAAAAAAACAAAAAATTTAAAGCTGGTAGCTAAACCTTTTTTTAATTAAACAATCAACAATTTTGTACACATTTATAGAAAAAACAACGTTTAAACGAAGGATTATATTGATTAACTTGTTGACTTTATGGAGCGATACTTCGAAGTTGGACGAGGCTGGCCGCAGTTCTGATGCAGCCAAAATAGGTGAAATTATGCGAATGTGAGTCCCATTGATACTAATCACTACTCCTGGGAATCCTGTTTTAGAGTAAAGTGCAATTTTTGCTGTTTGGGTTTTAATCCACTTCGAACAAATATGCTCCTCAATAATATCTAAAACCAGTCCAACACCAAAATAATTCCCACAGCATTTTTGAAAGCTGCCGTCAGCAAGGAATCGGAGTGTGGTGCATAATTTTAAAATAAGTGTACAGCTCGAACGCGTATCCGGAATGGTCCTTAGTTTTGTTTAGTAATTAGCAAAACGCTTCCTTTGAAATCTGCAAAATAACTTCATTTGAAGCTCATCATTTGCCACTTGAACATTTTCTTACTTGGTGCTTGGTTGTTCCAAGGGATTGGAATGATCACGCGAATGTTTTCCGTATTCGGGACATATCAATCACCAACATTTTCGCCATTATAAAATAGATTTCATATCATACAATATCTTGTAATAACAAAATCACTTTTGCAAATGCTTAAATTTCCGCCACAAATTGATCAGCTGCTCATTTATCTGTCAAATCATCACTTTCTTAGGTTGGCAACACCAATTCAACTTCAACTGAAATAAGTTGTAATTCGTAATACCAAACAAGAGTTGAGTTGTCTGAATGTTGAGTTATTTTAATTACAACCCAACTAAGTTGAGTTGTATACCGTAATGCCCAAATGCTACAAAAACCGAATTTTACTCTAAAACAGGATTCCCAGGAGTAGTATGGATGGGACTCACGTTCGCATAATTTCACCTATTTTTGCTGCATCCGAACTGCGCCTTGCCTCGTCCAACTTCAATGTAAACTTGTTTTTTCTATAAATGTGTACAAAATTGCTTATTATAAAGTTTGTTTAAATTAATTTAAAAAATATTTAATTACTCGCTTTCCATTTTTTTCCGGCAACGTTTTACAAGAAAGTTTTTTCAAAAAGTATCAAAGGTGGTATCAAAAGAGACGTTTCGACATCCGAAAGCGGAATTAAAAGTTTTATTTCTTTTGAAAGTTATTTACAAAACCCATAAAATGGCCCGAGAGAGTCCGAAATATGAGGCCCGATCCATAGTTTTTTTGCACAGAACAATTTTTTGCGTTGGCGGCCTTCGGCCGCGATTTGTAAATATAACCCTGGGTGGGTCCAACACTATTCTGCATTAATGTGTACAAAAAATCTGGCAAAACACAACAACCACATCAAAATTTGGACCGAAATGATATGACAGAAATGAAATTTTTAATTTTTGCTTTCGTATTCTTAAAACGGAGGTCGAAACGTGTCTTTTGATACCAGCTTTGAAAATTTTTGTATCAAATTACAAAACGTTGCCGGATAAAAATTAAAAAAAAAATTGAAAGCGAGTAATTAAACCTTTTTAAATTAATTTAAACAAATATAATAATAAATTTATTTAAAAACGACGAAAATTTTGGTGACAAAGTTGACATGTCGCGAAAACGGAAAAAAATCGCATGATCACTCCAATTCCTTGGAACTACCAAGCAACAAGTAAGAAAACGTTTAAGTGACAAATGATGAGCTTCTAATGAAGTTATTTTGCAGATTTGTAAGTTATTAAGTAACGAAGAATATTGCTCGAAGGACGGCTGTACCCCTATTATAAAACTACACTCCTTGCTGACGGAAGCTATCAAAAATGCTGTGGAAATGATTTTAGTGTTAGACTGGACAACATCTAGGGTTCCCAGACCGAAAATGTCGAAAGGGGGACAGATAATAACAATTTGGGGGATTTGCGGGTACAACAGATAGAAAAAAGGGGTATCCTTCGCGGGACTAATAAAACTAATTATATTGAACAAAATCATTGATTTATTCACTCATACAACAAAAAAAAAAAAAAAAATTCATAAATAAAATTCCATAGCAAGGGGGACAAAAAGTCAAAATGGGGGTGGGAATATTTGACAACATATATGCCATAATGAAAACGAGGCTTATGTAGGAACCCCTAAAGCTTAACTAACAACTAGATTGGCACAACACAAATCAGATTTAAAGTATTGCCAAAATTCAATATCGTAAAAACAGCACTCATGGCCCACTGTGCATCTAGCGGACACAGCTGATTTCGAAAAAGCCAAAATTATTCAACAAGAACAAAATCACAGAAAACGAATGATACTGGAGATGCTTCACATAACAAATGCACCTGCAGAGATTAGACTGAACTACAAAACTGACACGGACAATTGCGCACATATTTATAAACATTTACTACCGAACAAACAGGCAGTGCAAAACTCCACGTTACCGTTCACAGACGTGCAAATGCACTTAAGACAAAATTAATGTAGGTATATATTTTTAATATGTAAAATGTGAAATAAAAAATGTCTGCTTGTAGTTCCCTGAAAACGGTTACCGAAGTGTAACCGAAATATATCGGAAACAAAGAATAAAAAACCAGTGTTTTAATCACGGGTATCGACCTAAAGCCGGAAAAACATAATTAATAAATTTATTATTATTTAATTGATATCCATTTTGCTATTAATAAAAAAGTCACTTTTGCAAAAGCTTGAATTTCTGCCACAACTTGATCAGCTTTTCATTTATCTGTCGAATCATCACTTTCTTAGGTTGGCAACATCAATTCAACTTCAACTGAAATAAGTTGTAATTTGAAGTGATGCGCAATTAAGTTCAATTATTTAAAATCAGCGAAATTTTCATTGTTTCATTATATCAAATACGTTTATTTGGTTATAATCTTATGTATTAAGAATGAACATATTTCAAAGGCTTTTTCTATTATAAAAAATTAAAACCGTACTTAAAGATTGAGCTCAGCGTCCGTACCTCAAGGTCGAGGAAGCGTTTTCTTCATGCCATTCAAATAGCACTTCAAAAATCTGCTCACTTTCCTTTTTTAACTTTTTTTGATTCATTTTCACTTACTAGTATTTATTATTATAAATAAAAAAACTTATTTCGCAACTTGTAATATTTCCACTATTTTTATTTTGTTTCTATAACAATAAGACTGAGTGATCATGTCGTGCAAATAATCGATAACTGTGACAATAATCATAACCACCCTTATCGCGAAGTTCACGCGGAAAAGTGTTCGCCTTCACTTTTTTTGTTCGGGTGAACTTGTTCCGCCTATCGGCAATTTCGGGCGAACAAAAGTTCACTTCGAAACAGCTGATGCTCTATTGTGAACTAGCAGGAGAATATAAATGTGAAAGCGATTCGGAGGCAATTAAGGGACAGTTCTAACTCTTTAAAGCTAAATGATTCACTGATTTCAGCACTTTTGAATAACAAGTTATAGTTAGTTATAAGCCGCCATTCTAATATTTGCTAGATATCTTACCAACTCCTTGCCCCCATTGAAGCACAAATTTGGAGTTCCACCAATTATAAAGTTGAGTACATGTCTTCGTTTTTACGCATAGGGAAAGGCGCTGGAAAGGACCAAGGAGTGGGTCTTAGCCAATCTTATTTCAGCGAGGTGCTCAACATTTTGGAACCGTTGCTTTGTCCACAATGGAAAACTTGGCCGACTAATACGTTGTCATAAAAAAAAGAATTTACATACTTAGCAATACAGGAATTTCACTTTTTCCACTCAGCTTCCGATTGTGCATTATTTATTGATTTATTTCTAATAATAAAAGTACATATAATTATAAGAGTACCAAATTTCAAAACAAAAAGTACTTACATTTTGTTTTCCTCTCGTTCGCCTGTAAAATATAAGTGAACAAATTTGGGCTTCTCCGCTGTTCATTTCACCCGAACAAAGAGTTGCCGATAAGGTGAAATCTTTTTCGAACACGAAAAATTCTTTCGCCACCCTCTGCGATAGGGTGAACAAAAACTGTGAATATTTTCGGGCGGAAAAAAAACTCGCGATAAGGTTCACCCTAGTTCTAGTGTTATTCGAATCGTTTCACAGTCGAATTCTAACCTAGTTTTCGATTCGAAATGCAATAGTGAACTACATTAGAATTCTAATGTAAAATTAAAATATTTCTCTAACGTTAGAAACTGTGTTTGCTGGGCATTAATGTCGGTTTAAATATTTGAATTTTCTAAAACATTTTCATAATACCATTAGTAATGTTTGTGTGTGCTAATTTGCTGAGTAGATTGCCTGTGTTTGCATGGTTGAATTAGTTATAAATATAACGTTAGAAACTGTGTTAGGGGCATTAATGTCGGTTTAAATATTTGAATTTTCTAAAACATTTTCATAATACCATTAGTAATGTTTGTGTGTGCTAATTTGCTGAGTAGATTGCCTGTGTTTGCATGGTTGAATTAGTTATAAATTGTAATTCAGCGTTTTCCAAAAATCCTCAGTCGAAAATGCATATCGTTCCAAAAATTTTAATTTACCCAGCAAACATTGGAAGTCAGAAAAGATATGTGAATCGGAGGGTCTGCAGTCGTTATGAACTCATTTTGGAGTCCGGAATAAACGTATTTCCCTTTCTTGCGATGGCCGTCCTATTTTCATCTATCATATGAGTCTAAATAAGCGTCCGATATAATACCTAAAATACTCATAAACAGCGAATATTTCGGCTCTTCTGGAAGTCTCCGTCGTAATTTATGACTCTTATGAACTGCTATTGAATGACATCTGTTTGGTCTATTTTTTAGACAAATCAATCAATGCAACTTTGTATTTCCCAAAAGAATATAGAAACAATTTTTGCAGAAAAATAATTTTTTTTAAGGAAATTTGTACGAAAAATGGAATGAAATGGAATCAAAATTTGTTACTTTTGTAATACAAGTTAGTAAGCTCTATTTGGCAGAGCTGCCGAAAAAGTGAGGTTATGTTGTTGACATCATTTATTATGAAAATTCTTATACTATGTTCAAACAGAAAAATAAATTGAGGAAATTTCGATTTGAATTGAGTGCTGTTCATACAACTCGATTTAGCTTACACAATAGTAATTTGATAGCTGGTTGGCGCATCTCTACAGCAATAACATACCTTTGTTCAGACTGTCAAAATGTGCGTGTTGGTATTAGGCGAATGAAATGGAATGAAAACATAAAACTTTGAAATTTTTGTGTGTTGTAAGAAAATGTGTTCAATGTTTTCGTTTCATTTTGAGTTTGCCATCTTCTTTTGACAATCCCTACTCCAGTGAAATGAAAGACATAAAATCAGCTGATGAGATGAGCCAACCATATAGTTCAGCCATGCGCAACTGACGTTGAAATCTACTCAATAAACACACTTTACAAGGTTGTATTTGCAGTTTGAAACAATTTATTACGCAATTTGTTTTAAATTGGCAATTTATTATTACAATTTATTATATGATAAATTGCGTAATAAATTGCCCAAATAGTATAAATTGCCAATTTGGTGTGTGTTTGAACCTAGTATTAGTTGAAACGTTACTGGACACTACAAGCATCAGCGCAAAGCTTGAAAATATTTCTTGTCCGCTAATTCGTGCTTATGAATACAATTGTGAAGGTATTTTACTTATTAACCATGGTGCTTCCTGATATTCAATGTTACTGCCCACCTTCCAGCTTCTTCTGAATGTATACGAAATTCTTTCTAAATGCCCAAAACTAGTAGTATATGAAGCCAGTAAGGCAAATAAATGACAAGAAAGAAGCCTAAGTAAGATTCATGTACGATCCAAATTTGTACCTACTCCTTTCGGACTGTTTTTTGACTCTGAATTACTTCATTGTAATTCCCTGCAGCCTCAATTCAAATAATTTGAAAACATCCAAAAAATAAACATTCTGGGTATTTTCCCGGTATTTACCATTTATACATATGAGCCATATAGCGATATGACCCGGCAGGGCCGTAGAGGGAAAATCCGGGCCTGGGACTAAACAATTTACGGGCCCCCTATAAAAAATCCACTAATACATTTGATTAATTTGAATTAATGACGTCTCATTCATGAATCATTATTGATGGATTACATAAAAAAAAAAAAAATGTATGCCACATCAACTAAATGATTTTTGGACTAAGATCTGAAAATAAAATTAACACACAATCATATATGTATGTAATACTCCTATATTGCTACAAAAGGCTAGGTACATTCCCAAACATCAGAGTGCCGATATATTGGCGTTTAAACGTTTTTGTTTTTGTATTCAATAATCGAATGTACATAAATTTACATTTTTTCTTGTCAAACTTATGCTGCTACAATGACAAAATTTTTATAGGCTGTCTTGTTTTGATTTCGAAATCAAAACACATTGCGAGCATTTTCTATTAGCAATATAGAAGTATTACATATATCATATATGTAATACTCCTATATTGCTACAAAAGGCTAGGTATATTCCCAAACATCAGAGTGCCGATATATTGCTGTTTAAACGTTTTTGTTTTTATATTCAATAATCGAATGTACCTAAATTTGAATTTTTTCTTGTCACACTTATGCTGCTACAATCACAAAAATTTTATGGGCTATCTTGTTTTGATTTCGAATTCAAAACACATTGCGAGCATTTTCTATTAGCAATATAGGAGTATTACATATTGACATATATGCACAGAATATTTACTATTTATACTCTTTTATTGTAACGTATGAATAAAATTGTCTTTTAACAGCCACATATTAATAATCTTTTCTATTTATTTGGTAACATTTTAATACATTTCTCACAAATTTAATAATGATTATAAATTTTAATTATTCAATATAGAAAGTTCGGATATCAAAGAGTGGCTTTTCTTGTTTTTTTCCGCTGCAACATTTTTTATAATAATATCAAACTTTGACTGTCCTGCCAATACGGATTCAAGACAAAGCGTGGCAAGTCCTGAAACTCACTCTTGATATGAGCACGATCTATGAAAGTTTTTGATTCTTGAAAGGACGCTGAAGGAACGTTCTGCTACAGTGACAGGTATAGTGCAAAATATACGTAAAGCATTCTAAACTTTGAGAAATGTCCGACTTGTATTTTTCGACAAATTTTGCAGCGCTCGCTCGAACTGTAGTTTCATCCATGTCTTCAAACTGCCACAAAAAGGAAAACGTTTCGCTCAAATTTCTCATAGCTGCAAATCGTTCAGTAATGCCAGTGATTACATCAAGTCGCTGCGAGTCTCATAGTAGACATACGGGAGGGGTAGTTTTATTACTGAAAAAGGAAATCAAGTACAAAATCAGGTTTAATCGATCAGTTGATAGAAATGTATGGTGTGCTATAGTAAAATTAAAGCAAGTGGACATTAAGTGGCAAATAGGTGTGTTGTACCATTCCCCAAGTTCTAGCGACAGTGAGTTTTTAAATCACGTAGAGAGCATTTTATCAGAAGTATTAAAATCAAGTACGAATTCCCTTCTAGTTGGAGATTTCAATATAAACTTAAATATTAACTCTTCGAGTAGCTACAATCTGAATGAAATTTGTGCACGTAGCGCAATGAAACAAAAAATAAATTTCAATACAAGAGTCGCGGAAACTTCTCAAACAAAAATAGATTTATTATATGCAAACGCTGATATACTGTCTTGTGTAAATCTTGAAGACCACAGAATATCCGATCACGAAACTATTTCATTTGCTATTAAAGTAAGTAATTAAACCCGTTACGAAGAGTCATTTCATCAACATCCTGGGAGAATTATTCTGCCGATAGCTTGACCACTCTACTGAGGAATTGCGATCTCAGATTAATAAGAAGCATGAATGTCAACGACATGGTCAACTATATAAATGATTGTTTACTGGAATGTATGGGACTACTAACGTTTGAAGAAAACAATACGGTAAAGTTAAGAAATAAATGGTATGACCAAGAGTTGACAGAATTGAATAAACAAAAATACCGGTTGCACTCACAAGCTAGAGCAACGGGTGAATATACCGAATATAACATGGTCGCGAAGTACTACAAAAAACTAATCAAATTTAAAAAGATTAAATACATGGAGAATAATATTGGTATCAATAGTTCAGATAGCAAGCTAATGTGGAAGCATCTTAAGCATGCTGTAAACTTAACGGGGTCACAAGAAAAGATATTGACGGTTATCGAAAAAGGTGTGACATAAGATACACCTCGCGATATTGCTAAAGCATTGAACTCCTTCTTTATAGATAGCATTGTTGATATAAACAGGGAAATTGAAGTTGTTCAGAGTCAGAACGACTTCCAATTTACAGCTAGGTCATGTTTAAAATTCGAAGAAATTACGGTTGACGATGTTATACTTATAGCAAAAAGGTTCAAAAATAAAACTGGGGTGAAAAATTTACTTTCAGAAGGCGTAATTAAAGATTCGGTATCGTACATGGGTTTCTTCTATGCAACCATGACTACTGGAATAGTGCCAGACATGTGGAAAATTTCGACAATAGTACCAATTAGGAAAGCAAAAGATTCAATAATGGCAGAAGAACTAAGGCCGATAAATACATTGCCGAACGTAGTAGTAGTTTTCATTGACCTGAAAAGAGCATTCGAAACAATTGATAGGAATATAATGCTCGATAAACAACAAAAAATTGGTATTAGGGAAAATGATTTGCAGTGGTTTAGAAGCTTCTTATCAGACCGGAAACAAAGAACAACCATCGAGTAAGTAGTCGCATCCGAGGCACAAGTGGACATAGGTTTACTACAAGGGTCGGTATTAGCACCAATCCTGTTCAGCATTTACATAAACGATATATCATCAGCACTGAAATATAGTAAATTCAGGTTGTTTGCAGATGATACGCTACTTGAAGTAAATGAAACTGACATTTCAATAGCAAGGAGCAAAATGCAAGAAGATTTGGACTCATTGTATAGATGGCTTTGCATTAATAAACTCAAGTTTAACGTTAACAAAACAAAGTTCATGGTTTTATCTAGGACGACCAAGAAAGAATCACTTAATTTAGATCTAAAAATAATGAATACGAGCATTGAGGATGTCAAAATATGTAAGTACTTAGGGATCCTGATTGACAATAAACTAAGGTTTACGGATCATATCGATTATATTGTTGCCAAAATTGGCAAAAAAATTGGATTTTGGAAGAGATCATGTAAACTTATTAGTAAGAAACATAAGTTGAAAGTTTATAGATCCATCATAGAACCGCACTTCTTATATTGGCCTACAATATTCTTTATTGCCAATGAAACACAAGTAGACATGTTACAAATTATGCAAAACAAAGCTATGAGATTTATATTGAAAGTGAGGTACGACACTTCCATAAAGAGTATGCTTGATGCACTAAACTGGTTGAGTGTGAAACAGTTGATATTTTACCATAGCATGAAATTTGTATTTTATATCAAGCATGGTAAATTACCAGCCTACCTAAGTGAAAAACTTGTTTATGTGAATAAAACCCATTCTTACATAATCAGGGAAAATAATAATTTTAGATTACCTCTTCTCAAAACAGAAATGGACAAGCAAAATATATTTTACAAAGGCCTGAAATGTTTTATTGAACTACCTAATCATGTTAAAAATTGGGAAAACTTAAACACCTTCAAAAAAAGTTTATTAGAATATTGCAAAACCCTTCCAATGAGATAAAATATTTTGTATCTGTATTTCATGTTACTGATCCTTGAGCGTACAATGCAATCCAAATAGACACAGAGTAACCTTATGCATCAGGTCAAGTACATATATCGCTCGCAATCAAATTGGGAAAGAGTTACTGAAAATATCGTCCCAGACAAACAGTTGTAGTGTTCATGTGAATCACGTATGTATATTCCTACAAAAATAATATATTATAATTAATTATGTTTACATAAAAGCTGGTACAGGGAGGGTTGGAAACACGTCCTTTCCAACCGTCCGATAAGAGTGGCTCATTCTGCTAGCTTTTGGGTTGACCGGATTCAAATGCATTCCGACAGCATAAATAATAAAACTGTGTAATCGTACGTTTTGGAGTAGGGCAGGATTGAGAACACATTCCGTCGAAACCTCCCAATGAGATGACTCCAAAACTCTCCCGTTGGGACCACCAGTTCCCGTGCTGATCGGAATGTCATGCATTCCGACACCCCAAATTCTAGAAATCCTATTTTTATTAAAATGTATTTATAATTTTTAATAATCTAAGTTTTAGGCTTAAAACGCCGTAATAATAAATAATAGCGATCACCAGGAATGTATTGTTTTTAAAATCAAACTCTGAATCATCCGTAATCATCTCATTTAAATTATCTTCAGAACGTTTTTTGCCTTTTCTCTCTCGAATGTCGGGAAACTTTAGCGAGATGTTCAATTTAATAGCAACTATTTTGCATTCGTTTAAAATTGTTTCCCATTGGTTCATGATCAATCTTCAAATGAGCTAATAAGGCATCTAGATGTCGGGCCTCAACATCTAGGGTGGCGTCTCTAGCTTGGAGGACCACGTTTCTTTCATTAGTGGTAGTCAGTATTTTGAACCAAATTGAGGACAGCAAGATAAATTCGAACTTGTTGATGTACTAGAGAATGCCGGTAACATCTCCGTATGCTTGCGCAGTCAAATTTGGCTTTTGTCGGAAAAACTATGAAGAGAGCTCGGTACATTTTTTTTGAGGATGTCCTATCGTTGTGGACTGCTGCTGAAAATAGTGAAACATTTTTGTACAACTCCGAAGAAAGTAATTGCAGCCGTACAACATTCTGCAGCATCAACACCACATAAATTTAGACTGTGGGTTGCACAAGGCGAGTAATCAGCATTCGAGTTTTCGTCGAGAATGCGACGTAGTGCTCCATTGTAAGCTCCTTTCATATTGGCGCCGTTATCGTACCCTTGTGAACGACAATCTTTTAATGGAATTTCATGTTTACCTAGAGTATGGCAAATTAGATCAGCGATTTTCTGACCAGTTTTTTGGTTACAATTCACGAAAGCCAAAAACCGTTCTTGAATTGTAAAATTTGTTGCATTCGAACTGAAATGGAGTTAGCGCAAAATGAACGTATTCAATGTGACTAGCATCAGGCATAGCATCAACGATAATAGCAAAATACTTGGCTTTCTTGCTTTGATCTAATATAGTTTCCCTCACGTGCTTTGCACAAATTTCTATAAACTCGTTCTGAATGTCTGGGGAAAGATAGTGAACTTGTAAACGTTTGTGCTGCTGTTGTGAAATCCTAACTTTCTCCAAATGATTTCTAAGTATCGGATCATAATGGCTTATGAGATCTTAGATGCCCAAAAAATTTCCATTGTTTCTTTCACCAAGATATATACTTTCGCCTTTGAAAGCTAGGCCTCTTTCACCCAAAAATAAAATAGTGTCCAAAATTCTATAAAAAATTTCTTTCCACTTTTGAGTTTCAGTGATTAGCTGTTCATTGATAAGTGTATCGATTGCAGCCTCTTTTTGAATTAGATTTTGTAAAGATCGCCATTGAATATAACATTTAATGTGATCTTGAATTTTCGTGTGATGGCAGTTTATCGTATAGCTTCCTCCATACCAGGAATTTCGAATATCCGCACAACAAGATTTTATTTCGATTTGATGTATTGGTGCTTAACAGACGACATGGTAGGAAATAAAAAGCATTGCTACTGGCACTGCACACTAACCAGTCACGCTCCACTTTCTCTCCATTTGGCAAGATTCTGTTTAACAACGAGGTAGGAAATGCCTCCTCATAACAATCACGTGGAAAAATAAGTCGTATAAATAATCTGGACTTTGATGAGTTGGTGGTATTGTTGGAAGACTTTTTGAAGATGAACCTTCATCAGTGTCACCACGAAAACTTTACGATTTCGGATTCTTGTAAACATATATTTTTGTTTGATGTTTTTATTGTCTCCTCACTGTTCGAAGGCCCAGGCAAAAAATCATTATCAATATTCGTTGCTTTTGAAATTCGGCTTAAAATTTGCACATGGAACAACTAAAGACTCTCCTGAATTAAAAAAAAAATGTCTTGGTACCTCTAAATCGCGGGCCCCCGGAGAAACCACGGGCCCGGGGGAATCCCCCCATTCCCCCTCCCCTCTCATCGGGCCTGCGACCCGGTGTGTCTGCTTCTTATGGGAAAAAAAACTATAAGTCCGTGTTTTATTGTATACATTTTTTTATTCATCTACCGCACTTTTACGAATATGTTTATAAGTTTCGCTTTTATTCACTCCTAAAATAAACACACTTTTTATCACCGGCCTTAAATGAGCAAATATCCGGAAAAATAGTAACAAAGAATGGGACAACAAAAAATTAGGCTTCATCGCCATCTGGCGAGGAGAAATAATAAGTGGATTTATAACAGAGACAATATCCGGGTATCAATAGAGATGGGATTGTACCCGGTATTTATCATGTTTTTATTATACATTCATATATGTATACACTAGCCTTTACCCGCGGCCCCGTCCGCTAGGAGAAAATGACCCTGACGGATCCTGAAATGATCTCATAACGGTCCCCAAATTATCTTGAAATAGTCCAGAAAAAGTCAAGAAATGACCCCGACGGGATTCCGCAAACCGTCCAGAAAGTATCCCTCAAGGATCCCCAAATGACCCCGGAATACTCTCGAAAAAGTCCCAAAATAACCCCGACGGGATCCCGAAAACTATCCAGAAATTATGTCGGAATGGTCCTAAAATGATACCCCAATAGTCCCGAAATGACCCTGACGGGTACCCGGACGGATCACGACAATCGTCCATAAATTATACCGGAAGAGTCCCCAAATGATCCTGAGATAACCCTTACGGGATTCCCGAGCGATCCCGAAAGCTATCCAGAAATGACCTGACGGGATCCAGAAATGCTCCCGGAAGGGTGTCCCAAAATCGTCCCGAAATAGAAGGATCCCCAAATGAACGCGGAAAAGTCTCGAAATTACCCTGGCGGGATCCCGGACGCATCGCGAAAATCATCCAGAAATGATGCCAAAAGGGTCCCAAAATGATCCCGATATAGTGCCGAAATTATCCTAACGGGTACCCGGACGGATCCCGAAAATCATCCAGAAATTATACCGGAAGAGTCCCCAAATGATCCTCAAATAACCCTTAAGGGATCCCCGACCGATCCCGAAAGCTATCCAGAAATGACCTGACGGGATCCAGAAATGCTCCCGGAAGGGAGTCCCAAAATCGTCCCGAAATAGAAGGATCTCCAAATGAACGCGGAAAAGTCCCGAAATGACCCTGGCGGGATCCCGGGCGCATCGCGAAAATCATCCAGAAATGATGCCGGAAGGGTCCCAAAATCATCTCGAAAAAGTCCCGAAAATACCCTAACGGGATCCCGATAACTATCCAGAAATGATCCCGAAATAGTGCCGACGGGACGCCGGACGGATCCCGAAAAGCATCCAGAAGTGATCCAGAAAAAGTCCCGAAATTACCCAAACGGGATGCCGGGCGGATCCTCAAAACTACCCAGAAATGATCCCGTAAGGGTCCCAAAAAATATCGAAATAGTCCCGAACAAGTCCCGATATGACCCCGATGGGATCCCGAAAACCATCCAGAATTGATCTCTGATGGGTACGCAAATGATCCCGAAATAGTCCATAAATATTCCCGAAATTACCCCGACAGGATGCCGGACGGGTTCCGAAACCCTTGCAGAAATGATGGCGGAAGGGTCCCGGAATAGTCCCGAAAAAATCCCAAAATAACCCCGACGGGGATCCCGAAGAATATACAGAAATGATCCCGGATCTGTATGAGGCAGATACCAAAAATTATTGATTTAGGAGACAATTTACATTGAGTTATAACAATTTATAGATTTTGCACCAGAGAGGACAGGAGGAAGGGAGGGCGCAGGGTATCACTGCTCACTTTGTAAGCCCTCGACTTATTTGACCCATTGATTTTGTAATATTGGTGAAGGTCAGTATACGTAAAGTTATGTGTAAAAATTGATAAAAAGTAATTATTCGAAGGGGTCGTGGGACCGCCTCCCCCTTTCCATGTTCGAAAAAAATTCGCCATTAGATTATTGTCTCTGTCCCAAATTTCATCCGTGTAGCCGTTCTGGCATGATTCAGTCACAAAGACGAAAAAATACAATAATTAAATTACGAGTATAACTGTTCCTAGGGGGCGGGGGGAGGTCCCAAAAAATATAGCTAGTAAATCCTTCTAGACTATTGGCTATATGTGTCACCGAATCACGCCAGAACGGCTACACGGATTTTGATGAAATTTGGGATACAGACAATATTCTACTAGCGATATTTTTTCGAACATGGAAAGGGGGTGGGGGTCCCACGACCCCTTCGAACAATTACTTTTTAATAATTTTTACACATTATAACTTTACTTATACTGGCCTTCATAAATATTACAGACTCAATGGGTCAAATAAGTCGAGGGTTTACAAAGTGAGCAGTGAAACCCTCCGGCCCCCCTCCAATCCTTCTCTCACCCTCTGGTGTAAAATCTATAAATTGTTATAACTCAGTATAAATTTTCTCCAAAATCTATATTTTTTGGTATCTGGCACATACAGATTCAGATCTAAATAATTTTGGAAAACGATCAGTGGTCCGCTCCTTCTCCTCCCGCCATCCGCCCTCCTTCAATTGTTTTTATTAACACACTTTTATTAGCTTTACCTGTATGTTTGTATGTTTCTTTGTAACTCTTCATTCGCTCCAACGCGCCTGCTGCCTTATTAACATGGTTTTATAATTAGCTTCACCTTATCTGTAATCTCGTTAGGGTAATATCGAAACCCTTCCGGGATCATATTTTTTGGTATCTGGCACATACAGATTCAGATCTAAATAATTTTGGAAAAACGATCAGTGGTCCGCTCCTTCTCCTCCCGCCATCCGCCCTCCTTCAATTGTTTTTATTAACACACTTTTATTAGCTTTACCTGTATGTTTGTATGTTTCTATGTAACTCTTCATTCGCTCCAACGCGCCTGCTGCCTTATTAACATGGTTTTATAATTAGCTTCACCTTATTTGTAATCTCGTTAGGGTAATATCGAAACCCTTCCGGGATCATTTCTGAATGGTTTCCGGGACCGTCCGGGATCCCGCCGGGGTCATTTCGGGACTTTTTCGGGACTATTTCAGGATCATTTTGGAACCCTTCCGGGATCATTTCTGTATGGTTTTCGGGATCCGTCCGGGATCCAGTCGGGGTGATTTTGGGACATTTTCGGGACTATTCCGGGATCATTTCGGGGCTATTTCGCGATCATTTGGTGACCCTTCCGGCATCATTTCTGGATGGGTTTCGAGATCCTTCCGGAATCCCGTCGGGGTCATTTCGGAACTTTTTCTCGACTAAGACGGGATCATTTGGTGACCCCTTCGGCATCATTTCGGGACTATTTCGGGATCATTTAGGATGCCTTCCGGCATCAGTTCTAGATGGTTTTCGGGATCCGTCCGGGATCCCGTCGGGGTCATTTCTGGACTTTTTCTCGACTGATACGGGATCATTTGGGGACCCTTTCGGCATCATTTCTGGATGGTTTTCGGGATCCCCTCAGGGCCATTTCGGGACTATTAGGGGATCATTTGAGGACCTTTCCGGCATCATTTGTGGATAATTTTCGGGATCCCGTCAAGGTCATTTCGGGACTATTTTTGGATGATTTGGTGTACCTTTTGGCATCATTTCTAGATGGTTTTCGGGATCCATCCGGGATCCCGTTGGGGTCATTTCGGGACTTCTTTGCGACTAATACGGGATCATTTGGGGACCCTTTCGGCTTCATTTCTGGATGGTTTTCGGGATCCCCTCAGGGCCATTTCGGGACTATTAGGGGATCATTTGAGGACCTTTCCGGCATCATTTGTGGATAGTTTTCGGGATCCGTCCGGGATCCCGTCGGGGTTATTTTGGGAAATTTTCGGGACTATTCCGGGATCATTTCGGGACTATTTCGCGACCATTTAGGGACATTTCCGGCATCATTTCTGGATGGCTTTCGGGATCCGTCCGGGATCACGTCAAGGTCCTTTCGGACTTTTTCTCGACTAATACGGGAATATTTGAGGACCCTGTAAAGTGGCTCGTTTGGAAGCCACTCATTTTCGGGCAGGTAGCTCCACTCACCCAAACGCCTCTCTACTTTCCTTCTCTATTGAAATTAGTGCTCTCGGTTTAGGTTTATGTTTATTTAAAATTACACACTTTATTTAAATAATTTCTTTAATATGTATTTGTATAGTTCCTTTTATTAAACAGTTTAGTTTCACCCTTTTTAAACATATAGGTAATGTCTTTTATTTGTCACTTAACTTTAAATAGATTAATTTTAACTTTTAATAATTTTACTTCTGTTTTTGTGTGTGCGTCGCCAAGTCCAAATTTTTAATTATCATTCTGCCAGCCGATTTGCTCTGTGATCAAGTTGTTCCACACCCGTGGGTAGACAACGGGTGTTGCAGCAACTTGAACAAATTGTGACATTTTATTATTTTTATTTATATATTTATAATTATTTTTGGGGAAAAGAAGAATTGACAAAGTGATCAGTTTTGTCACATTCTTCTTTGGCCATAAACTTATAAAAATTGTTGCGATCAAACGAATATATATTTATATTAGGGTGTACCTCCCCTTTTTAATTCGTTGGTTCGGAACCATTTTTATTATTAATTGAAAAAAAGAACTTAGAACTAAAAGACTTGAATTTTAGTTACATTTTTGTTTAAAATATTCTGTTTGTTGTTTGTGTTTTTTTTGAATTTTTCTTTGTACAATATGTATATTTTAATATCAACTTAAGGTTTTTTTTTGTTTATAAAGTATTAATTTGTTACATGTAGAATATGTTTTTGTTTGTAGCTTGGTAAATACAATTTGTTCGATAATAGGCTAAGCTTTTGTTAAACGTTTTTTTTTGCTTGTACTATAATTTTGATAGGTTACTTTTTTCATTTGAATGTACAAAATTTTTGTGAAATTTTTTTTTTTTTGTTTTTAACAATTTTTGTTGAGCCTTCGTGGCTGCTTAAATGCTAGTACATACTAAAAAAAAATTTGGATTTATTTTTCAATCAAATTTAAAGTTTTATCGAAGTATTAAAGTAATGTTAATTTACTTTACTTAGGCGTTTTTTATGTACTACTTTTTCTTTGTTTTTAGCTTCATCGAAAATAGTTACGTTAGGTTCGTTAATTTTAGTTATTGTAAACGGACCTTGATAAATATTTTCGTGTTTATGATGTGGTTCTTTTTGTAAAAGTACTTTATCTCCGATTTTTACAATTAAAGGTCGTGCCATTTTATCGTACAGACTTTTACTTTGTAATTTATTTTTATTAATTAGATTTTGTGCCATTTTGTGCGTTTTCTGCATCCTAAATTTAACTTCTTTGGCATAGTTATCGACATTATAGATCGGGTCAATTTTTTCTTTACTTAATTCATTAGGCAAAGTTGCCTTTTTCCCAAAAACTAACTCGAAAGGCGAAAATTGGTTGTCGAAAACTGTGCTACTCGTAGTATTGTGTAGGAAAGTTAAGTATTTTAAATAAACATCCCAATCAGAAAAAGTATATTTTAGATATGCACGTAAGTATTCATTAAAAACCCTATGATTACGTTCAATCGTGCCAACAGTTTCGTGATGGTATGCAGTTGAAAAATTATGTTCAATATTTAGAAGTTTAGTTAATTCTTCGAATAATTCATTTTTAAATTCTGTACCTAAATCTGATTTTATGGCATTCATTGTGCCGTAAGTTAAAATGAATCCTTCAAAAATTGCTGAAGCTATTGTTTTTGCCGATTTGTCTGGCACAGCGACTGTTACCAGGTATTTAGTCATGTCGCAAATCATGGTAAGTGCGAACTTATTACCATATTTGGACTCAGGTAGGGGTCCAATTGTGTCAATTACTAGTATATCGAATGGTTTACAAGGAGTTGGTGTTAAAACAAGTTTTTCTTTTCTTTTAGGTTTAACCTTGTTTAAGAGACAATCTTTAGATTTTTTATATATTTCGAAATATCACGAGTCATGTTCTTCCAATAAAATTTTGTTCGCAATTTTGCGTAAAGCCTTTTCATTCCGCAATGTCCACCAGAAATGGGGTCATTATGATAAACTTTCATAAGTTTTAATTTTGTATCTTCATCTGTTACTGTCTCCACTGGATCTGTTAGTATAATTTCTAAAGATTTTAAAATTTTATTTCCAATATTTTTGAAATTTGTAATAGTATAATGTTCGAACAAAATATCGTTTTTAGGCCATTCAATCTGCTTAATTTTGCGTTTGCCGGCTTCTAATTCAAGCCTCGAAAGTAATTTCTCTAAAGTCATTATTTCGTTAACAAGCTCAAAACTAAGTAACTCGAGTTTCTTATGTTTAATATGCGCAAAAATTCTTGAACTTGTTGTTTTATTATTTTTATCGTAAGTAATTTCAGATTTTATTTGTGGAACTTTTTTCGAAAACTTAAATAAAAATTTGTCGTAGACATATAAAGTAAGTTGTCTTTCGTCGTTTTTATCTGTCTTAATATGAAGATTATTGTCGTTTTGCCGTTTTGTCATTGATCTTGTCTGAACTGCTGAAATTTGTTTGTTCAATTCCTTAATCTCATCGATTGTAATACGCGATAGTGCATCAGCACCAACGTTTGATTTGCCCTTTATATAAACTATAGTAAAGTTATATTCTGCTAGTTCTAATCTTATTCTTGAAAGTTTTGAAGATGGGTCTTTCATATTGAATAAGTATACTAGAGGTCTATGATCTGACTTTACAATGAAATGGGTGCCATAAACGTATGGTCGAAATTGCTTGATTTTAAAGTAAATAGCTAAAAGCTCTAATTCTATAATGGGTTTTTTCTGTTCTGCTTTATTAAATGTTTTAGAAGCGAAACAAATTGGTAAATCACTACCTTGCTGTGCTTGACTCAAAATAGCGCCACATCCAGTTATGGAAGCATCAACGGTAATAATGAATTGTTTAGTAAAATCTGGATATTGAAGTAAGGTGAAAGTAACGCTGCTTTCAAAGATAAAAATGCTCTTTCGCACTCAACATTCCATACAAATTTAACTCTTTTTCTGCTTAATCGGTTCAGAGGCGCTGCCAGAGACGCAAAATTAGGTATAAACCGTCTGTAATAGTTTGCAAACGCGACGAATCGTCGTACCGCGCCTTTATCAGTCGGTTTTGTATACTTTTTAATTGCGTTTATTTTAGAGTCGTCTGGCAACGAACCTTTGGCTGAACATTTGTGACTTAAAATGTAATTTCTGGTCGTAAAAAGTTGCATTTATTTGGGTTAAGTTTGAGATTGAAAGACCTACAAGTATCAAAAACTTTTGAAAGATTTTTAATGTGGTGTGCTTCACTACAACCTATGACGATAATATCATCGACGTACAAAAATGCGACGTTGGGTGGTATACCCGAAAAAGCTGTTGTCATCATTCGTGAGAATGAATTTGGTGCTATGTTTAAACCGAATGGAAGCACTTTCCATCTAAATGCGCCCCGGTCAGTGCTGAAAGACGTAATGTCACGAGAGTCAGGATGCAAGGGGATTTGATGAAATCCTGAAAAAAGATCTAATGTGGAAAAATACTTTGCTCTACCGAGATTGTCTAAAATATCGTCAACTCTAGCTAGTGGGAATTGATCAGCAATGAGTTTTTTGTTTACCGCGTGAAAATCTACGCACATACGATATGCTTTTTGACCATTGGTATCTTTCTTTGGGACTACAACCAAAGGACTATTGGAATTCGAATAACTGGGTTCAATCAAATCATTGTCTAATAATTTATTTACTTGGCGTTTTATTTCTTCACGTTGAGAGTATGGCAATCTATAGTTTTTAACATATACCGGCTCGTTGTCTGTCAATCTTAATTTTTGCTCGTAGAAGTTATTTAAAGTCATTTTGTCCGTGTCAAGAGCGGAAATGTCGGCATAATCAATGCAAAGGTCAAGTAATTTACTTGGAGCATGTTGAGGTATTTGATTTTTTAAAATCGAAATTAGTTTTTTCGTACGTTTGTCTTCTGTTTCTGTCTTGTTAATTGTATAAACATTATAATTTGAGAGTTTTTCAGCCCTAATACTTTTTCTTTTCACATACTTTATATCATCCGTGGTATTTATGACTTTAATTATTGGGTTACTGGAATTAACAATGCACCTAGCTGTGAAAACACCTTTTTCAATTTCTTGCGAGTCCACGAAAAGTGGTTCGGGTGAATCTCCTAAATCAAAAAGCCTGAATATTTCACATCTTGGAGGAATGATACAACTGTCGCTTTCTGTTCCGTGCAGGATTGATATCGCAACTTTTTCATTACCTACCCAAAAGGAAATACTATTTCTTTCATAATTAATAATGCATTTGTTAATTTTCAGAAAATCTTTACCCAGTATGCCATCGGATGGAATATTAAAGTCTTCATTTACTACATGTAAGGTATGTTTAATAGAAAAGTTAGAAAAATTTGCTGTAATTTTACCTAAAGTAGAAACTGAATTATAAGTGACACCGGTAATGTTAATAATGTCGTTCGTATTTAAGGATATATTTCTGTCTAAACATGATATCTTTATTAAAGAAATGTCCGCTTGAGTGTCTACTACGAAAGAACAAAATTTTTGTGACTCGTTAAGTTGTAATTCAATGAAATCAGAGTAATTTAAATTTAAACAATAGATGGCTATTGGTGAGGGAAGTTCGCTCACTCGCTTAATTCGTTCTCCCTCAGTGTTCGCCCCTGAGGGGCGCTGGCGTTTAAAGCGCGAACGTTTGCGTTTCAACCTCTACCGTTTGAAGATCTTGAATTGTTGCTTCTATTGTTACTATTATTTGTATTTGAATTGGAATTTGTATTTGGACGCGTATTATTACTGTTGTTATTCTGGTATCTATTTCCGTTATAATTCCTGTATCTTTGATTAATATTTCCGTTATAGTTGCTGTTGTATGCAAATGAATTATTGTTTCTATAACCAGTATAGCCGCGGTTTGGGTAAAAACCTCGATAACTACCACTTGAATTTCTGAATGTGTTCTTACCACGTGATCGAAAAGCTAAAACCTGACGTTCAGTTGCTTCGTTGTTTTGTTCTAAAATTAATTTTGCTACCACGTCTTTCGGATCTGTAAATGCCGTTGAGGCTAAAATGGTTTTTACTAAATTGGATTTTGCGTTTAAAGGACACACGTTAACAGTTTGTTCGACTGCCATTTCATGAGCTTTCGCCTGAGTGATCCCTTCAATAATAAGAGACCGCTCAAGTGAGTCAGCTAAATCTTCGACTTTTTTGGCAAAATCTGTATAATTGTTACCGTTAACGTGCAACGCTGCAATTCTCCCTGCTACAACTTTCGAGTTGTCTGGTTTGATCCTATTACGTAGAGCTGTTTTAATTTCTTTGACTGAAGTTACTTGTGTTGGTATTGCTTCACGGGCTTTACCCTCTAATTTTGATTTTAAGAACGCTATAAAAGTATCAGTTAAATCTGAAGTAGCGAATTGTTCAAGTAATGCGATTTTGTCTATAAAAGAATCAAGTGCTAGAGGATCACCACTGTAGTTTTCTCTAATTGAATTAGCACATGTGTTAATGAAAATTCTCTTTTCCTCAGGTGTCGCCATGATTTGATCGTTAAGATCAGGAGCTGAATTAGCAGAAGGTGAGGCCACGTTTGTACTATTTGGATCGTTAAGATCTGATTTTAAAGTAGAAGAAGTTGAAGTTAATATTTCACTATTTGAATCGTTAAGATTTGAAACTAAATTAGAAGTTAAATTTTTACTGGAAGAATCTTCGAAGCCTGGGAAATCTGCTGACAACGATAATTTATTTTCCTGTTTGGCGACTTTATCGGTCGAAGATGAAGTTAAACTTTCGTAGCTTGAGGCTGATTTATCGGAATCGGATTCTGAATCTGAAGTTTTTTGCACTTGCTTACCACTTCTAAGGTTGTACATATGAAATTATCAGAATAGCACAGATAATTCAGTTCAAACTTTGAAATTAATGAAGTACTTATTTGAACGTCTGAATTTATATTTAAGCTGAAATATTGAGGAAAAAGAAAAAAAAATTGTAAAATTGAACTGATTTACAGGTGAATAGTCGCTAAAGAAATATTTAAGAATTTATTTGTAGAATTAATGAAAACTGCAATATACTTGTATATAAAAATCTTTAAGAAGTAATTGAATTTAAACTTTGCACAAAAGTATATAGGTATAAGTTGGTAAAAATTTCAAAATTGTTGTAACTTGTTCAAAAAAATCCATTTATATTCACATACGCACCGGTTTGTAAAAAATTCATATATTTTCACGGATGCACCGCTTTATATAAAACAATTTTAATTGGTTTTTAACGGAACCACCGCATATTTCAAAAAAATTTTAATTGGTTTTTAACGGAACCACCGCATATTTCAAAAAATTTAAATTGGTTTTTAACGGAACCACCGCATATTTCAAAAAAAATTTTAATTGATTTTTTTTGTTTCAAACACCGTTTATATTGTAACGAATTTACTTGCAAATCCTCTTATTTGCAATCCTCTGCTAAGTTCGAATCACTAAACTGTTGAATAAATAACTCCAATTTGTAATAATGCAAAATGGCCTTTATTAAAGTACTTCACAATAACACTCAAACTGTGCAACGAATAGCTTGCTTAATAACCAAACTGATTGATAGCTCAAATGAAACTCTACTATTCAAAATAATACTGCTCTTGCTCGCTAGATAGCGTCTTAGTCGAAACTGCTTGACAACTCAAATCAAACTGAATTCCAGCGCCTCTACAATTGCCGCCTTTTATACTCTTGGATTTCAACGTTCGCATCTTCTAGGCTCTTCCAGAATCTACTAGTCCAGCAGCTCTCAAACTTCTCAGCTGTAACTACAATTGCACAATTTTATAGTTTTTATCATTGCATACTTTCAGGAGTATCTCAGATATATGCATGTGTTTGTGCATTGACTCCGCTGCTCGTATACGTACATGGTACATATGTATGTGTAGACGCAATTATTGTTTCGTTTATGTAGATACATAGTGATTGATCTATGGATGTGAATTCACGTCACTGCTTAGCATCGGCTTAGAGACGATAGCATCGCTCAGTGCTGCTAACATTCGTTACAATATCAAAATTCCGAAATTTACATGTTACAAACTACTTATCAAGTTCAACAGTCTTCGAAAATTTAAAATTGTTGGAAACCGAAGTAGTTAAATGTAGAACGCACCACTTTAGAAAAATCCAAAATGTATATATATTATAACGCACCGCATAAAAGAAATTTACTGTTTTCTATTCATACATATATGTTATATAAAAAAACCCGTAGGCAAAAATTTGTTAAATACATATATATATTATAGTTATGACTGCTGCTGCTCCAACCGTAAATGCCTTCGCTGCCGACGGTGGTTGCTGCTGCTAGGATCTGCTGTTGATGTTCGCCGCTGCTGGTGTTCGCTGCCGCTGGCGGTGGTACAGTTTATGATCCCGTTATTGGAGTGGCGTGGGTTTTCGCATGCCGTTATTATATATGTTAGTTAAATAATTGGAAATTTTGTAGAAAGTAGAATTTATGTAGTTATTTTTATTAACTCCGTAGTTTTAGATAATTTGTTGTATTAGAAAATAGTATTTTGTAGACTTTTTGTTATTTCCGAATTTTAAAATTGTAAAATTGTATATTTTTATTATTTCCGCATTTTTAGTTTTTAGAAAATTGTTGTATTAAGTTTGGATTATTTTATTTTGAAAACTGTCTTTAATAATTTTCCACACCGCACGCACTTAACTTACTGTACCACCACCTAAGACACCTAAAGTGGCTCGTTTGGAAGCCACTCATTTTCGGGCAGGTAGCCCCACTCACCCAAACGTCTCTCTACTTTCCTTCTCTAGTGAAATTAGTGCTCTCGGTTTAGGTTTATGTTTATTTAAAATTACACACTTTATTTAAATAATTTCTTTAATTAAACAGTTTAGTTTCACCCTTTTTAAACATATAGGTAATGTTTTTTATTTGTCCCTTAACTTTAAATAGATTAATTTTAACTTTTAATAATTTTACTTCCGTTTTTGTGTGCGTCGCCAAGTCCAAGATTTTAATTATCATTCTGCCAGCCGATTTGCTTTGTGTTCAAGTTGTTCCACACCCGTGGGTAGACAACGGGTGTTGCAGCAACTTGAACACAGGGTGACATTTTATTATTTATTAAGGCTCTGTTACAACCATTTCGGCATCATTTCTGGATGGTTTTCGAGATCCGTCCAGGATCATTTCGGGACTATTAGGGGATCACTAGAAGACCTCTCCGGCATCATTTCTGCATAGTTTCCGGGGTTCGTCCGGGATCCCGTCGGGTCATTTCGGGACTCTTTCGGGTTCATTTGGGGTCCCTTCCGGCATCATTTCTGGATGGTTTTCGGGATTCATCCGGGACCCGTCGGGGTCATTTTAGGACTTTTTCGGGATCATTTGGGGTACCTTCCGGCATCATTTCTAGATGGTTTTCGGGATCCCGTCGGGTCATTTCGGGTCTTTTTCGGGATCATTTGGGGTATTTTTCGGCATCATTTCTAGATGGTTTTCGGGATGCGTCCGGGATCCCGTCGGGGTGATTTCGGGACTTTTTCTAGACTAATTCGTGATGATTTGGAGACCCTTTCGGCATCATTTCTCTATGGTTTTCGGGATCCGTTCGGAATCCCAGCAGGGTAATTTCGGGACTATTAGGGTATCATTTGGGGACCTTTCCGGCATCATTTCTGGATAGTTTTCGCGATCCGTTCGGGATCCCGTCGGGGTCATTTCGGGACTATTTCGGAATCATTTGCGGTACCTTCCGGCATCATCTCTAGATAGTTTTCGGGATCCCGTCGGGGTCACTTCGGGACTTTTTCTCGACTGATACGGGCACCCCTTCGGCATCATTTCTGTATAGTTTTCGGGATCAGTCCGGGATCCCGTCAGTGTAATTTCTGGACTATTAAGAGATCATTTGAGGACCTTGCCGGCATCATTTCTGGATAGTTTTCGGGATCCGTCCGGGCTCCCGTCGGGATCATTTTGGGACTTTTTCGGGACTATTTCGGGATCATTTGGGGTACTTTCCGACATCATCTCTGAATGGTTTTCGGGATCCATCCGGGATTTGCTGTCCCTTCCGGCATAATTTCGGGATCATTTGGGGAGCCTTTCGGTATCATTTGTGGATGGTTTTCGGGATCCGTTTGGGAACCCGTCAGTGTCATTTCGAGACTTTTTCGGGACTAATACGGGATCGTTTAACGACCCTTCCGGCATCATTTCTGGATGGATTTCGGGATCTGTACGGGAACCCATCAGGGTAATTTCGGGACTATTTCGGGATCATTTGGGGACCCTTTAGGGGTTATTTCGTGACTTTTTCTGTATTATTACGGGATCATATGTGGACCCTCTCGGCATCATTTCTGGATGGGATTCGGGATCCGTCCGGGATCCCATCAGGGTTATTTCGCGACTTTTCGGGATCATTTTGGTACCCCTGCGGGATAATTTCTGGATGATTTTCGGGTTCTGTCCGGGATCCCGTCAGAGTTATTTGGAGACTTTTTCGGGACTATTTCGGGATCATTTTGGGACCATTTCGGGATAATTTCTGAATGATTTTCGGGATTCGTCCGGAAACCCATCGGAGTTTTTTCTGGACTTTTTCTGGACTATTTTGGGATAATTTGCGGCCCCTTTAGAGATCAATTCTGGATGGTTTTCGGGATCCATCCGAGATCCCGTCAGTGTCATTTCGGGACTATTTCGGAATCATTTTGGGACTTTGATAATTTCTGCATGATTTTCGGGATCTGTCCGGGATCCTGTCGGAGTTATTTCGGGACTATTCCGAACTATTTCGGGATCATTTGCCGACCCTTCAGAAATCAATTCTGGATGGTTTTCGGGATCCGTCCGGGATCCCGTCAGTGTCATTTCGGGACTCTTTCGGAATCATTTTGGACTCCTTGATAATTTCTGCATGATTTTCGGGATCTCTCCGGGATCCCGTCGGAGTTATTTCGGGACTTTTTTGGGTCTATTTCGGGATCATTTGGAGACCCTTTAGGGTCATTTCGTGACTTTTTCTGTATTATTTCGGGATCATTTGGGGACCCTCTCGGCATCGTTTCTGGAAGTATTTCGGGATTCCGTCCGGGATCCCGTCAGGGTAATTTCGGGACTTTTTCGGGACTATTTCGGAAACATTTTGAGACCCCTCCGGAATAATTTCTGGATGATTTTCGGGATCTGTCCGGGATCCCGTCGGAGCTTTTCGGGACTATTCCGAACTATTTCGGGATCATTTGCCGACCCTTCAGAGACCAATTCTGGATGGTTTTCGGGCTCCGTCCGGGATCCCGTCAATGTCATTTCGGAACTTTTTCGGGACTATTTCGGAATCATTTTGGGACCCCTCCTTGATAATTTCTGCATAATTTTCGGGATCTGTCCGGGATCCCGTCGGAGTTATTTCGGGACCATTTCGGGATAATTTCTGAATGATTTTCGGGATTCGTCCGGGATCCCGTCGGAGTTATTTCGGGACTTTTCTGGGATTATTTGGGTATCCCTCCAGATTCATGGATGGCTTTCGTGATCCCGTCAGGGTCAAATCGGGACTTTTTCGGGACTATTTCCAGATCATTCGGAGACCCTTCCGGCATTATCTCGGGATGTTTTTCGGGATCCATACGGAATCCCGTCAGCGTACTTTAGGAACTTTTTCAGGGCTATATCGGGTTCCGTCAAAAACATTTTGAGACTTTTTTGGGAGTATTTCGGGATCATTTGAGGATAGATATTTCAGGGATAATTTCTGGATGATTTTCGGGATTCCTGCAGGATCCCGTCAGGATCATTTTGGGACCCCTCCGGGATAATTTCTGATTCGCATTCGGTATCCCGTCGGAGTTATTTCGGGATTTTTTTCTGGATTATTTCGGGATCATTTTGAGACCCTTCCGGGATAATTTCTGTATGATTTACGGGATCTGTCCGGGATTCCGTCGGAGATTTTTCGGGACTCTTTCCGGACTATTTCGTAATCATTTGCGGACCCTTCAGAGATCAATTCTAGATGGTTTTCTAGATCCCGTCAGGGTCATTTCACGAATTTTTCAGGACTAATTCGGAATCATTTTGGGACCCCTCCTGGTTAATTTCTGGATGATTTTCGGGATCTGTCCGGGAATTTTATTATCATCTTGGGACCGTTCCGGGATCATTTTAGGTCTCTTCGCAACCGGTAGGTCTGCACACATGCCTTTTTAAATTATGAGCTTTTATGGCCGTGGATTTGCTGCTAATTATTCGTAATTAAAATTCGGTATGTTTTATCTTCAATCTAACACAGCTTTTTCGTTCTATTTTTGAGTATTTTAAATGAATCGTGTAACGAACTGTTATAACTATAATTACACTTTTTGTAATATACCCGAAAAAGCAACACTATTTTCATCTAAAAAATTCTCTTTGGTTTTAACTAATTGTACTTTCACTCCTTTGTTCTATGAGTAGCAATTCTTTCACCCCTCTCATATCAGTTAATTTAATTTAAAAACAAAATGTATTTTTTTTTATTCGAAAAAACTGTATTGTACTATTCAAGAAAGCGTGCCTTTCATCTTATCTTCTAATTTAGTTCTTTTTTTTTACTAAATTACAAAAATAAAATACATTAGACAAAAATAATTTTTAAACAGATAACTTGATAAGCAGGCTAACGTGAATAGCATATATATTTTATTTTCTCCTTGCGGACGGGGCCGCGGTTAAAGGCTAATTTATAATATATATTAGATTAGATTAGATATTAGATATTAGATTAGATACGCAGTAGACAGTACAATTATTATATATTTGCACATGGTTTAACTATATGGTTGGCTCATGTGTACAAAACCAAATATGTTAATTCAGATTGTCAAAATCTGCGTGTTGGTGTTATGCGAATGGAATGAAAACAAAAAACTTACCAGTTTGTGTACCTATGTTGTAAGAAAATGTTGCCAATGTGTTGGTTTCATTTTGAGTTTGCCATCTTTTGACAATCCCATCGACCATGCAATGAAAAAAACAAAATCAGCTGATGAGATGAGCCTACTATATAATTGAGCCATGATATTTGCAATACATTCTTAAATTTTCGAATGAAAGGCGTTGACATATATAAAGTCACGGACTTACTGCCATTGTTATACTTCTGTCATTACAATAATTGTTGAGTAATGATATTTACCCCTATTCTGCATTTCGATTACGTTCCCGTTCTACGCTCCGCTTAAATCGAAGTTGGGTATTCTGCATTACGACGGAATCGTAACGAGAAGAGGAAGAACAAATGATTTTTCGAAATCAGCTGTTTGTACGGAATGTGTGAACATTGGAACTAAATAAATTAGAGAACATTTGTAAAAAACACTGAAAAATGTTAGTATTTTATTATCCAAGGCATTTTGTACAAAGAAAAGGAATAGAATATATTGCCGCCGTGTTATATTTTTTTGAGTGAAAAGCTTTCATAATTGTGTGTTTTGTCCAATTCCCTGCCGTGGCCACCAAGTATTGTTAAAACGGATTCCTGCACGAATATAGTTGACATTTTCTGAATTTTATGGATGCTAATTTCATTGCAGTGGCCTAAAATACTTTATGAAGATTTATTTATTCTTTCCGCAAATTTGAATCTGTACCAACCCATGCTGGTAGCTGCCTTCAGCAAAAAAACCTCAAAGCAGCCATTACGCGGTTAATTGCTGTTAAGGAAGTCAAAGCATTTCTCGGAACTTATGCATCAAATATATCTAAGACATACTTAAATGCGTCTTTATTCAATCTAAAGTTTTTGTTGAATCTAAAAATATATGACATATATGAAGGTTTATCACTTTCAGCACCAACTTACAATTCATCGATCATCCTGAATGGATCACTGATGTCCCTCAATCTCCGTCTTTCCACTCTCACGTCTACATTGTGGGACGCATTGTCCTCCTCTTCAATTAATGTTTCCATAATTTATTTTTGTTCAATATTCACTAATTTATAAATTTTTCACAAATATTTCTTTATTTTGTTGTGTTCTAATTTCATCAATCTCGCTGATTTCGAAAAATCATTTGCTCTTCCTCTCCTCGTTACGATTCCGTCGTAATGCAGAATTCCCAACTTCGACTTAAGCGGAGCGTAGAACGGGAACGTAATCTAAATGCAGAATAGGGGTGATAGAGTAATATTCACCCCTATTCTGCATTTCGACTTGGATTGGAATTTTTTCGATTTGGCAAATTTAGTATTCTGTGTTCCAATCTCTTCCGATCCAACTTGGAATCGTTCGATTTTGTGTATTCTGCATTTCGATCGTACCCTGCAAAAACGCTCCGCGTCATTTCACTAGTCATTTTACAGTCATTGTGACTTTGTGTGTGTGCGGTTATATTCACAGTCACATTTGCATGGGCGTGAATAGGTTTTGTGACCAAATTTTCTGTTTCATTCCTATTAATGTGATCGTGCATTCCGCTCCCACCTATAGGATGTGAGCATAGTACTGTGCTGCTCACACACGTAACAATGCTCGTCAAATGGCGGTCATATTCTCCGTCATTTCACTCAACATTTTCGAATCATTTGACAATCAATTTTACTGCGGTTTTACCGCCTATCACACCGTATGCCCTGGGTTCAACTCCCGGGCAGAGCAACATCAAAATTTTAGAAATAAGATTTTTCAATTAGAAGAAAATTTTTCTAAGCGGGGTCGCCCCTCGGCAGTGTTTGGCAAGCACTCCGGGTGTATTTCTGCCATGAAAAGCTCTCAGTGAAAACTCATCTGCTTTGCAGATGCCGTTCGGAGTCGGCATAAAACATATAGGTCCCGTCCGGCCAATTTGTAGGGAAAATCAAGAGGAGCACGACGCAAATTGGAAGAGAAGCTCGGCCTTAGATCTCTTCGGAGGTTATCGCGCCTTTCATTTATTTATTTTTTTTTATATACATGAATTTTACCTGCAGATTTGCTTTACCTGGAGCAGTCATATGATTAAAATATGAACCAAAAAAATTGAATTTTCAATATTTATTATTTTCAATATTATTATATATGTACATGAAATTGGAACTTATATTAATACAGTTCATATAAAAAAGAAGTAAGTACTTTAATAATAAATAAACTCGCTTAATTGGTTTTTGTTTTCCAATTGAAATCTTTTCTAAGCGAGCAGAAAATAATTTTAAGCTTTAGAAAAAACTCCAATTATTTGAATAATCTACAACTTAAAGCTTAGTAGAAATTCAGATTAGGTTTGCTTTATTTCAGATCAAGAATATTCAAAGGTGTCGTGGAATCAGATTGCTGTCATAATTGAATTTGAAAGTAATAAAGTAAAGTAAAATACGAATTTAAAAATGTACGACAAGTAATTGAGTCAGACTTATTATTGTTCTAAATCTAATCATTCAAGCAATAATTCAAGTCTAATTCCGACAGGAATCGGACACGACATACCTTATTATATATTTACATGAAATTGTAACTTAAATTAATACATTTCATATAAAGAAAAGTAAGTATTTTAATAATAAATGAATTAATACATTTCATATAAAGAAAAGTAAGTATTTTAATAATAAATGAACTCGCTTAATTGGTTTTCGTTTTCCAATTGAAATCTTTTCCAAACGAACAGAAAATAATTTTAAGCTTTAGAAAAAACTCCAATTATTTGAATCAATTTAAATCTACAACTTAAAGCTAATTAGAAATTCAGATTAGATTTACTCTTTTTTTTTCAGATCAAGAATATTCAAAGGTGTCGTGGAATCCGATTGCTGTCGTAATTGAATTTGAAAGTAATAAAGTAAAGTAAAATATGAATTTAAAAATGTAGGACTAGTAATTGAGTCAGACTTATTATTGTTCTAAATCTAATCATTCCAGCAATAATTCTGCAACCCTTAGCAGAAGTATTGATTGGTTTCAAATCTAATTCCAACAGCAATCGTACCACGACATACTTTATTATATATGTACATGAAATTGTAACTTAAATTAATACAGTTCATGTAGCGAAAAGTAAGTATTTTAATAATAACATAAACTCGCTTAATTGGTTGATATAAAAAAGAAATAAGTACTTTAATAACAACATAAAAAATATATTAATTGCTTTGAGCTATATTGTTGCAGCGTCGTCTAAGTGGCCAGCACTGTACATAGCAAAATATTGTTATATTACATTATATTATATTCATAATAATTAAATGCTTGCAAAGCTTAAGCGTTTTTTGGTTTAAACTTACTATCAAATTAAAATTTTAATAAATTTCACACTTCAAACGTCGCCGCAACAGCCTACACTAAACCAGTAAAAAAATTCATAATCCTTTTTTAAGTTCAAACAAAAATTGTTTAAGCTCTCCTGCGGCAGTCAAACGTTCTTTATCTATAATGCGCCGTCATCTTGTTGGTCAATCGCGCGCCGCAATAGCTATTGGTGGGAATTGACATTCATCATAAATTAGCGAAGGCACGGTCCTGCGTAAGCACACCGCTCACCTGTGTTGGCAAAAGATATGATGATACTGTCTTAGATAGTTAGTCGGAACAGCCGCTATTCGGCGAATAGAGAGTTGTGTCGGTGGCAGCAGCTACAACAGCAGTTTCTGACTTTGCATCATCCGTACAGTGTGATGAATGCTTCTCTGCTTTTTCCAATTGCCTGGCGGCAGCAATTTTTGCTACTTGTAAAGCTAAAGCTGTAATGCAAATAAATAGATGGGTTAAAATGGTTTTCGTATGTTATTCAATAACTCACCGTCTAATGCCATCATCACAGCCTTTTTACCGATTTTGAATATGTTTACTGTTTCAGTATTCAGACCCAGTTCGTTTGGTGCAATATTTTTGATTTGATGAATATGTATACTATCCGTTAGGCAGACAATTAGGTGCGTTCGATTCATTCATATACTGTGGGTATTTGAGCCGTAGACGCAATGGCAGATATTTTGATTCTTTTTGAAGTGTAACATTTGTAAACAGTTGGGTTTCTCTGCTGTCACCATCACCACTCGAGAGCTATTGAAGAAACGCTCCACCAAGATAATATGTTGCGATTTACGCGCATAGATTTCTTCCACCTTGTCACAGTTATTGATGGAGAAAATGCGAAAGCCATATTTACCATCCAATACCGAAATGGAACTGTAGAGGAAGAAACATTTTATAAAATTTAATAAAATCAAAAAATGATAGTTGTGCTAAAATTGGGTAACGTATTGTATGTTAAAGTATAGCGAAGTCTCAGCGGCTTTGTCCTGGTCAAAATTGAGTTTGAATAGGTTTTATTCTTCATCCTTAGAAACATGTACGAAGGTACCTGGTAAGATAATAAAAATCTGCATCGCTTTTTTGGCAATAACTTAAAAAAACTCATATTCAAACTTCTGCTTAACTTCTACATATCAATAGCTACCTTTACCACCAGGAGTCACTATTGCTTCTACGCCTATGCTATTGTTTCCTACATCGACGAGCTTTGTAATAAAAAAAAAACAGCTATCTTCCCAATCTCTCCAGTTTTGTCGCCTCGCGAAACCTGATATTGTCACCAACCAAATCATCGGTGACCTTATTTAAAACACGACCGCGCCAAATGTCGACCATATGACAATACCCTACCGACTGTCTTACACCTTAAAATTTTGGGTATGACTTTCGATCAGGATCTACATCTTGGAGAGAATGCACTAGTAATTGTAACGAAAATCCAGAGCTGTAACAAATATTTAATATAATTCGATAAATCGGCTGTACTTGGGGTAAATATAAATAGACGTTTGCATGGTACGCGTCTCCGATATGGTCGCCAAGCCTAAAGGTTACTCACTGGAAGAAAATACAGGCCTGCCAAAATGCTGCCCCAAAACCGCTACGGGCTGCCTTCTTATGTCCTCGGAACACCACCTGCACAATGAAGCGAGAAAACTCCCAATAAGGGAAATAAATGAAATGCTTGCTACCCAAACAGTTTCTGTAGTATACTCAGAAACCCGGGCATCCCAACAGACATCTGATTGTTGATCCAACACCGCTTAGGGGCTTAAAGAGTAATCTCCGTAAGCATTATGAGCAAATACGACACCTGAGAACTCAGCCGTATGAAGCAAAAAAACACAAGCAGGTCCTCAGTGAACTCCACAAACAGGCGTCGTACCTTTATGCTAGGAATTGCCCGGTGAATCCAGTACTCAAAGAACAGTACCCAAAACTTGCGGAAGAGGACTGCATACTACCCAGGGAAAAGCGAGTCACTCTGGATAGTTGTGATAGTTCTGGATACTGTCACAGGTTAAACTCTTACCTATCCAGAATCAACCCCGACATACAAAATGTATGCCCCGCTTGCAATGTGTCCCAACATGACACCAACCATCTCTTTAATTGTAGGGTAGAACCAACGCCTCTAACACCCCTTTCATTATGCTCCATCCCTGTTGAAACAGCAAGTTTCCTTGGACTCCCGTTAGAGGATATCGGTGACAATTTGTGATCGGTCGCACCTATTAGGTGGGGCGAAGCACTGCTACAACAATAACAACAATCTCGGGAACGATTAATATCATCACTTTAAACCTTCTAAGCCATCCCGCCGCACCCCCTATTTCCACGAGGAACTTGGGGTCGCCATTACACATTACACTGAACGAGCCCACGGCGACGTTACTGATCAGTTAAACGCCTTACAGGTAGTTGGCAAAAGAAACGGCATATACGACCAGAAGGCACTCGAAGACGATGCCTCAAAACTACAACCAAAAGCAATAATTATCATTTCACTGACACAAATTTTATAGTTTTTTCTTCCGGAGTTGGACACAATCTTTTCATAATATTACTTAACAATTTAAGATTAGACATTTTTTCAATTTGTATTTTGACTTACCAGCAACAACAGAATCATGTTTAATTGTACGCCGCACAATCATTATAGCATCATGTAACGAAGCTAAGTTTCTTCCAAAAATTGTTCGGCACCGCCACGTAAAATCAATGTATATGTTCTAGCATTAACGCAACCTTTAAATAATTATAAACTATAAAAATGAAATTAATGTCAAACCCACTATCAAACCCTGGAAAATGCTGAAATGTTCACCACCAACTTGACGTTCTTCAAAGTAATTACATTGACCCAAAACACTTGAATTAATATCATTAGCTGTAGTCGTAACAGCACCTTCACAAGCTTTCATTGTACGTTTCAAATCTTCTTCTGGTACACTAACAGAACATTTCACTATCTGCAAAATACTGTGTACCAACATCACCAATTGGTAGTTTAGAAAACACAACATTGGCGCCTTACTTACCTAGTTTATTGTACAAGAGACGACATTCAGCAGTAACAATTTTCTGATACTCTTGGACATTGGAGGACATTGCTGTGGCAGAGCATTTTTCCAATAAAGCACTTTGTTGTTCCTTTGATTGGCGCTTCGACATGTGCAGCCATGTCATGCATAATTATAATGCTTTACGTATAGCTTTGTTACGGTCTGCTGTTATGGTCTACGGTTACGGTCCACTTGGGAGCGTTTTCGTGCGAACACACCTAGTGACTGGTGATGGGGCGAAAGTTCCGATACAAAAGTATCCAAAAACAAGAAAGAAAGACCGGCGATCACTAGCGAAAAAATTGCCACAAGTTTTCCGGCAAGAAAAAAAGGAGGAAGGTTGGTAAATTGCGTGAGCAAAATTTTTGGCGGACCTACAATTATATAAAAGGGGTTATATAACATCTAGAGGCACAACTTCAACAGCAAAGGCGTCAAGCTCAGTTAATATACTGCTTCAGTAACCTTATTGCTCACTTCAACTGCGCATCCCCAACGATACTCAACTAATCACAAAACATCCTCGCCGACTGTGCGCGTAAGCAGGTAAATGTCCAGAAACTAGGAAAGAGTCGATAGCACAAAGTACCGAAACCGTTCATTCCGACAAATCTCGTTTCTACGCGTCTATTTTGGGTGGTAATAAACCTTACACCGGTTGTGTTGTGTGGACACAAGATCCAGTTGAAGTAGGTCGGCGTCCGCAGTCACACATAGTGAGATAAACCCCTTCCTCTACATTTACGAAGAACACTACCACCTGCGGAAAAGCGTCCGACACCACCTCCGCCTCCAGGGCCAGCAGTACGCTGCAGCGTAATACAACTAACGTCAAAATGGCCAAGTAATCCGGCTCGTAAAGGGCAGCACGAAGCTTTATCGCCACCCGGTTCATTCGGTTACCTCGGCCCGAAGCGCCAACCACCACCAACGGCGCCTACTATTATCACGGGCATCACCATCGGTAGTACCTCCCCCAACCCCTTCATTAGAGCCATCCACGAGCGCAGCAACCACCAGACGTACCGCCACCACCAGTTGCAACGCACGTAGTAGGGCCGCGAACATAGGCCTACGGCCACTAATGTTAACACTGACAACAGGCGGTACCACCGACAACAATACTAGCCACAACCTTATCAGCTACGACCATAACGGCTACAGCAATACTAGCCGCAACCTTATCAGCTACGACCATAACGGCTACAACAATACTCGCCGCAACCTTATCAGCTACGACCATACCGGCTACAACAATACTAGGCGCAACCTTATCAGCAACGACCATAACGGCTACAAGAATACTAGCCGCAACCTTATCAGCTACGACCATACGGGCTACAACAATACCAGCGTAACAATACCAGCTACAATAACCACCGCAGGGCAGCGAACATAGGCCTGCGGCCATCCCGATTACGACAACGAATATCAGCGGTTAAAGCAGTGAGTTTGTTCCGATACTGACTAAATATACGTATTTGTAGCCTCAACCTTGTTCTTTCATTTTTTTTATGACTCTGCAACAACATATAGTATTAATATACCAACATATTCAAATTTAAGGCTACAACCCTAGTATAGAATCTTAACATGTAATACATACATACATGTATATACCTAAGTTAAAGAGAGCAAGCAGCACCCACTTGTAGTAAAGTTAAAAAAGTAGACGTAACGTAATGTTAAGTTAAAGAGGTTTAATTAACTTAGAAGCAAGAAAAAAAAAAACAAAACAATACCAGCACTGACTGGTAAATGCAAAACAGTTTACGTTTTACTTGAACATGTAAAACGATTCCGTTAATTTTACTATAAATTTAAAAGTTTACGTTTTACTCGAATATGTAAAACAATTTCGTTGACGAGTATGATTTACTATGAATTTAAAAGTTTACGTTTTACTTGAATATGTGAAACGATTTCTTCGAGGAGTATGATTTACCCCAAATTTAATCTTAATTGCTTTTATAACAAATTTTCTTAGTACATATTACATATTAGTGTCATTATACTATACGTTATACCAATTTGCTATTTTGTTAAACTCAAAATAAGTTCTACTACAATAACATAATAATTTTGTAAGGGGCCCCAATTATCGGAATTCGTATCCAAACTTTATAGCCCTAAAATATGTTTTGTGAATAGCAAAAGAAAAAAAGGGCATTAAACCAAATTTTTACTTTGTATGTAGTATATTTATTATCCATAAGCACATTTAATTACATTTTTTTTTCTCACACCAAGCGTTTAGAACCCTTATCAAAAAAAAAGGGGGTGACATAAATATAGGTATAGCTTGAAATATTACGAGCAAAAGTAAGAGAAAAGAAAGGAACCCCCAACAGGACAAACTTAGCCAGACTTAAATATTCATATTAGATTTCGTTTTCAATTTCGGCCCAATAAAGTGGGAATCTGTTGGATCATTTTTTTTCTCTCCCTTTATAGGCTACACGCACTTACATACATTTTCATAGCGTAAATAGCTGCTCGTAGTTCAACATTTTTTTCTCGTTCTGAAGTTGTCTTGGGACGATGCTATAAGCAGCCTTGTTTTGGCTTTAGAGCCTAGGCGGTAGCCCTGGTTAAGAAACCTGTACTACCGTAAAATTTTTTTTGTAGCATACATACGTTAATAATAATGAAATTTGAATAAACTTTGTAATTAAAATGGGAATGCTGGTGTTCCCTCTATATATTCGGTCCTTTTCCCCTTTTCTTTACTTTTCAGCTTTTTTTTGTTCTTTTGAATTTCAGCTTTAGTAACCGGCCATGTCCGGTTCGGTAAATTTTTTTTGCGGTTATTTTTTTTGAATTTAAATTTTTTGAATGTTAACGGTCTGTCCGTGACATCCGGTTCGTCCGGATGTTGTTTTATTTTGAATTATAAGCGTTTTGAGTCGTATCTGCTTGGACGGATCAGGGTGTCCGGAGTGATCATTGTCTCCGGTAGCTGAGGGATCCACGAGACTTAACGTCAGTTCTCCGGATTTTTGCATTCACCCGATGAGGCAGTGCTGAACGCACTTAGTTTTTTTTTGTAGTTGGGATTTTACGTTGCCGGAATGTTGTCCGTAGTCGGCGTTGGAATAATTTTGTCCGCTAATTGGGTTTTTTTTTGTAATGTTTAAATTTTTTTTATATATAACTTTTTCTTTGCCGAATTTGTGTTGTCTGGTGTGAGTGTGTGAGCGAATGGTAGGACCCCAGCTCAGCCCACGTCTCAGGTGGTACCGCAGAATATCACCTGGATTGTGACGGGTTGAGCTGGGATTCAAAGTGACACCCTTCCCTGTCCCACCAGTCTGGGGAGCGGCCCTTGAAGCCGCTCCACCCATAGCGGCGGAGGCAGGAGGGGTGTCCGGGTGAATGAACGGGAAGCCTCAGCACCCCCAGCCAGTCCCACTAGCGTCAGGTCTTCGAAGCGAAACAGGTTTGTTACGGTCTGTTGTTATGGTCTACGGTTACGGTCCACTTGGGAGCGTTTTCGTGCGAACACACCTAGTGACTGGTGATGGGGCGAAAGTTGCGATACAAAAGTATCGAAAAACAAGAAAGAAAGACCGGCGATCACTAGCGAAAAAATTGCCACGAGTTTTCCGGCAAGAAAAAAAGAAGGTTGGTAAATTGCGTGAGCAAAATTTTTGGCGGCCCTACAATTATATAAAAGGGATTATATAACATCTAGGGTCACAACTTCAACAGCAAAGGCGTCAAGCTCAGTTAATATACTGCTTCAGTAACCTTATTGCTCACTTCAACTGCGCATCCCCAACGATACTCAACTAATCAGAAAACATCCTCGCCGGCTGTGCGCGTAAGCAGGTAAATGTCCAGAAACTAGGAGAGTCGATAGCACAAAGTACCGAAACCGTTCATTCCGACAAATCTCGTTTCTACGCGTCTATTTTGGGTGGTAATAAACCTTACACCGGTTGTGTTGTGTGGACACAAGATCCAGTTGAAGTAGGTCGGCGTCCGCAGTCACACATAGTGAGATAAACCCCTTCCTCTACGTTTACGAAGAACACTACCACCTGCTAAAAGGCGTCCGACACCACCTCCGCCTCCAGGGCCAGCAGTACGCTGCAGCGTAATACAACTAACGTCAAAATGGCCAAGTCATCCGGCTCGTAAAGGGCAGCACGAAGCTTTATCGCCACGCGGTTCATTCGGTTACCTCGGCCCGAAGCGCCAACCACCACCAACGGCGCTACTATTATCACGGGCATCACCATCGGTAGTATCTCCCCCAACCCCTTCATTAGCGCCAACCACGAGCGCAGCAACCACCAGACGTACCGCCACCACCAGTGGCAACGCACGTAGCAGGGCCGCGAACATAGGCCTGCGGCCACTAATGTTAACACTGACAACAGACGGTACCACCGACAACAATACTAGCCACAACCTTATCAGCTACGACCATAACGGCTACAACAATACTAACCGCAACCTTATCAGCTACGACCATAACGGCTACAACAATACTAGCGGCAACCTTATCAGCTACGACCATACCGGCTACAACAATACTAGCCGCAACCCTATCAGCTACGACCATAACGGCTACAACAATACTAGTCGCAACCTTATCAGCTACGACCATACGGGCTACAACAATACCAGCGTAACAATACCAGCTACAATAACCACCGCAGGGCAGCGAACATAGGCCTGCGGCCATCCCGATTACGACAACGAATATCAGCGGTTAAAGCGGTGAGTTCGTTCCGATACTGACTAAATATACGTATTTGTAGCCTCAACCTAGTTCTTTCACTTTTTTTATGACTCTGCAACAACATATAGTATTAATATACCAACATATTCAAATTTAAGGCTACAACCCTAGTATAGAATCTTAACATGTAATATATACATACATGCATATACCTAAGTTAAAGAGAGCAAGCAGCATCCACTTGTAGTAAAGTTAAAAAAGTAGACGTAACGTAATGTTAAGTTAAAGAGGTTTAATTAACTTAGAAGCAAGAAAAAAAAAAACAAAACAATACCAGCACTGACTGGTAAATGCAAAACAGTTTACGTTTTACTTGAACATGTAAAACGATTTCGTTAATTTTACTATAAATTTAAAAGTTCACGTTTTACTTGAACATGTAAAACAATTTCGTTAATTTTACTAAAAATTTAAAAGTTCACGTTTTACCTGAGCATGTAAAACGATTCCGTTAATTTTACTATAAATTTAAAAGTTTACGTTTTACTCGAATATGTAAAACGATTTCGTTGACGAGTATGATTTACTATGAATTTAAAAGTTTACGTTTTACTTGAATATGTGAAACGATTTCTTCGAGGAGTATGATTTACCCCAAATTTAATCTTAATTGCTTTTATAACAAATTTTCTTAGTACATATTACATATTAGTGTCATTATACTATACGTTATACCAATTTGCTATTTTGTTAAACTCAAAATAAGTTCTACTACAATAACATAATAATTTTGTAAGGGGCCCCAATTATCGGAATTTGTATCCAAACTTTATAGCCCTAAAATATGTTTTGTGAATAGCAAAAGAAAAAAGGGAATTAAACCAAATTTTTACTTTGTATGTAGTATATTTACTATCCATAAGCACATTTAATTACATTTTTTTTCTCACACCAAGCGTTTATAACCCTTATCAAAAAAAAAGGGGGTGACATAAATATAGGTATAGCTTGAAATATTACGAGCAAAAGTAAGAGAAAAGAAAGGAACCCCCAACGTGACAAACTTAGCCAGACTTAAATATTCATATTAGATTTCGTTTTCAATTTCGGCCCAATAAAGTGGGAAACTGTTGGATCATTTTTTTCTCTCCCTTTCTAGGCTACACGCACGTACATACATTTTCATAGCGTAAATAGCTGCTCGTAGTTCAACATTTTTTTCTCGTTCTGAAGTTGTCTTGGGACGATGCTATAAGCAGCCTTGTTTTAGCTTTGGAGCCTAGGCGGTAGCCCTGGTTAAGAAACCTGTACTACCGTAAAATTTTTTTTTGTAGCATACATACATTAATAATAATGAAATTTGAATAAACTTTGTAATTAAAATGGGAATGCTGGTGTTCTGGCTCATTTAGAAGGCACGTAGGGTTACCAGGTAAGGGGCCACCGAAAAATAAGTGCGTCGGTGGCCATGGATTTTGAGGGTGGGCATAGCACCGGGCGTCGCAACACCACCCGCGGCGCCCCTCTATATATTCGGCCCTTTTCCCTTTTCTTTACTTTTCAGTTTTTTTTTGTTCTTTTGAATTTCAGCTTTAGTAACCGGTCATGTCCGGTTCGGTAAATTTTTTTTGCGGTTATTTTTTTTTAATTTAAATTTTTTGAATGTTAACGGTCTGTGCGTGACATCCGGTTCGTCCGGATGTTGTTTTATTTTGAATTATAAGCGTTTTGAGTCGTCTCTGCGCTTCTTTCAGTTTATTTTAAATTTGACAGCTGCTAGTTTGATAGGCATGATAGGAACTTTTTTCTGCTTATGGCGCAGGAACAGTAAGGTTGGCAAGGACCCGCCCCAGCCGAGAATGACTAGCCACTGTGCACCAACACATCATGCCGACCGCCTTCCTTACTGCTTCCACCGTAGATGCGATTCCATAACAGCTTTAATGATGATACGTGCATGCACGCCTCCTCAACATATGGTTTAACTTGTTTTAAGATTTCAGCTGCTTAAAGTACTACTGAGGTGGTGCCATCGCCGACCTGCTAAGAGAAACATTTTTATTCTACACATTCTAATATAACAAAAAACTTACTTCAGCATCTTGAGATTTGGCGATGTCTATTAGAGTTTTACGGCTGGATGCACAATATCCAATAGTTTCATAATGGTTGCACCATCATTTGAAATTGTGGCCTTACCACTGGAATCAACAATATGCTTGTCCATACTGCGTGGACCCAATGTAGTGCGTACAGCGTTCACAATTGATTGCGAGGCATTGATGTTGGATATGAGTTGAGGTTTACCTTGAGAGCTATCTGTACCCACACATTTTTTACACAAAAACTCATATGTACCCAATACAAGTTCAGGACGTTCATATTTATCGACACGCCGTCCGGTGTGGCCCAGATGTTGCAAATATACAGTTGGCACTGTTGAAAAAAAATATGGATCAATGAAAACAAGTAAAAGTGAAATATTTTTTACCATCTGTTGTTACTTTACACATAAGACATTGGTAACGACGACCAGCATCTACAAATGACGTATGAGCCTTACAACGATTACATCTAATTGGACCCAATTCACCAAAATTTACAATGGGTGGCTCAACCGTTCGTGCCATTGGTTAGACGGTAAGTGTAATGGACAAAGCTGTTGTTTTTAATAAATCAGCTGTTGCAGGTATGCAATACAAAGAGGACCTGCAAAGAAGAAAAATCAATGTAATTGCCAAACAAAACATTAATTTCGAATAGCGATACCTAACGTAACGTAGCGAGGAGTTACCCTGATCTTCTACCACATATTTTGTGGTCACCAATGGTGGTAATAAACCCTGTTCATTAGTAATAAAAGCACCACCAGCGCTATTTTTATTTTCAATGATAACGCTTATCGGATTTGGCATCTGATCGGGATCTAAACGGCGTTGGGCTTGATCATACTGTTGCGGCTGTTGATATTTGCCAGTAACAGGTGCAGGTGGTTGCTAAAGAAAATAACACAAAAATAATCATCAGCAAATTTGTAAATTATTAGTTGTATTAGCATACATTATAACCAGGACGTCCGGACGTGTCCGGGTATTGGGGGTTGACCCGGCTTGGGTGGTTGACTGAGCATTGGCGTCTGCCCAGGTTGTGTTGGTGGCATAATTTGACTCATGTAACCACGTGGTTCACCTAGTTGTTTTAGAGGATAACCTGGATGTTGAGGTTGTGGTGGATAGCCTGGATTTTGTGGCATTGGCAGATAGCCAGCCTGGGGAGGTTGTTGATGCTGCTATCGTGGCATTGCATAACCCGGTTGCTGTTGTTGTATATACCTTGGTATAACTGGATGTGGTGTCATTGCACCACCTGGTCCAGTTGATGCGGGCGGCATACCTGGAGGACCATGTTTCTCATGGCCACCAAATGGCTGGTGCATATGTTGTTGAGGTGGCATTTGACCGGATTGTGACTGCATTAGACCAGACTTTCGTGACATTGGACACGATTGCGGTGGCATTTGCTATTCACCTGTGTGCTGGTATGGAGCTACAACACCGCTGTACTTGATGTTGTTGGTGTAGCTGAAACTGGTGGTTGACCAGTCTAGAAAAATAACAAAAATTTATTAAACACAAAGTATGAGGCAAGCCAGGTATATTTGCCCTATTTATAGTCATCTGATTGGGACCACCAGGTACAGCTTTCCCTAGCGTCGTCGTTGCTTGAGGCGATGGTGAATCCATGGAAGTAGGCGCATTGGCTTGAGGCGGCGGCTTAGCTGTTTCACCATATTGACCAGCTATAAAGTTATTGTTCGGTTGTTGTTGCTTGTTGTTTTAATTTAATTTAATGCTCAAAAATTCGCGGAAAATGGCGGACTCGCTGAAAATTTTTTTCCACACAAAAATGACATATTTCACAATACCTATGAATATAGTAGGTGCGAGAGAGCACGATACATTGTGGCAAAGCTAAATTTGTCAACATGCAGGGTAGTTTCGTTTTTCTAAGTTGTAAATTAGTTGGCGGAAAAATATTTTCTTCTTATTTTTTTTATTAATTTATAACAGAATTTTTACAAAAGTGTAAGTAAAACTTGTTAAGAAACGAAGAAGGCTTGATAATGATTGTTTTTTATATTTTTCCAGGTCAAAAACAACATGTCGATGTCGAAGTCCTTGGACGTATTTGCCCCGCAATATCTAACACACACTTGAAAGCATCCTTATTAAGTTTTTTTGAACCTAAATAAGAAAACAAGTCATTAAACTTTACCACTTTTAAGTTCAATTTCTTACAATTCGTCACTCATCTCAAGCGGATTACACAAATCTCGCAATATTTGCCTTTCCATTCTCGCCTGGCCATTTTCGTATGCGTTGCTTTCCAACTCCACAAATAATGCCCCGGCTATTGCCCAGCAAAAATCTAGTGACCGAAAATGGCGACCAACAACAAAATTTCCCACATTGTTCCACAACTGTTAGTATGACAGAATGAGATGGCCTAATTGAAATGTCCGATCCATATATGCTTGCCTTTTCTTACATGATATGTACCCTCAAATACGTCACAAAAATTTTCTGCGAATCCGCCATTTGTTATTTTGAGCTTGAAACACAAGCGCAGCAATAGAGTAATAAAAATTTATTTACAAATAATTTCGGATATAATAAAAACTAAATTTAAATAAAGTGTTGTGTGCGCTACGGTATTTGCATTTTATATTAATAATATATTTATATTTTCCACAAGAGAACCAAAATCAAGTAAGTTTTAATGGATGTAGGTTATTGCATTTTTGGTAGCATCTGCGTACAGTGAATAATTCAATTCGTGCATGCAATTTCTTTTGTGATTGTGGAAAAGTTGTTGTGGAAAAAATGTTTTAATTTATGTTGTCTTTTAATGCATGTTTATTGGAAAGCCAAGAAAAAATAGTCGCTCAGCATCAGGTGGGGTAATTTTGTTTTTGTATGTAAATGAACATTGCGAAAAATGTGACTATCGCTGCTTTGATGAAGGTGGTCTTTGCGAATATTTTTCCCCATGGTAATAATCTAGTTGAGGGGTCCACTTCTAATACGCTACCAAAAATAACGAAAGAAGTGTCAGAAGACGCGTATTAATCTCGAGAATAATCCGAAGGCGGTAAATAAAAATGGTATCTCTGTCCGGAGATATTTGTAGTTGAAGTTGGTGATTTTCATGTGGTTGTTGTTGTGTTCGTGCCCACAAAAAAAATTGTGCATCACCGTGGCGGTAGCCACGGTTATACCACACCCCCGGACTTGGCATGGCGTAGCCCAGGGTTATTTTTTATAAGCGCGGCCGAAGGCCGCCAACGCAGAAAGTTGTTTTGCGCAAAAATACTATGGATTCCTCCCCCCGTTACGGAGGTACCCGCGGGTCATTTTTCGGTTTTTCGTTAATATCTTTTGAACGAGTTAAAATTTTTATTTTCCGCCTTCGGATTATTAATACTGATATCAAGACGCGACGTTTGGACGCGTATTAGCAGTCGACTCCTCAACTAGACTATTACCCAAATAAATATTGTTCTTCCGCCTACTTGTTTATTTGGAGGGTTTCGTTCTGACTCTCCACCACCAGCTGAGATACGCGAAGTACACCCCAGTGGGTTAGGGGCTAAGAATATACCCATTTCGGCCACTAGATTTTTGCTGGGATGGTTCCTATTCTAAGCTAAGGCGGAAATTCAAAATTTTATTTCGTTTCGGAGAACGGCCTCAGCACCCCCTGGTCAATATGGTGAAACAGCTAAGCCGCCGCCTCAAGCCAATGCGCCTACTTCCATGGATTCACCATCGCCTCAAGCAACGACGACGCTAGGCAAATATACCTGGCTTGCCTCATACTTTGTGTTTAATAAATTTTTGTTATTTTTCTAGACTGGTCAACCACCAGTTTCAGCTACACCAACAACATCAAGTACAGCGGTGTTGTAGCTCCATACCAGCACACAGGTGAATAGCAAATGCCACCGCAATCGTGTCCAATGTCACGAAAGTCTGGTCTAATGCAGTCACAATCCGGTCAAATGCCACCTCAACAACATATGCACCAGCCATTTGGTGGCCATGAGAAACATGGTCCTCCAGGTATGCCGCCCGCATCAACTGGACCAGGTGGGGCAATGACACCACATCCAGTTATACCAAGGTATATACCACAACAGCAACCGGGTTATGCAATGCCACGATAGCAGCATCAACAACCTCCCCAGGCTGGCTATCTGCCAATGCCACAAAATCCAGGCTATCCACCACAACCTCAACATCCAGGTTATCCTCTAAAACAACTAGGTGAACCACGTGGTTACATGAGTCAAATTATGCCACCAACACAACCTGGGCAGACGCCAATGCTCAGTCAACCACCCAAGCCGGGTCAACCCCCAATACCCGGACACGTCCGGACGTCCTGGTTATAATGTATGCTAATACAACTAATAATTTACAAATTTGCTGATGATTATTTTTGTGTTATTTTCTTTAGCAACCACCTGCACCTGTTACTGGCAAATATCAACAGCCGCAACAGTATGATCAAGCCCAACGCCGTTTAGATCCCGATCAGATGCCAAATCCGATAAGCGTTATCATTGAAAATAAAAATAGCGCTGGTGGTGCTTTTATTACTAATGAACAGGGTTTATTACCACCATTGGTGACCACAAAATATGTGGTAGAAGATCAGGGTAACTCCTCGCTACGTTACGTTAGGTATCGCTATTCGAAATTAATGTTTTGTTTGGCAATTACATTGATTTTTCTTCTTTGCAGGTCCTCTTTGTATTGCATACATGCAACAGCTGATTTATTAAAAACAACAGCTTTGTCCTTTACACTTACCATCTCACCAATGGCACGCGCGGTTGAGGGTGAATATGAGCCACCCATTGTAAATTTTGGTGAAATGGGTCCTATTAGATGTAATTGTTTGCAAGGCTAAAATGCAATTTGTAGATGCTGGTCGTCGTTTCCAATGTCTAATGTGTAAAGTAACAACAGATGGTAAAAAAAATCTTTCACTTTTACTTGTGTTCATTGATACATATTTTTTCTCAACAGTGCCAACTGAATATTTCCAACATTTGGGCCACACCGGACAGCGTGTCGATAAATATGAACGTCCTGAACTTGTATTGGGTACATGAGTGTATAGAAAATATTTGGGTACCGATAGCTCTCTAGGTAGAACCTCAACTCATATCTAACATCAATGCCTCGCATTCAATGGGGGATGCTGTACGCACTACATTGGGTTCACACAGTATGGACAAACATATTGTTGATTCCAGTGGTAGGGCCACAATTTCAAATGATGGGGCAACCATTATGGATATTGTATCCAGCCGTGAAACTCTAGTCGACATCGCCAAATCTCAAAATGCTGAGGTAAGTTTTTTGTTATATTAGAATGTGTAGAATAAAAATGTTTCTCTTATCAGGTCGGCGATGACACCACTTCAGTAGTACTTTAAGCATGTGAAATCATAAAACAAGTTAAGCCATATGTGGAGGAAGGCGTGCATGCACGTATCATCATTAAAGCTATACGCAAAGTATTACAATTATGCATGACCAAAATATGACATGGCTGAACATGTCGAAGCGCCAATCAAAGGAACAACGACGTGCTTTATTGGAAAAATGCGCTGCCACAGCAATGTCCTCCAAACTTATTCATCAACAAAAAGATGTCTTTTCTAAAATGGTTGTGGACGCTGTACTTTTATTTGGTGGATCCAACGTCATACCAAAAATATAAAATCGCAAATTAAAATATAGAATTGGAATTCAAGGCTGAGCGTGACAATGCTGAAGTACGTATTGATAATGTTCAAGAGTATCAGAAAATTGTTGATGCTGAATGGCGTATTCTGTACAATAAACTAGCCAAGTACGACGCCAATGTTGTGTTATCTAAACTACCAATTGGTGATGTTGGTACACAGTATTTTGCAGATCGTGAAATGTTCTGTTAGTGTACCAGAATAAGATTTGAAACGTACAATGAAAGCTTGTGGTGCTGCTGTTATGACTACAGCTAATGATATTAATTCAAGTGTTTTGGGTCAATGTGATTACTTTGAAGAACGTCAAGTTGGTGGTGAACATTTCAACATTTTCCAAGGTTTGATAGTGGGTTTGACATTAATTTTATTTTTATAGTATATAATTATTTAAAGGTTGTGTTAATGCTAGAACACGTACATTGATTTTACGTGGCAGTGCCGAACAATTTTTGGAAGAAGAAGAAGAGCTTCGTTACATGATGGTACAATGATTGTGCAGCGTACAATTAAACATGATTCTATTGTTGCTGGTAAGTCAAAATACAACTTGAAAAAAATGTCTAATCTTAAATTGTTAAGTAATATTAAGAAAAGATTGTGTCCAACTACGGAAGTGTGTATTCTCTCAGCATTCTTTTAAAAAATTGTGATTTGTTGGTTCCATATTTTAAATCTCCATTCCTGAATGGCTCAAAACAATTTAACTCAAATCTAAAGTGTGTGTGTTATTGAATGGCAAAATATAATTCAAAATAGAGTGGGAATGTAGGAACCATTCCCAATCTTTAATGAATGCAAACTTGAAATGAATGCACACTTTTTTTCCATTCTGTACTAAATACTTTTTCCCTAGGGTTATTTTTTTGTATACTTTCATTGCCATCAGATATGTTAAACCAATTTAGGAGTTGGGTGCAAAAAATGGCGTAAAATTTATCTATAGAAATAATAGCCCCTTCTAATTATTCAAGTAGTTTAATATTTAAGAATTCATGAGCTTAACACCGGCTTATAATAAATGAATATTCAACCATTATTTTTGAAAAGAAAGAAAAATTTACTGGCACACTGCGATTTTAACAAAGGCTTCACTGATATTCGAACCGCGAATCATACGGTGAAACTGTAGTTGCCTTAAATCATGGAAATATGCCAGTAAATGTTTCTTTCTTTCCAGTTTCTCTTTAAACTTTGCAGACAATCTATTGCTTTCTTGCTATATGTCAAAATGGTTCTATATGTCCTACTTATTTTGCTGTTGTAGTAAAATGGATATTGCAAATGAATACTTTGTGCATTGACCAAATAGAGTAAATTGTGGATATTTTTTGCCGATAATATAACAAAAACAGATACTTGAGTTTAAGTCGTTTAAATTTAGATACATCAAAGTGCATAGGTCTTTCAGCGATTTCGTTGGAGCTTCCTAATTTCGATAAATATATGTATAATTCCATGGCATCGTCCTACAGGGATTCAGGCTTTTTCTATTCACCTGAGTCACCTTCCCAGTTTTCCTTCATATGTGCCATTTAAGTTCATTTATAATTTAAGTTCAATTATAATTTTCTGAACTACAAACAGAAATTCTGAACTTCAATTTTAATTTTCTGAACTACAAATAGAAATTCTGAGCTTGAATTTAAATTTTCTGAACTTCAATTGTAACTTTCGAACCTCAATTGCAGCTTTCTGAACTAAAATAAAAAAGGCATAGCATTAAAATTGGCGAATTACAAGTCAACTTACCCAAATTGTGAATTGCCTACTCGCGATTTGATGGTTTACTGCAACCAATAGTTCTGTTAGTTCTTCTCTTTTGTTTTCTATATCATTAATTAATTTATTTAAGTTTCCCTTAACTTTGTATGCATACAATCGCATACAATAAAATTTGTATTTATGGGTCACCAACAAGACTGAAAAACTATTCCTTCCTTAAGACTTATAGTTAATAATTTACAACTATTATAAATAATGTAATATATTATAAAGATGTTGAATAAAAGAAATGTTAATAGATTTGAATTATAGAAATTTTTTATTTATATAGCAGTATGATCCAAGTAAAAAAACGGTCATAATACTAGTGAAACGGTGGTCATATTAACGTAAAAATACTGTAGAAATACTCGTAAAGCTACAGGTATATAACTTAAAAAATGGCTGCCACAACGTGAATGTAAGAACAGTACAGCACTATAGTTTGTTTACATTTCGATAACGTAATACCGTATATGTGTGAGCAGTATGGAGATTCACATAAATAGGTACGACGGAATGGACTGGTCACAAAAGTGACGCCTGCCCTGTGCAAATGCTACTTAACGATTTACGTGTTCCATAGACACAGATATTAGTCATTTTCCTAATCAATTTACGGGCACATTTTTGCTGAGTGATTCCATTATAATAGACAGCTGTAATTTGTGTCTGTTCGTTGGGTCCAGTTATATGCCAAAGCAAGCTTCCGGAGTAGAGGAAGGTGAAGCGAAAACGTAAACAATTCTTGCGGAAAGAATAAATAAACCTTTATAAAGTATTTTAGGCCAGTGCAATGAAATTAGCATTCATAAAATGTCAACTACATTCGTGCAGGAATCCGTTTTAACAAAACTTGGTGGCCACGGCAGGGATTTGGCCAAAAGAACGACAAAAACACACTTACAATTATGAAAGCACTTCACTCAAAAAAATATAACACTGCGGCAATATATTCTATTGCTTTTTGTACAAAATGGCGTGGATAATAAAATATAAACGTTTTTCAGTGTTTTTTACAAATTTTCTTTATTTGATTTTGTTCCAATGTTCACACATTCCGTACAAACATTGCTCTTCCTCTTCTCGTTACGATTCCGTCGTAATGCAGAATACCCAACTTCGATTAAAGCGGAACGTAGAACGGGAACGTAATCGAAATGCAGAATAGGGGTGATTAATTCCCTTCCTTTTCTTGCCAGAATATCTAGTATCTGGTCATGAGTAACATCGATATCACTGTGAATATTCAACAGTGCAAACGTTCTTCTCCAGTTTTATTACGCAAATAGGTTTTTACTCTCCGTAAAGTAGAGAATGAACGTTCCCTTGAAGCTACCATAACTGGCAGTGTAGCAGCTATACTGAGAAAACTGTGTATTTGTCTGTCAAACTGCATATCACAAACGTCCAGAGCTTCAATAAAGGTGTTCGGCCTGTTTTCTGCAGGTACGTTCGAACAGAACCTATAATAAGTAACTGGTCACAATTTTTGATATTCGAATGAATTAATATATATTATCTTCTCCACATTTTCAAATCTGACTTAAACTCTTGAGTCGACTCAGTGACTTCATTCGGCCACTCTTTTTCGAAGATCTGAATGGTCTTATCCAACTCCTCGTCCTTCATTCCTGCACACCTTGCTGGAACAATGTTCTCTATTCTCGATGCTCCAAAAGTCTTGACTCAAGCTCTGCTGAGTACTTATCCAGGAATGGGATAAAAATAGAACGCCCATAGTACTCCTCAGGATTTCCGTCATAATTATCACGATTCGTCTGACGAACCGCTCTACGGGGAACAGTAAACGCAGTACCGATCAAATTTGCAATATGAGTAGCCGATTTGAACATCTCTTCCAAAATTTCGTCAGCTTTTTAACGCATGATCTTGATTTCTTCATAAATATCATTCGCGTATTGGACACATCGGCTCAGGTCATAATCTTCTTTTTGCAAATTAACGCTTAATCGAATAGTCAAGCAGAATATTGGCTGCAGCGCTGTCAACGAAATAATGAATGGATGGAAGCGAGCAATTCATTCCGCTGTACATCATCTGATCTGGCTTTAAGAATGTCCATTTCTTCAAGCGCTGAATCGATAAATATCAAGCAATCATGGAACAAGCTGAGTGTTGCCAGGAGTTCAACCCAACGCGTTTCACAGAATTTCAATATTCGGTTCTGTTTAGCATCAGGTTTTGAAGCAAGAATGTGTTCTTTAAGCAGATTTCAAGCCCTGTTTGATTTACGAAAAAAATTCACAATCTTTTTTACTGTTCCTAAAGCTGTATAACGCCAGAGAAATTTACATACTTAACCTATAGAGTAATATTAATTTTCCTTCCTTTTCTTGCCAGAATATCCAGTATCTGGTCATGAGTTTTATTTACTTTATTTTTGCTTGGATTCCAAGATAAAAAAACTGACGAACCTTTATCGGAACTTCAAAACACAAAAACAATTTCTATCATGAAAAAGCGAGACCACTATTCCCCCATAATTAGTGAGTTTGGCATGTTTTTGTTTGTGTATTACATTTTATTTTTACATTAACATTTGTAACAATAAAAACAATGCAAATAACACGCGAAAAATATTTCGGTCTCTAATGGTTCACTTTTTCACAAGATTTTAATTGTGTTTTTATGCACCAAATTTTCAAACTACAAACACAATTTTCATTTGTCAGAAAAAAATAAAGAAAAAACGGCCGAATGACAAAAAAAAACCTATCGAAAAACAAACTGGCTCATTTGTTTTTAATGAACTGGGTTGCATTTTTCTTGTATTTCGTTAGTTTTTTGAAATATAGTTTGCACACTTACACCAGTACTGAAGCCGCATTAGGAGGGAGTGCGACAAAAAATTTAAGATAAAATACAAGAAAAAAATACACGAAAATAAAGTAGTGTCATATAAGTATAAGCAGTTTCGGATCGGTGGAATGTCACACGCGTGGCAGATCGCCTGATTTAGATTGTGATTGGCACAATGCAGGTAGGGGAAATTCAAACCTGACTTTCTCACAATAGCCACTTTGAATTCTCCACTCATCGCTCTAACTCAATCATACCCTAAAAAATCCTAATTATAATAATTGCTTCCATAGTAAGAGAATACATGCTCCGGTGCCACGTTTCCACTCAAAGACCGAAAATTATCAAGTTACCCATGTAAAACAAAGATCTATATATGTAGGTCTCGAGTAGATCTACATAGATCTCCAAAAATGTATATCGAAGAGGTGTACGTATGTAGTTCTACATGTAACGAAAAGATCCGAATAACTTTCAGAAAAAGATCTACATTGATCTTGGGGAAAATCCATCTAGATTTTGAGGAGATCGATTTACATCTTCAGAGATCTATTTTAGATCGCGATCTTGTAAAAATGCAGGCCTAAATTGATCTGTACGGGCAGATTAACGCGAGATCTTTGTAGATCTACTCTTTTCTCTTGATAAAGCGAGTATAAGAATCGAAAGGGCTATGAAATTATGATTTGAATAGACACTTACCTCGTCCTTTCATGTACTTATTTTGTATGCCAAGCTTCCGTAATGTTGTCAGCAAAGTATTTGCCAGACCCGCACCGCTTACGTCAACAACAGGAACCAAACATAAGAAGTCTTCGCGAAGGTCGTGTTTTTTCATGATGGATTGGCCGTATCGAACTCCAATTGTGAATTGCTCGGCTTCACTAACATCACTAGTTTCATCAGCAGTGACTGAGAAGCACTTTGATTTATTGACCCGTCTTACTATCTCTTGCGTTATAATTTCAACGCCAGCCGCTATAATCTTATTTTGCGGTTTATATCTTAAATGCGTCGCATTAGCTTCATCAGTCTCCAAATGTCTTTTAAGAGTCAGATCTCCGCTTTCTCCGGCAAAACGAATAAGAGCTCCGAAATTCCCATCGTTTTCTTTAAGCATGTCAATAGATAAAGCACCATCATCTCTATGTCCCCGGAGGGAAAGCGCTTGTCTACAGCAAAATAAGACCGGGCGGATGATTGCACCTAGCTTTTGACAACTGCACTCGCCAATATCACTATCGATGTCTGCTTTCTTTTTTTCGTATATCAGTTGGAAATTTTGTGTATCTAAAGAAGCGTCTGTATGATACATTTTTACCTGATGCTCTCGAAATTTCTCCAGGGTCTTTTTCCAAACTCTTAAGCCGTTTGTTACCAGCGATTTTACATTTGTAGTCTGTCATATTAAACGACTGAGCTTCTATGATTCTAATTAACGAGTGCCTTTTATTGCATCATCATTTTTTAGAAGTTCGTATGTACATACATAAATTTTAAGAAAGAGATGAAATATATCTTTAAACTATGTGTACTATATGTTAAAATGAATACACCACTCCAGCGACGGCAACAAAAGAAATGGGATAATAAATAAGAAATTTAAATTAACGGATTACGCTTCCTTATTTACTTTAGATATATGTCCCTGCAAAAACGCTCCACGTCATTTGTCATTTTACGGTCATTGTGACTTTCTGCAGCGGTTATATTCATAGTCACGTTTGCAGGGGCGTGATGAACTTTTGTGACCAAATTTTCCGTTTCGTTCCTATTAATGTGATCGTGCATTCCGCTCCCACTTATAGGATGTGAACATAGCACTGTTCTGCTCACACACGGCACAATGCTCGTCAAATGGCGGTCATTTTTTCAGTCATTTCACTCTACATTTTCGAGTGTTTTGACAATAAAGTTTACTGTGATTTTACCATTTATATAACCGCCATATAACTTGAATTTTACCTGCCGATTTACTTGGAACAGCCACATGAATTAGGTAGGTAGGTTGAACTGGCCGGTCCATGAGGACCTCACATAGACTGATTGAGTCCGTAGTGTTACCAGAAGTTTGTTTTAACGACCAAACTGAAAAACCCTATCAAAAACCAGGACCTATGTTATAAAATAACTCCGTCCTCTTGGCAAATACTAGAAGCTTCCTAGGACTTAAGCCACTTGCTGCTTCTAGATCTGACAGCTGTATCACTCCTAATAGCTGGAGTCTTAGCCTGGCAAGTGCAGGGCACGAGCACAGAACGTGCTCGATCGTTTCCTCCTCCAACCCGCACTTCCTACACCTGCTATCACTGACCAAGCCTAATTTAAAGGCATGTGACCCCAGAAGACAGTGTCCAGTCAGAATACCCGTCATGAGTCTACAGTCCTCTCTTTTTAATGATAGAAGCAACAGTGTTAGTCTAAGGTTGTAAGACCTACACATAATCTTCGACACTTTACAGCCCCGCGCTTGAACCCACGCCTTTTCTGCTTGGTCGATCATGTGCACCTCTCGCATTCGCTTAATCTCGCCCAATCTAATTGGGACGTCTACGGAGCAAGCTTCAAGGGATGCGCCCTTTTTAGCTAATTCGTCCGCTTTTTCATTCCCATCTATTCCCATATGCCCTGGGACCCAATATAGATGTATGCTTCTCCCTGTCCCGATTCTCTCCAGAGACTGCTTACACTCTAACACGCATTTAGATGCTGTGCTATGCGAGATTATTGCCTTAATTGCTGCTTGACTGTCAATATAAAAGTTAACACGGTTGCAACTTAAGCTATTCTCTTCCAGGGTTTCTACTGCTTTGGTTACGGCTAATATTTCCGCTTGGAAAACGCTACAGTAATCCGGCAGCCTGTAGGATCTGCTTAATTCCGGATCAGCGCAGTATACCGCAGACCCTACTCCTTCCACTATTTTGGAACCATCGGCGTACACATGTATCGCCTCGTCCGCCATTTGCGCACCCTTGCGCCAACCGTCCACCTCTATTGTGGCCTTAAGATCTCCCTCAAAGTGCAGGTAGGGAATCATGTAGTCTGTTCGTCTTGTGACTGAGGACGCTATACTACTATGGCCATATGGTCGGCGCTCAAGCTGCCCCGAAGCATCGAGCCTGGTTGCGGTCGTTAACGCTTTGTTCTTTGCTACCAGGTCTACAGGTGGAATGTGCAGAATGGCATACAGTGCAGCCGTCGGGGTTGTTTTCAGGGCTCCCGTAATGCAAAGCATCGATAGTCTGCATACCCCCTCTAATTTTTTGAGGTATGTTGTTTTTTGTGTGGCTTTCCACCAAACAAGAACTCTATAGTATAGTATAGGGCTTACAATCGCTGTAAAAACCCAATGAGAAAGAGAGGGCGATAGGCCCCACGTACACCCCAGCATTCTTTTACATGCATAGAGTGCCGTTGATGCCTTCTTGACCCTCTCCTCCAAGTTGAGCTTCCATGACAGCTTACTGTCTAGGATGATTCCTAGATATTTTGTGCAAGGTTTCTCCTGTAAGGTCACCGCTCCTAACTTAGGCCTGCTCCAATTTGGGACCTTGTACCTCTTTGTAAACAAGACCATATCCGTCTTCTCCGCATTGACTTTCAGCCCGACATTAGATGCCCAGGTATGAATATCCCGAAGCGCCCGATCCATCAAAGAACTAATCGTTGGAAGGCATTTTCCACTTATGACAATTGCAACGTCATCTGCGTAAGCCGTAAGTTTTACGGGTCCCTCATCGAATTGCCCTAGCAGTTGGTTGATGACCAGTGTCCACAGCAGAGGTGATAGCACCCCTCCCTGCGGCGTGCCCCTGTCCACTGATTTCGTGGCCTCGTACAATCCCCATTGTGATGTAATCTTTCTGCAATTTAACATGCAGCCGATCCATCTGATTAAGGCAGGATGTACTTTAATGTAATTAAGACCATCCATAATCGCCCATTTTGCAACATTATTGAAAGCCCCGGCAATGTCCAAGAAGACTCCTAGAGCATACTCGTTATATTCCAGGGATTTCTCTATGCTTATTACCACCCTATGCAATGCGGTGTCTACCGACTTGCCTTTGGTGTACGCATGCTGTGTTGTGGAGAGCAGCTTTTCATCCACGTTGGACTTTATGTACACATCTATCAGCCTCTCAAAGGTTTTGAGCAGAAATGATGTTAAGCTAATGGGTCTATAGTCTTTGGGATACACGTGACCGATCTTCCCCGCCTTTGGTAGAAAAGCTACACGAGCAGTTCTCCAAGAGTGCGGTACATGATTCAGTCTTATGCACCCATCGAATATTATTTTAAGCCATTCCACGACCGCCCTACTTGAGACTTGTAGCATGGCCGGGAATATACCATCTGGGCCCGGCGATTTAAACTTAGAAAACGTCTTCACTGCCCACTCGATCTTGGTATCGGTCACCAAGCCCGGCACCACTAGCTCCGTGATCGAAGTGTGAGTGATGTCTGCTGGTTCTTCTAAACCGTCTCCCGATGGGAAATGTGTATCGAGAAGCACCTCAAGGGATTCCTCACTATCCCGTGACCATTCCCCGTTCTCTTTCTTTATTAGTCCCTGGACTATGTTTCCCTTTGCTAGGACTTTTTTCAACCGTGCTGTTTCACTGGAGCACTCTATGTCCGTACAGAAACTTTTCCATGAGTTTCTCTTCGCCCTGGTAATTTCACGCTTGTAGATCCTCAGTAGATCCCTGTACTCGTCCCGACACGCTTCGCTTTCCGCGGTCTTTGCGAGTTTAAACATTTCTTTTACCTGTCTTCTTAGAAGACTCAGCTCATTGCTCCACCATGGCGGCTTTGCTTTTCCTCTGAATCTTCTTAGAGGGCAAGCTTTGTTATACGCAGTCATAAGCGTCCTTGTTAGGAATTCATTCGACTCCTCCAGTTCCTCTACATTAGCAACCTCTTTGGGTTGTCCCAGTTTCGCTTCTACATGTTTCTGGAATTTAGTCCAATTCGTTGCCCTAGGGTTTCTAAAGGTTCCTCCCTTCTCTACCCTCTTTAGTGGGATGCTGAAGCTTATATACGCATGGTCGGGGAAGGATGGTCTATCGAGAACCATCCAATCATACCTTGATATATCACGCTCGGAGCTCAATGTAATATCCAGAACATTGCTGGTTGTTGGACCAATGTATGTAGGAACATTTCCCCTGTTGGCTATCTGCAAATTGGTTTGCAGGATGTAACAAAATAGAGATTCGCCTCTCTCGTTCGTATCTGCTCCTCCCCACGCATTGTGGTGCGCATTTGCATCTGCGCCTATGACCAACCGCCCTTTGCGCCCTTCCTCCTGTACTAGCCTTTTGCACTCCATCGGTGGAACCTCCGCAGCATGGGCAATGTTGCAGGACGCCAGGATAAATGCCTGCTTATTCTTTTGCTCAACGGCCACCGCTACAAGATCCTCGGTGGTGTAATTAGGCAGCATATATGAATGCAGCTGTTTCCTTACCATTACTACAGCTCGCACCCGTCCTTCCGTTTGTGCGTAGTAAACGCCAAACCCGCGCGCGCTAAGTCCAGAAACCTTTCCTCCCGATGAGAGCACGGCTCCTGGATCAGCGCCACGTCAAACGAACCCTCCTCAAGGGTTAGGAGGAGTTCGCTCGACGCCACTTTACTGTGTTGGAGGTTTATCTGTAGGACTCGCAGCACCATTGGGCTGTTTGTCCCCCTCCAGCACCTTCGTCTTGACGTCGTCGTCCTCCTCTTGCCCTTTTGGTTTAGAGTATTCGAGGCCCCCTTCAGCCCCTCGTGAATGTTGTGCCGTGTGTTCCTCTGTGCGAGTCACAGCACCATTTAGCGGTTGGTCCTCTTCTAGCACGTTCGTGGTGACGTCGGGGACCTCCACCTGTCTTTTTTCCCTTAGGCTTCTGAGGTCCTTTTCGACTTCGCCCACTTCCAGCGTGTTAGGATTTTTATCCTCGGGACTTCTTTTCCTGAGTCGCATGTAAATTTTGCCAGTGCCAAGGGACATTTTGCCAAGCTGCGTGTACAAAATATCCTCCGCCTGCTTGTTTATTTGGAAGATGTAGAACTGACCATCCTCGGTAGGCCGAGATACAGTAAGTACCTTCCAATCCTGTGTCGGTATGTTCGGATTCTGATTCTGCAGAAGTCGCAGTGTATCCTCCGACTTCATCACGCATGGTATCCATACCTTAACTTTTGGTACCGTGGGGATTTGCGCTTTATCCACCACCTCAAACCGCGCGTTCGTGCCTTGCCTTTGGAGGTTTGGAACGACTTCCTCCAGCCACCGCAAGCTCGCGATGTTGTCGCACGCTATCATCTTCACACCATTATACCATCCCCCCGAATCAAAGGTTGGAAGGGGCTTACTTGGTTGTTCCCGCATCATCTTAAGCATTAAGCTAATAAGCTCCCTTTCCACAGATCTCCACCTTTCAGTAGTCATTTGTCCGAACGGACTGCTACGATCAACCAGCGCCACAGTCAGTGACTGCTTTGCCACATCACTCATCTTCTCGGGAAAAGCAGGAGTCTTAGTGTTATCTCCCTTTGGAACCTCCGAGAACACCGGAGTCTTCGCGTTAACTCCCTTTAGCGCCTCCGAGAAAGCCGGAGTCTTAGCGTTATCTCCCTTTGGCTTATCTCCTACTTCCGTAGTTGGAACTTCCCTCTGACTGGCAGCTTTCGAGGTAGTTGCTACCTCGCTATTGGAACCCATCTGTCTTACAGCTTTGGGCCTACTTGTCTTGTCTATGCGACTGCCCTGCCTCGCGGCTCTAGGACTGGGTCCTTTCTGCCTCTGGAAAGCAGGCTTGTCGCCTTCTGCCGAACGTTGCCTCTTCATTCTGCCATTCGACGCTTCTTCCTCCTCGTACCGGTTCCAGAACCGAGGATTTCTCGCAGCAAACCTTTTGAACTGCTTTCGACCTACTTCTACCGCTTCATGGGCCCATTCCAAGCGCTCGATCTCCACTTCTGTTGGGTCGACCACTGCTCCCAAGCGTTGTACAATTCTTAGTGCTGCACGGTACTGCGAGAGAGCTCTTTTACTTCCTCTGCTCCGTACCCTTCTCCACTCTTCTACTCCGTTTTCATTTGTGTGCTTCTCCAACACGGAGTACATTGAATCAGCACTACTCTCGCTCCCCTAGTCCGACGCATCGCTTAATTCGTATTTGTCGTCCTTGGATTGCGACTCAGTCCTCCTCTTTACATCCTCCTTATTACATTCAGGTAATGAGTTGTTCATCTTGGTCGTACGACCACCTGCCCGACAAGGCGGGCTCAGCGGTCCAGTATTATATACGGGGAAATAACCGTCCGCTACAGCAGCGCCCCTTACTGCGGTAAGGCCATCAATACTTCCCGAGATGGCCCGGTATCGGGAAGGCTCCGTTCGAATACAGCCGAATTTATCCCCTGGCTGCAAATCGTCCAATAGGCACGGTCCGCATAACACCCTGGATTATGAATTAAATATGAACCAAAAAAATTGAATTTTCAATATTTATTATTTTCAATATTATTATATATGTACATGAAATTGGCACTTATATTAATACAGTTCATATAAAAAAGAAGTAAGTACTTTAATAATAAATAAACTCGCTTAATTGGTTTTTGTTTTCCAATTGAAATCTTTTCTAAGCGAGCAGAAAATAATTTTAAGCTTTAGAAAAAACTCCAATTATTTGAATAATCTACAACTTAAAGCTTAGTAGAAATTCAGATTAGGTTTGCTTTTTTTTCAGATCAAGAATATTCAAAGGTGTCGTGGAATCAGATTTCTGTCGTAATTGGCGAACTTAAAAATGTACGACAAGTAATTGAGTCAGACTTAATATTGTTCTAAATCTAATCATTCAAGCAATAATTCAAGTCTAATTCCGACAGCAATCGGATCACGACATACCTTATTATATATTTACATGAAATTGTAACTTAAATTAATACATTTCATATAAAGAAAAGTAAGTATTTTAATAATAAATGAACTCGCTTAATTGGTTTTCGTTTTGCAATTGAAATCTTTTCCAAGCGAACAGAAAATAATTTTAAGCTTTAGAAAAAACTCCAATTATTTGAATCAATTTAAATCTACAACTTAAAGCTAATTAGAAATTCAGATTAGATTTACTCTTTTTTTTCAGATCAAGAATATTCAAAGGTGTCGTGGAATCCGATTGCTGTCGTAATTGAATTTGAAAGTAATAAAGTAAAGTAAAATATGAATTTAAAAATGTAGGACTAGTAATTGAGGCAGACTTATTATTGTTCTAAATCTAATCATTCCAGCAATAATTCTGCAACCCTTAGCAGAAGTATTGATTGGTTTCAAATCTAATTCCAACAGCAATCGTACCACGACATACTTTATTATATATGTACATGAAATTGTAACTTAAATTAATACAGTTCATGTAGCGAAAAGTAAGTATTTTAATAATAACATAACCTCGCTTAATTGGTTGATATAAAAAAGAAATTAGTACTTTAATAACAACATAAAAAATATATTAATTGCTTTGAGCTATATTGTTGCAGCGTCGTCTAAGTGACCAGCACTGTACATAGCAAAATATTGTTATATTACATTATATTATATTCATAATAATTAAATGCTTGCAAAGCTTAAGCGTTTTTTGGTTTAAACTTACTATCAAATTAAAATTTTAATAAATTTCACACTTCAAACGTCGCCGCAACAGCCTACACTAAACCAGTAAAAAAATGCATAATCCTTTTTTAAGTTCAAACAAAAATTGTTTAAGCTCTCGCTGCGGCAGTCAAACGTTATTTATCTATAATGCGCCGTCATCTTGTTGGTCAATCGCGCGCCGCAATAGCCATTGGTGGGAATTGACATTCATCATAAAGTAGCGAAGGCACGGTCCTGCGTAAGCACATCGGTGACCTGTGTTGGCAAAAGATATGATGATACTGTCTTCGATAGTTAGTCGGAACAGCCGCTACTCGGAGAATAGAGAGTTGTGTCGGTGGCAGCAGTTACAACAGCAGCTTCTGACTTTGCATCATCCGTACAGTGTGATGAATGCTCCTCTGCTTTTTCCAATTGCCTGGCGGCAGCAATTTTTGCTACTTGTAAAGCTAAAGCTGTAATGCAAATAAATAGAAGGGTTAAAATGGTTTTCGTATGTTATTCAATAACTCACCGTCTAATGCCATCATCACAGCCTTTTTATCGATTTTGAATATGTTTACTGTTTCAGTATTCAGACCCAGTTCGTTTGGTGCAATATTTTTGATTTGATGAATATGTATAATATCCGTTAGGCAGACAATTAGGTGCGTTCGATTCATTCATATACTGTGGGTATTTGAGCCGTAGACGCAATGGCAGATATTTTGATTCTTTTTGAAGTGTAACATTTGTAAACAGTTGGGTTTCTCTGCTGTCACCATCACCACTAGAGAGCTATTGAAGAAACGCTCCACCAAGATAATATGTTGCGATTTACGCCCATAGATTTCTTCCACCTTGTCACAGTTATTGATCGAGAAAATGCGAAAGCCATATTTACCATCCAATACCGAAATGGAACAGTAGAGGAAGAAACATTTTATAACATTTAATAAAATCAAAAAATGATAGTTGTGCTAAAATGGGGTAACGTATTGTATATGTATATGTATATATATGTATGTATATATGTATATGTATATATGTTTATTAAGTCTATGATCGAAAAGAATCTTACAGACTAGATACAAATGAATAGAAAGATATAAAAACTATATAGTCAAACTTATACATATATTAATTACCGTGTAAATAATAAAAAAGAAAAAAGATAACAATGAGAGAATAAATAATAAAAATAAATTACAGCCACAAATCCAGAGAAGACTTGAACGTACTTCTCGACAAAGAGAAATCAAGAAGGAAACTCCCTGAGAGTCTATTAAATACGGTAAGTACGCGGAAAATCGGGTCAAACATGCAATAGTTAGCTCTACCGACACGCAAGTAAAAGGGCAAGAAAGTACGAAGACACCTATTAGGTACATTAAAATTAACTTTAGCTAGAAGAGGTGAACAATCCAAAGAGCCAGTGATGAGATCATAAACAAACATTAGTAGATGCGCAGCTCTCCGGATTTCAAGAGACTGGAGATTGACAAGCATGCATCGCGAGTAATAGGATGGGGTTGGATCGTCAAAGTTAATAGAAATTAAGCAAAATCTAATGAATTTTCTTTGAACCCTCTCTATTCTGGCAGAGTGGCCACTATAGATGGGATTCCAGACAACTGAGGCATATTCTAATTTTGAGCGAACTAAAGAGATAAAAAGTGCCTTCCTGGTATAGGGATCCTTGAAGTCTTTTGCATATCTGCGAAGGAAGGCAAGGTTTATGTAACATCACTAGTTTCATCAGCAGTGACTGAGAAGCACTTTGATTTATTGACCCGTCTTACTATCTCTTGCGTTATAATTTCAACGCCAGCCGCTATAATCTTATTTTGCGGTTTATATCTTAAATGCGTCGCATTAGCTCCATCAGTCTCCAAATGTCTTTTAAGAGTCAGATCTCCGTTTTCTCCGGCAAAACGAATAAGAGCTCCGAAATTCCCATCGTTTTCTTTAAGCATGTCAATAGATAAAGCACCATCATCTCTATGTCCCCGGAGGGAAAGCGCTTGTCTACAGCAAAATAAGACAGGGCGGATGATTGCACCTAGCTTTTGACAACTGCACTCGCCAATATCACTATCGATGTCTGCTTTCTTTTCTTCGTATATCAGTTGGAAATTTTGTGTATCTAAAGAAGCATCTGTATGATACTTTTTTACCTGATACTCTCGAAATTTCTCCAGGGTCTTTTTCCAAACTCTTAAGCCGTTTGTTACCAGCGACTTTACATTTGTAGTCTGTCATATTAAACGACTGAGCTTCTATGATTCTAATTAACGAGTGCCTTTTATTGCATCATCATTTTTTAGAAGTTCGTATGTACATACATAAATTTTAAGAAAGAGATGAAATATATCTTTAAACTATGTGTACTATATGTTAAAATGAATACACCACTCCAGCGACGGCAACAAAAGAAATGGGATAATAAATAAGAAATTTAAATTAACGGATTACGCTTCCTTATTTACTTTAGACCCAGCAAAAATCTAGTGACCAAAGATGGCGACCAACAACAAAATATCCCACATTGTTCCACAATTGTTAGTATGGCAGAATGAGATGGCCTAATTGAAATGCCCTATACATATATGCTTGCCTTTTCTTACATGCTATGTACCCTCAAATACGTCACAAAAATTTTCTGCGAATCAGCCATTCCGTTTACCATAGTTGCACGCAACATCAATTGATAATCTTCCAAAAATTGTATGCATAAATTGTACAGATAATTTGCAAGCAGCATATAATTTCAAACAAGTAAATTGTACAGATAATTTGCAGGCAGCATATAATTTCAAACAAGTAGCTCGTCGTTCAGATGAAGAATTTAAAAAATTGTCGGCTAGGCAGAAAGTGGAGACAAAATTAATTTATGCTTCTGCTGAGACTTCTAATGCTTTGCAGGTAAGTTTGCTAAGGAATTTCTTTCTTGCAAAAAAATCTATAATCAAAAAACAATATTTATGTGATCAAATGAAAATATAGACAACAAACTAGCATTTGAAGCACAAAATAGTATGCCGTATCAGCGGAGAAACGGAAAATGATACTCACACCGAGCTCTCTATCGTTATGCCACTAACATCGCTGGATTCAGTTTATTACATTGAGAAAAAGTTGGACTCAGATGATTATCAAGAATCAATGGTATTTTTGAATATTTTTTATTGTGTTTCATAACTTAAATTGGTGGTTTTCATTTAGAAATCATATATCTTTATGCTGAAAGGTGCATCATTAGACATTATTGGAGTAATGAGAAAACTTTTCTCTGACAACGTTCTTTTCAATTTTAACTGGGACGGAGTACAGGGCAAACGATCTTTATCTAAACTGAAACTCGTGAACAGCGTACTTTTTGGTAGTGTAATTTAAATAGTTTAAAATGTTATTACTAACATTGTCCATTCCTATTAATTTAGACGTTTTCAAACTGCAAGGCAGGATCGACTTCGAAGACAGCATGAGACGGTGTTTAACGCTGAGCCACAATCGGCATAAACAAAGGCGGTATCTGACCCATAAATCCAGCTCTGAAACAGCATAAACCTACCTACAACAAACGAACAAGACACACTGAAATAATCTTGATTAAAAATTATATAAGAACCTAATAATTCTTTTTTTCCTACGTTCCTATTCTAAGCTTTTTATGCTCTTATTAAAATAATATTCAACAATCGCACAAAGTTTGCGAAGATTCTTAAAGCAATTTAAATGCAATGTATAACAAAAAAGTATTTTGACTATAAATATTTGTGATGAACTTAACTGAAATAATTCTAAGTTTTTTCCTACGTTACTAAGCTTTTTATGCTCTAATTAAAATAATACTCGAATTTCAGAACCTGCCTGAATTTTCAACAATCGCACAAAGTTTGCAAAGATTTTTAAAGCAATCTAATTGCAACGAATTTGTCAATAATTTTTAACCAAAATTTATAAAATAGATGTATAACAAAAAAATATTTTGAATATAAATAATTGCTGATGAATTTAACTGACAGTACCAATACCATCAACTAAATAGTCCTTATAAATATTGTAATCACATAATTCAAAACAAAAAATTACTATGAGTACCTACGTTTATTATTGCAAAATCACGAAGAAAGAAAATTGCATGAAGTACATTCAATCTAAAATTATGCCACAGAATGCATATATCGCATTTTAAACTAAAAAATATGAAAACTTAAAAAAATTTCAGATCGGTATTTAAGTGTAAATCGATCCATGAAAGCATCGTGAAATAACTTTTTTTTTGGTAGTTAACGTTATCGTTTAGCCTGGTTTTGTTACCAATTTTGTTATTTTCGTGGTATAAATCAACATTCAACACAAATCTTCTCTGATTATGAGTTGAAATACTTTTTGGTTTAGGTTGTGATATGTAAAATTACATATTTTTGTACACAGTTCTAAAATGTAAAGGGAAAAAATTTATATTTGTGTATTAATTGAATTATTAAAAAGATATTGTTATATTAATGATATAGAGAAGCGCCAATACGAATGTAAGTGGTTTCAAACCACTGGTAGGCAACTCACCAATTTAACTGTCAAAAAAATGTTAAATTGTTCATTTTATGTAAACAAAATTTGAAAGTTGCAATTGAAGTTCTGAAAGCTCTGAAATTTCAATTGAAGTTCAAATAATTACAATTGAAGTTCACAATTTTCAATAGAAGTTCAGTAAATTATAATTGAAGCTCAGGAATTTCAACTGCAGTTCAGCAAATTACAACTGAAGTTCAGAAAATAACAATTTAAGTTCAATTATAATTTTCTGAACTACTAACAGAAATTCTGAACTTCAATTTAAATTTTCTGAAATACAAATTGAAATTCTGAGCTTGAATTTAATTTTCTGAACTTGAATTGAAATTTTTGAACTTCAATTGTAACTTTCGAACCTCAATTGCAGCTTTCTGAACTAAAATAAAAAAGTTATAGCATTAAAATTGGCGAATTACAAGTCAACTTACCCAAATTGTGAATTGCCTACTCACGATTTGATGGCTTACTGCAACAAATAGTTCTGTTAGTTCTTTTCTTTTGTTTTCTATATCATTAATTAATTTATTTTTTTTTTATTTTTTTTTAATTAATTTATTTAAGTTTTCCTTAACTTTGTATGCATACAATAAAATTTGTATTTATGGGTCACCAACAAGACTGAAAAACTATTCCTTAAGACTTATAGTTAATAATTTACAACTATTATAAATAATGTAATATATTGTAAAAATGTTTAATAAAAGAAATGTTAATAGATTTGAATTAAAGAAATATTTTATTTATATAGCAGTATAATCCAAGTAAAAAAACGGTCATAACACTAGTCAAAAGACGGTCATATTAACGTAAAAATACTCGTAAAGTTACAGGTATATAACTCAAAAAATGATTGCCAGAACGTGAATGTAAGAACAGTACAGCACTATAGTTTGTTTACTTTTCGATAACCTAAAACCGTATATGTGTGAGCAGTATGGACAATCACATAAATAGGTACGACGGAATGGACTGGTCACAAATGTTACTGCTGCCCTGTACAAATGCTACTTAGCGATTTACGTGTTCCATCGACACAGCTGTTAGTCATTTTCCTAGTCAATTTACGGGCACATTTTTGCTGGGGATATATGTCCCTGCAAAAACGCTCTACGTCATTTGGCTAGTCATTTTACGGTCATTGTGACTTTCTGCAGCGGTTATATTCATAGTCACGTTTGCAGGGGCGTGATGAACTTTTGTGACCAAATTTTCCGTTTCGTTCCTATTAATGTGATCGTGCATTCCGCTCCCACTTATAGGATGTGAACATAGCACTGTTCTGCTCACACACGGCACAATGCTCGTCAAATGGCGGTCATTTATTCAGTCATTTCACTCTACATTTTCGAGTGTTTTGACAATAAAGTTTACTGTAGTTTTACCATTTATATAACCGCCATATAACTTGAATTTTACCTGCCGATTTACTTTACTTGGAGCAGCCACATAAATTAAATATGAACCAAAAAAACTGAATTTTCAATATTTATTATTTTCAATATTATTATATATGTACATGAAATTGGCACTTATATTAATACAGTTCATATAAAAAAGAAGTAAGTACTTTAATAATAAATAAACTCGCTTAATTGGTTTTTGTTTTCCAATTGAAATCTTTTCTAAGCGAGCAGAAAATAATTTTAAGCTTTAGAAAAAACTCCAATTATTTGAATAATCTACAACTTAAAGCTTAGTAGAAATTCAGATTAGGTTTGCTTTTTTTCAGATCAAGAATATTCAAAGGTGTCGTGGAATCAGATTTCTGTCGTAATTGGCGAACTTAAAAATGTACGACAAGTAATTGAGTCAGACTTAATATTGTTCTAAATCTAATCATTCAAGCTATAATTCAAGTCTAATTCCGACAGCAATCGGATCACGACATACCTTATTATGTATTTACATGAAATTGTAACTTAAATTAATACATTTCATATAAAGAAAAGTAAGTATTTTAATAATAAATGAACTCGCTTAATTGGTTTTCGTTTTCCAATTGAAATCTTTTCCAAGCGAACAGAAAATAATTTTAAGCTTTAGAAAAAGCTCCAATTATTTGAATCAATTTAAATCTACAACTTAAAGCTAATTAGAAATTCAGATTAGATTTACTCTTTTTTTTCAGATCAAGAATATTCAAAGGTGTCGTGGAATCCGATTGCTGTCGTAATTGAATTTGAAAGTAATAAAGTAAAGTAAAATATGAATTTAAAAATGTAGGACTAGTAATTGAGGCAGACTTATTATTGTTCTAAATCTAATCATTCCAGCAATAATTCTGCAACCCTTAGCAGAAGTATTGATTGGTTTCAAATCTAATTCCAACAGCAATCGTACCACGACATACTTTATTATATATGTACATGAAATTGTAACTTAAATTAATACAGTTCATGTAGCGAAAAGTAAGTATTTTAATAATAACATAAACTCGCTTAATTGGTTGATATAAAAAAGAAATTAGTACTTTAATAACAACATAAAAAATATATAAATTGCTTTGAGCTATATTGTTGCAGCGTCGTCTAAGTGGCCAGCACTGTACATAGCAAAATATTGTTATATTACATTATATTATATTCATAATAATTAAATGCTTGCAAAGCTTAAGCGTTTTTTGGTTTAAATTTACTATCAAATTAAAATTTTAATAAATTTCACACTTCAAATGTTGCCGCAACAGCCTACACTAAACCAGTAAAAAAATGCATAATCCTTTTTTAAGTTCAAACAAAAATTGTTTAAGCTCTCGCTGCGGCAGTCAAACGTTATTTATCTATAATGCGCCGTCATCTTGTTGGTCAATCGCGCGCCGCAATAGCCATTGGTGGGAATTGACATTCATCATAAAGTAACGAAGGCACGGTCCTGCGTAAGCACATCGCTGACCTGTGTTGGCAAAAGATATGATGATACTGTCTTCGATAGTTAGTCGGAACAGCCGCTACTCGGCGAATAGAGAGTTGTGTCGGTGGCAGCAGTTACAACAGCAGCTTCTGACTTTGCATCATCCGTACAGTGTGATGAATGCTCCTCTGCTTTTTCCAATTGCCTGGCGGCAGCAAATAAATAGATGGGTTAAAATGGTTTTCGTATGTTATTCAATAACTCACCGTCTAATGCCATCATCACAGCCTTTTTATCGATTTTGAATATGTTTACTGTTTCAGTATTCAGACCCAGTTCGTTTGGTGCAATATTTTTGATTTGATGAATATGTATAATATCCGTTAGGCAGACAATTAGGTGCGTTCGATTCATTCATATACTGTGGGTATTTGAGCCGTAGACGCAATGGCAGATATTTTGATTCTTTTTGAAGTGTAACATTTGTAAACAGTTGGGTTTCTCTGCTGTCACCATCACCACTAGAGAGCTATTGAAGAAACGCTCGACCAAGATAATATTTTGCGATTTACGCCCATAGATTTCTTCCACCTTGTCACAGTTATTGATCGAGAAAATGCGAAAGCCATATTTACCATCCAATACCGAAATGGAACAGTAGAGGAAGAAACATTTTATAACATTTAATAAAATCAAAAAATGATAGTTGTGCTAAAATGGGGTAACGTATTGTATATGTATATTTATATATATGTATGTATATATGTATATGTATATATGTTTATTAAGCCTATGATCGAAAAGAATCTTACAGACTAGATACAAATGAATAGAAAGATATAAAAACTATATAGTCAAACTTATATATTAATTACCGTGTAAATAATAAAAAAGAAAAAAGATAACAATGAGATGAATAAATAATAAAAATAAATTACAGCCACAAATCCAGAGAAGACTTGAACGTACTTCTCGACAAAGAGAAATCAAGAAGAAAACTCCCTGAGAGTCTATTAAATACGGTAAGTACGCGGAAAATGGGGTCAAACATGCAATAGTTAGCTCTACCCACACGCAAGTAAAAGGGCAAGAAAGTACGAATACACCTATTAGGTACATTAAAATTAACTTTAGCTAGAAGAGGTGAACAATCCAAAGAGCCAGTGATGAGATCATAAACAAACATTAGTAGATGCGCAGCTCTCCGGATTTCAAGAGACTGGAGATTGATAAGCATGCATCGCGAGTAATAGGATGGGGTTGGATCGTCAAAGTTAATAGAAATTAAGCAAAATCTAATGAATTTTCTTTGAACCCTCTCTATTCTGTCAGAGTGGCCACTATAGATGGGATTCCAGACAACTGAGGCATATTCTAATTTTGAGCGAACTAAAGAGATAAAAAGTGCCTTCCTGGTATAGGGATCCTTGAAGTCTTTTGCATATCTGCGAAGGAAGGCAAGGTTTATGTAACATCACTAGTTTCATCAGCAGTGACTGAGAAGCACTTTGATTTATTGACCCGTCTTACTATCTCTTGCGTTATAATTTCAACGCCAGCCGCTATAATCTTATTTTGCGGTTTATATCTTAAATGCGTCGCATTAGCTCCATCAGTCTCCAAATGTCTTTTAAGAGTCAGATCTCCGCTTTCTCCGGCAAAACGAATAAGAGCTCCGAAATTCCCATCGTTTTCTTTAAGCATGTCAATAGATAAAGCACCATCATCTCTATGTCCCCGGAGGGAAAGCGCTTGTCTACAGCAAAATAAGACAGGGCGGATGATTGCACCTAGCTTTTGACAACTGCACTCGCCAATATCACTATCGATGTCTGCTTTCTTTTCTTCGTATATCAGTTGGAAATTTTGTGTATCAAAGAAGCGTCTGTATGATACTTTTTTACCTGATGCTCTCGAAATTTCTCCAGGGTCTTTTTCCAAACTCTTAAGCCGTTTGTTACCAGCGACTTTACATTTGTAGTCTGTCATATTAAACGACTGAGCTTCTATGATTCTAATTAACGAGTGCCTTTTATTCCATCATCATTTTTTAGAAGTTCGTATATACATACATAAATTTTAAGAAAGAGATGAAATATATCTTTAAACTATGTGTACTATATGTTAAAATGAATACACCACTCCAGCGACGGCAACAAAAGAAATGGGATAATAAATAAGAAATTTAAATTAACGGATTACGCTTCCTTATTTACTTTAGATATATGTCCCTGCAAAAACGCTCCAGGTCATTTGGCTAGTCATTTTACGGTCATTGTGACTTTCTGCAGCGGTTATATTCATAGTCACGTTTGCAGGGGCGTGATGAACTTTTGTGACCAAATTTTCCGTTTCGTTCCTTTTAATGTGATCGTGCATTCCGCTCCCACTTATAGGATGTGAACATAGCACTGTTCTGCTCACACACGGCACAATGCTCGTCAAATGGCGGTCATTTATTCAGTCATTTCACTCTACATTTTCGAGTGTTTTGACAATAAAGTTTACTGTGGTTTTACCATTTATATAACCGCCATATAACTTGAATTTTACCTGCCGATTTACTTTACTTGGAGCAGCCACATGAATTAAATATGAACCAAAAAAATTGAATTTTCAATATTTATTATTTTCAATATTATTATATATGTACATGAAATTGGCACGTATATTAATACAGTTCATATAAAAAAGAAGTAAGTACTTTAATAATAAATAAACTCGCTTAATTGGTTTTTGTTTTCCAATTGAAATCTTTTCTAAGCGAGCAGAAAATAATTTTAAGCTTTAGAAAAAACTCCAATTATTTGAATAATCTACAACTCAAAGCTTAGTAGAAATTCAGATTAGGTTTGCTTTTTTTTCAGATCAAGAATATTCAAAGGTGTCGTGGAATCAGATTTCTGTCGTAATTGGCGAACTTAAAAATGTACGACAAGTAATTGAGTCAGACTTAATATTGTTCTAAATCTAATCATTCAAGCAATAATTCAAATCTAATTCCGACAGCAATCGGATCACGACATACCTTATTATATATTTACATGAAATTGTAACTTAAATTAATACATTTCATATAAAGAAAAGTAAGTATTTTAATAATAAATGAACTCGCTTAATTGGTTTTCGTTTTCCAATTGAAATCTTTTCCAAGCGAACAGAAAATAATTTTAAGCTTTAGAAAAAACTCCAATTATTTGAATCAATTTAAATCTACAACTTAAAGCTAATTAGAAATTCAGATTAGATTTACTCTTTTTTTTTAAGATCAAGAATATTCAAAGGTGTCGTGGAATCCGATTGCTGTCGTAATTGAATTTGAAAGTAATAAAGTAAAGTAAAATATGAATTTAAAAATGTAGGACTAGTAATTGAGGCAGACTTATTATTGTTCTAAATCTAATCATTCCAGCAATAATTCTGCAAACCTTAGCAGAAGTATTGATTGGTTTCAAATCTAATTCCAACAGCAATCGTACCACGACATACTTTATTATATATGTACATGAAATTGTAACTTAAATTAATACAGTTCATGTAGCGAAAAGTAAGTATTTTAATAATAACATAAACTCGCTTAATTGGTTGATATAAAAAAGAAATTAGTACTTTAATAACAACATAAAAAATATATTAATTGCTTTGAGCTATATTGTTGCAGCGTCGTCTAAGTGGCCAGCACTGTACATAGCAAAATATTGTTATATTACATTATATTATATTCATAATAATTAAATGCTTGCAAAGCTTAAGCGTTTTTTGGTTTAAATTTACTATCAAATTAAAATTTTAATAAATTTCACACTTCAAATGTTGCCGCAACAGCCTACACTAAACCAGTAAAAAAATGCATAATCCTTTTTTAAGTTCAAACAAAAATTGTTTAAGCTCTCGCTGCGGCAGTCAAACGTTATTTATCTATAATGCGCCGTCATCTTGTTGGTCAATCGCGCGCCGCAATAGCCATTGGTGGGAATTGACATTCATCATAAAGTAGCGAAGGCACGGTCCTGCGTAAGCACATCGCTGACCTGTGTTGGCAAAAGATATGATGATACTGTCTTCGATAGTTAGTCGGAACAGCCGCTACTCGGCGAATAGAGAGTTGTGTCGGTGGCAGCAGTTACAACAGCAGCTTCTGACTTTGCATCATCCGTACAGTGTGATGAATGCTCCTCTGCTTTTTCCAATTGCCTGGCGGCAGCAAATAAATAGATGGGTTAAAATGGTTTTCGTATGTTATTCAATAACTCACCGTCTAATGCCATCATCACAGCCTTTTTATCGATTTTGAATATGTTTACTGTTTCAGTATTCAGACCCAGTTCGTTTGGTGCAATATTTTTGATTTGATGAATATGTATAATATCCGTTAGGCAGACAATTAGGTGCGTTCGATTCATTCATATACTGTGGGTATTTGAGCCGTAGACGCAATGGCAGATATTTTGATTCTTTTTGAAGTGTAACATTTGTAAACAGTTGGGTTTCTCTGCTGTCACCATCACCACTAGAGAGCTATTGAAGAAACGCTCGACCAAGATAATATGTTGCGATTTACGCCCATAGATTTCTTCCACCTTGTCACAGTTATTGATCGAGAAAATGCGAAAGCCATATTTACCATCCAATGCCGAAATGGAACAGTAGAGGAAGAAACATTTTATAACATTTAATAAAATCAAAAAATGATAGTTGTGCTAAAATGGGGTAACGTATTGTATATGTATAGGTATATGTATATATATGTATGTATATATGTATATGTATATATGTTTATTAAGTCTATGATCGAAAAGAATCTTACAGACTAGATACAAATGAATAGAAAGATATAAAAACTATATAGTCAAACTTATATATTAATTACCGTGTAAATAATAAAAAAGAAAAAAGATAACAATGAGATGAATAAATAATAAAAATAAATTACAGCCACAAATCCAGAGAAGACTTGAACGTACTTCTCGACAAAGAGAAATCAAGAAGGAAACTCCCTGAGAGTCTATTAAATACGGTAAGTACGCGGAAAATCGGGTCAAACATGCAATAGTTAGCTCTACCGACACGCAAGTAAAAGGGCAAGAAAGTACGAAGACACCTATTAGGTACATTAAAATTAACTTTAGCTAGAAGAGGTGAACAATCCAAAGAGCCAGTGATGAGATCATAAACAAACATTAGTAGATGCGCAGCTCTCCGGATTTCAAGAGACTGGAGATTGATAAGCATGCATCGCGAGTAATAGGATGGGGTTGGATCGTCAAAGTTAATAGAAATTAAGCAAAATCTAATGAATTTTCTTTGAACCCTCTCTATTCTGTCAGAGTGGCCACTATAGATGGGATTCCAGACAACTGAGGCATATTCTAATTTTGAGCGAACTAAAGAGATAAAAAGTGCCTTCCTGGTATAGGGATCCTTGAAGTCTTTTGCATATCTGCGAAGGAAGGCAAGGTTTATGTAACATCACTAGTTTCATCAGCAGTAACTGAGAAGCACTTTGATTTATTGACCCGTCTTACTATCTCTTGCATTATAATTTCAACGCCAGCCGCTATAATCTTATTTTGCGGTTTATATATTAAATGCGTCGCATTAGCTCCATCAGTCTCCAAATGTCTTTTAAGAGTCAGATCTCCGCTTTCTCCGGCAAAACGAATAAGAGCTCCGAAATTCCCATCGTTTTCTTTAAGCATGTCAATAGATAAAGCACCATCATCTCTATGTCCCCGGAGGGAAAGCGCTTGTCTACAGCAAAATAAGACAGGGCGGATGATTGCACCTAGCTTTTGACAACTGCACTCGCCAATATCACTATCGATGTCTGCTTTCTTTTCTTCGTATATCAGTTGGAAATTTTGTGTATCTAAAGAAGCGTCTGTATGATACTTTTTTACCTGATGCTCTCGAAATTTCTCCAGGGTCTTTTTCCAAACTCTTAAGCCGTTTGTTACCAGCGACTTTACATTTGTAGTCTGTCATATTAAACGACTGAGCTTCTATGATTCTAATTAACGAGTGCCTTTTATTGCATCATCATTTTTTAGAAGTTCGTATGTACATACATAAATTTTAAGAAAGAGATGAAATATATCTTTAAACTATGTGTACTATATGTTAAAATGAATACACCACCCCAGCGACGGCAACAAAAGAAATGGGATAATAAATAAGAAATTTAAATTAACGGATTACGCTTCCTTATTTACTTTAGATATATGTCCCTGCAAAAACGCTCCACGTCATTTGGCTAGTCATTTTACGGTCATTGTGACTTTCTGCAGCAGTTATATTCATAGTCACGTTTGCAGGGGCGTGATGAACTTTTGTGACCAAATTTTCCGTTTCGTTCCTATTAATGTGATCGTGCATTCCGCTCCCACTTATAGGATGTGAACATAGCACTGTTCTGCTCACACACGGCACAATGCTCGTCAAATGGCGGTCATTTATTCAGTCATTTCACTCTACATTTTCGAGTGTTTTGACAATAAAGTTTACTGTGGTTTTACCATTTATATAACCGCCATATAACTTGAATTTTACCTGCCGATTTACTTTACTTGGAGCAGCCACATGAATTAAATATGAACCAAAAAAATTGAATTTTCAATATTTATTATTTTCAATATTATTATATATGTACATGAAATTGGCACTTATATTAATACAGTTCATATAAAAAAGAAGTAAGTACTTTAATAATAAATAAACTCGCTTAATTGGTTTTTGTTTTCCAATTGAAATCTTTTCTAAGCGAGCAGAAAATAATTTTAAGCTTTAGAAAAAACTCCAATTATTTGAATAATCTACAACTTAAAGCTTAGTAGAAATTCAGATTAGGTTTGCTTTTTTTTCAGATCAAGAATATTCAAAGGTGTCGTGGAATCAGATTTCTGTCGTAATTGGCGAACTTAAAAATGTACGACAAGTAATTGAGTCAGACTTAATATTGTTCTAAATCTAATCATTCAAGCAATAATTCAAATCTAATTCCGACAGCAATCGGATCACGACATACCTTATTATATATTTACATGAAATTGTAACTTAAATTAATACATTTCATATAAAGAAAAGTAAGTATTTTAATAATAAATGAACTCGCTTAATTGGTTTTCGTTTTCCAATTGAAATATTTTCCAAGCGAACAGAAAATAATTTTAAGCTTTAGAAAAAACTCCAATTATTTGAATCAATTTAAATCTACAACTTAAAGCTAATTAGAAATTCAGATTAGATTTACTCTTTTTTTTCAGATCAAGAATATTCAAAGGTGTCGTGGAATCCGATTGCTGTCGTAATTGAATTTGAAAGTAATAAAGTAAAGTAAAATATGAATTTAAAAATGTAGGACTAGTAATTGAGGCAGACTTATTATTGTTCTAAATTTAATCATTCCAGCAATAATTCTGCAACCCTTAGCAGAAGTATTGATTGGTTTCAAATCTAATTCCAACAGCAATCGTACCACGACATACTTTATTATATATGTACATGAAATTGTAACTTAAATTAATACAGTTCATGTAGCGAAAAGTAAGTATTTTAATAATAACATAAACTCGCTTAATTGGTTGATATAAAAAAGAAATTAGTACTTTAATAACAACATAAAAAATATATTAATTGCTTTGAGCTATATTGTTGCAGCGTCGTCTAAGTGGCCAGCACTGTACATAGCAAAATATTGTTATATTACATTATATTATATTCATAATAATTAAATGCTTGCAAAGCTTAAGCGTTTTTTGGTTTAAACTTACTATCAAATTAAAATTTTAATAAATTTCACACTTCAAACGTCGCCGCAACAGCGCAGTGGCAGAGTGGCCACTATAGATGGGATTCCAGACAACTGAGGCATATTCTAATTTTGAGCGAACTAAAGAGATAAAAAGTGCCTTCCTGGTATAGGGATCCTTGAAGTCTTTTGCATATCTGCGAAGGAAGGCAAGGTTTATGTAAGCCTTCGGAAGGACATAACAGATATGACTAACGAAGGAGAAAGAGGTGTCGAAGACAACACATATATCAATAACTTCTTTGACAGAAGCCACTGGAACACCTGAAATACCGTAGGGCGTGGTATGCAGGGTAGACGACTTGGAAAAAGACATTTGAAAGCATTTTTTGACATTTAAGTAGAGACTATTGGCATTACACCAAGCAACAAGACTATTTAGATCATTTTGTAGGAGCACTGCATCTGACGGGCCATTAATTCTACGAAAAATCTTAAGATCGTCTGCATATAAAAGGAAATCAGACGAATTAAAGCAGGAACCAATGTAGTTAATAAAGAGCACAAATAAAAGAGGCCAAGAATGCTACACTGAGGTACCCCGGATGTTGCCAAGAAAGGTTGGGACGTACAGTCTTCAATTTCGACGCACAAGGACCTATTCGACAAATAAGATTTTAACCATGATAGGAAAACAGAGTGAAATCCAATGGATTCCAGTTTAAATAATAAGATTTTATGCGATACTTTATCGAAAGCCTTCGTGAAATCGGTGTATACAGTATCTACCTGGCAACCGTCCTGAAATGCAGAGATGCAGAAATCAGAAAACGACACTAGGTTCGTAACAGTCGAGCGACCAGCCACAAACCCATGTTGGCACGGCTCAATGACGCTTTTGATGACAACAGTTAGCTTCTCTTTTATAATTTTCTCAAAAAGCTTCGAGCAAACTGTTAGTTTGGGGATAGGCCTATAATTAGAGACGTCATTTTTATTGCCAGCTTTAAAGATTGGACAAATGGAACTTTTTCCACCTATCGATAAAAGTTCCGGAAGACAGGGATAAATTGAATATATGCCGAAGAGGTATGCACAAAGATAAACTACAGAACTTCAGGACAAAGGCACAGAGGCCGTCACTGTCACATTTTAACGAGGGTTTAAGGGAGGACATAGCATTGCTGACGTCATCGCCGGAGATCACGAGGGAGCCAAACTCTAGACCATCATAGAGCCCGGATCGCGAATAAGAGTCATTCAGATCTACAGTAGCATCATCAAAGTTTGATTTAAAGAAATCAGCAAACAGCTCAACTGTTTCTGGTAGGGACTGGGAGCGTACACCATTAAAGCTCATGCAGATCGGTATATTCGTCGAACCACGTTTGGAACGGATAAAGTTCCAAAAGGCTTTGGGATTTTCTTTAAGCTCATTTTCGAGCCTACCCATATAGCGATTGTAAAGGAATTTGTCAAGGACATTAAATTGACGCACACTGGTAGTGAACTGTTCTCTGAGAAGGATATTATCTGAATCTGCCTTGAAAAAGTTATTGAGTTTGTTACGCTTATTTTTCAACCTCTTAAGAGTTTTATTATACCATGGTAATTTATGAAGCCTGGGCCCAAAACGAGGCACTATACTTTGAAATGTTTCAGTCAAATTCGATAAGAAAATATCATAACAAACACTGACGTCATTAGAAGGAAATATGTTTTCCCAGTTAATTTCAAATAATACATTGTTCAGGTCGCCGAAATCAGTAGATCGAAAGTTGAAAGAGGAATTATCTAAAGCAGGTGATGTAGGGATAGCATCAAAGTTATGTAGATGAATAGCTATTGGTATATGATGCCTATCAGATAGACATACAGGAAAAGTACTCTCAGAGAGTTGATATATTAAATTCTCGTCGACGAATATAAGATCAAGTAACCTCGAGAGAGTATTAAATAAATTATTGATTTGAATCAAATTACAACTTAAGGTATTATCTATGAGGCTATTTTCATTAGAACGCGTGACATTGGTAGGTGTCAAAATTCCATTATATTGAAAATCTGACCAGACAATATCTGGTAGATTGAAGTCTCCAAGTATACAGAAGTTGGCATCAGTATGAGTTTCGCATAAATTAACGATGTTCTCCACATGACCATTATATAAGCAATCACCACTATTGGGCGGTATATACGAGCAACAAATGAAAGTAGAGCCAGACGAACTGGAAACACAGACACACAGCTGATCGAGCAGCGTATCCTGATTATGTAGTTGAAACTTTAATGAATGCAGGCTTCTGTTAACTGCAATTAGGACACCACCACCTTTCTTTTGACCGGTGTTCGCGAAGTCTCTGTCTTTACGGAAAGTTAGGAATAACTTAGGGTCAAAGTACTCTTCATCAAAGAAGCCTTCGTTGAGCCACGTTTCAACGATGACGTATACGTCGTAGTCCAAACGAGACGTAGCTAAAAGAAAGTCTTTAGATTTGGTGCGCATGCCACCAACATTTTGAAAGTAGACTCTCAGAGATGCACCCGAGACGAAGTTTGGGATGTCATAAGTGTTGCAATACATATCACTAGGTAACCCTACGACACTATTTGGTTTCCTCCGTTTTTTGGAAAAAAACGAAAAGGCTTTACAGTGACGTTAGAGGGCCACAAAGCAGCGTCGAATAGCTTGTTATAATCAGCTGATAGCACGCGCACTTTAAAAGAAACCCTGACCAAGGAGTTGATGTCAGCATCCCGCCTCACCAACTTAAAACAAGCCAAAGCAGAGGCATCGATTTTAATGTGTTCAGATATGTATTTGACAATTTTCTCCTCTGTAACTGAAGGCTTGAATGAAGATAAATGAATCCACTTGTATGGTACAAAGACATCTAACTCAGCATTATTGTTATTGCCACTAACTACTGATGAATACACGACTTTTTCTTTTGGTGCATTTATGCTAGGCTTCACTGTAATGTGGGCATTTGATGGCAGAGGTGATTTATTAAGAGCGCTGGCAGCAGCATTGGCGTATGATGTAGCGGAAGAAGAAGAGGGCACGGTGCTAGTATTTGATAACTCACTGTTAGTGGCAGTCGACGGATTGCTTGAATTTTTCATATTTCTTCTCTGCTTGGAGTTGGCAATAGACTTTACCTTAGTTGCTGCTGATGTGTTTGTAGGAGTATTATCGTTATTGATAGTGAGAGTATTTGACACGAGTGGTTGCGTATTAAATGCAAGTGTAGAAGTAGAAATTGTAGATGCCAATGTACAGGTAGAAGTAGAAATGTTATTAGTGAGAGACTTTGATGATTGTGTTTGTTCATTTGTATGTGTAGGTGTGGATGGATGTTGAGAGATTAAAACAGTAGATTGATTACTTGAGAAAGCGTTTAGCATATCTGATTCGTTAGAATAAGTAGATGTAGACGAAGAAGAAAATGTAGGCAGAGCACGACTATTGTTGGAAGAAAGACCGTTTGATATTTGCAGAGGATTTGATTGCAAACTGGCGACACATGAGTTGTTGTTGTGTATGATAGGACTAGACGGGGAAGTTGACGCACTGTTTTTGTTGTTGACATTCGGAGAACTTTCAGCAACGTTCAGATTGTTGTTGGATGATTTCAACGAGTTCCTTAACAATTCTTTGAGATAATCAAATTGTTTTGAAAAATTAAAAAATTTGTTATCAATAGCACTTGAGATGAGTTCAAAACCAAGTTTTTGAGCAGATAGCACAGAGTCAAGTGATTTGCAGAGCTTATCCGGCATATCAACGCACTCCTCACACAAGTAGAGCAAGTGACGATTAGATTTGATTAGTCTCACATCATAATCCGATATATTTTTGCAACATGCACGATGAAATAATCTTTTGCAAAAACCATTACACGGCACGATATTAGAGTCAGATTTCGAAAAGCATTTATTGCTCTTGGCACAACAATCGTCCATTATGACAAAATAAAATGAAAGTAAACAAAATAAAACGAGAGAGCGGTAAGAAACACGTCAGCACACAACGACGACTCGTTGTTATGTTAAAGTATAGCGAAGTCTCAGCGGCTTTGTCCTGGTCAAAATTGAGTTTGAATAGGTTTTATTCTTTATTCTTAGAAACATGTACGAAGGTACCTGGTAAGATAATAAAAATCCGCAACGCTTTTTTTGCAATAACTTAAAAAAACTCATATTCAAACTTCTGCTTAACTTCTACATATCAATAGCTACCTTTACCACCAGGAGTCACTATTGCTTCTACGCCTATGCTATTGTTTCCTACATCGATGAGCTTTGTAATAAAAAAAACAGCTATCTCCCCAATCTCTCCAGTTTTGTCGCCTCGCGAAACCTGATATTGTCACCAACCAAATCATCGGTGACCTTATTTAAAACATGACCGCGCCAAATGTCGACCATATGACAATACCCTACCGACTGTCTTACACCTTAAAATTTTGGGTGTGACTTTCGATCAGGATCTCCATCTTGGAGAGCATGCACTATTAATTGTAACGAAAATCCAGAGCTGTAACAAATATTTAATATAATTCGATAAATCGGCTGTACTTGGGGTAAATATAAATAGACGTTTGCATGGTACGCGTCTCCGATATGGTCGCCAAGCCTAAAGGTTACTCACTGGAAGAAAATACAGGCCTGCCAAAATGTTGCCCCCAAAACCGCTACGGGCTGCCTTCTTATGTCCTCGGAACACCACCTGCACAATGAAACGATAAAACTCCCAATAAGGGAAATAAATGAAATGCTAACCAAACAGTTTCTGTAGTATACTCAGAAACCTGGGCATCCCAGCAGACATCTGATTGTTGATCCAACACCGCTTAGGGGCTTAAAGAGTAATCTCCGTAAGCATTATGAGGAAATACGACACCTGAGAACTCAGCCGTATGAAGCAAAAAAACACAAGCAGGTCCTCAGTGAACTCCACAAACAGGCGTCGTACCTTTATGCTAAGAATTGCCCGGTGAATCCAGTACTCAAAGAACAGTACCCAAAACTTGCGGAAGAGGACTGCATACTCCCCAGGGAAAAGCGAGTCACTCTGGATAGTTGTGATAGTTCTGGATAATGTCACAGGTTAAACTCTTACCTATCCAGAATCAACCCCGACATACAAAATGTATGCCCCGCTTGCAATGTGTCCCAACATGACACCAACCATCTCTTTAATTGTAAAGTGGAACCAACGCCTCTAACACTCCTTTCATTATGCTCCATCCCTGTTGAAAAAGCAAGTTTCCTTGGACTCCCGTTAGAGGATATCGGTGACAATTTGTGATCGGTCGCACCTATTAGGTGGGGCGAAACACTGCTACAACAACAACAACCATCTCGGGAACGATTAATATCATCACTTTAAACCTTCTAAGCCATCCCGCCGCACCCCCTATTTCCACGAGGAACTTGGGGTCGCCATTACACATAACACTGAACGAGCCCACGGCGACGTTACTGATCAGTTTAACGCCTTACAGGTAGTTGGCAAAAGAAACGGCATATACGACCAGAAGGCACTCGAAGACGATGCCTCAAAACTACAACCAAAAGCAATAATTATCATTTCACTGACACAAATTTTATAGTTTTTTCTTCCGGAGTTGGACACAATCTTTTCATAATATTACTTAACAATATAAGATTAGAAATTTTTTTCAATTTGTATTTTGACTTACCAGCAACAACATAATCATATTTAATTGTACGCCGCACAATCATTTATAGCATCATGTAACGAAGCTCAGTTTCTTCCAAAAATTGTTCGGCACTGCCACGTAAAATCAATGTATATGTTCTAGCATTAACGCAACCTTTAAATAATTATAAACTATAAAAATGATATTAATGTCAAACCCACTATCAAACCTTGGAAAATGTTGAAATGTTCACCACCAACTTGACGTTCTTCAAAGTAATTACATTGACCCAAAACACTTGAATTAATATCATTAGCTGTAGTCATAACAGCACCACCACAAGCTTTCATTGTACGTTTCAAATCTTCTTCTGGTACACTAACAGAACATTTCACTATCTGCAAAATACTGTGTACCAACATCACCAATTGGTAGTTTAGAAAACACAACATTGGCGCCATACTTACCAAATTTATTGTACAGGAGACGCCATTCAGCATTAACAATTTTCTGATACTCTTGGACATTGGAGGACATTGCTGTGGCAGAGCATTTTTCCAATATAGCACTTTGTTGTTCCTTTGATTGGCGCTTCGACATGTGCAGCCATGTCATGCATAATTATAATGCTTTACGTATAGCTTTAATGATGATACATGCATGCATGCCTCCTCAACATATGGTTTAACTTGTTTTAAGATTTCACCTGCTTAAAGTACTACTGAAGTGGTGTCATCGCCGACCTGATAAGAGAAACATTTTTATTCTACACATTCTAATATAGCAAAAAACTTACTTCAGCATCTTGAGATTTGGCGATGTCGATTAGAGTTTTACGGCTGGATGCACAATATCCAATAGTTTCATAATGGTTGCACCATCATTTGAAATTGTGGCCTTACCACTGGAATCAACAATATGCTTGTCCATACTGCGTGGACCCATGTAGTGTGTACAGCGTTCACAATTGATTGCGAGGCATTGATGTTGAATATGAGTTGAGGTTTACCTTGAGAGCTATCGGTACCCACACATTTTACACAAAAACTCATATGTACCCAATACAAGTTCAGGACGTTCATATTTATCGACACGCCGTCCGGTGTGGCCCAGATGTTGCAAATATACAGTTGGCACTGTTGGAAAAAAATATGGATCAATGAAAACAAGTAAAAGTGAAAGATTTTTTTACCATCTGTTGTTACTTTACACATAAGACATTGGTAACGATGACCAGCATCTACAAATGGCGTATGAGCCTTACAACGATTACATCTAATTGGACCCAATTCACCAAAATTTACAATAGGTGGCTCATATTCACCCTCAACCGTTCGTGCTATTGGTTAGACGGTAAGTGTAATGGACAAAGCTGTTGTTTTTAATAAATCAGCTGTTGCAGGTATGCAATACAAAGAGGACTTGCAAAGAAGAAAAATCAATGTAATTGCCAAACAAAACATTAATTTTGAATAGCGATACCTAACGTAACGTGGCGAGGAGTTACCCTGATCTTCTACCACATATTTTGTGGTCACCAATGGTGGTAATAAACCCTGTTCATTAGTAATAAAAGCACCACCAGCGCTATTTTATTATCGGATTTGGCATCTGATCGGGATCTAAACGGCCTTGGGCTTGATCATACTGTTGCGGCTGTTGATATTTACCAGTAACAGGTGCAGGTGGTTGCTAAAGAAAATAACACAAAAATAATCATCAGCAAATTTTTAAATATATTAGTTGTATTAGCATACATTATAACCAGGACGTCCGGACGTGTCCGGCATTGGGGGTTAACCCGGCTTGGGTGGTTGACTGGGCATCGGCGCCTGTCCAGGTTGTGTTGGTGGCATCATTTGACCCACGTAACCACGTGGTGCACCTGATTCTTGTAGAGGATAACCTGGCTGTTGAGGTTTTCCATTTGTGCTCGATTTCCAGGCAACGAAGCGTATTGTGTTGTTGATTTCATTTGTTGGAGACGTGCACGAAGTGCAACAATTGTTTTCTGGAAAAATATTAGAATTTGTAATATTGTACAACAACAAACGTAAATACATATTAACTTTCCAAACACTTACATCCAACATCGCTATGTTATTTTAATTTTATTTAATTCAATGCTCCAAAATTAGCACAGGTCTGCAGCTCAATTCGCGGAAAATGGCGGACTCGCTGACAATTTTTTTCCACACAAAAATGACATATTTCACAATACCTATGAATATAGTAGGTGCGAGAGAACACGATACATTGTGGCAAAGCTAAATTTGTCAACATGCTATTTCATTTGGAGAATTTTTCATTCCAAATCGTCACCCTGTCAAAAATTCGTGTGGCTGTGTGCGTTTTTGGTCACACGATTTTTGCAGGGGTATTAACCTTGTGGTGCACACTTATCTATTATACTTAAGGCTCCATTACTGATACTTAGCATAGACTTGACTTGACTTGAGAACTGTCACATACAGTTCTGTTAAATGAACATTGCATGTTACTGATTACTCAAAACTTAGCAACACTTAACTTGACTTAGTCTGTTGAATGTTGATTTTCTATGTAAGTTTCAAGTGACGTTTATATTTTGAGATGCATTTGTTTGTTTCCATTTTATTTTGACATTTTTTAATACAAATTGACATTTATTGATTATGATGCCAATTGTATGCGCTAAGTGGAGTATAATCGTGGCTAAGTTGCCAAGTTTACGCCAAGTCAAGTCAATTCTATGCTAAGTATCAGTAATGGAACCTTTAGGTTATATTGCTACACATTTTCGTGGGTTCCCTTGCCAACCTGTTTAATGCGATACAAATTCTACAAAATGCAGAATCTTTAGCAGCTGAGTATGCCAGCCAGCCAAAGCGCAGATCAATTATTTTATTTGTTGATTAGCAATTCACAAATAATTGTGCATATCCAGTGACAAAATAATGCAATTGAATAAAAATGCGCTGGATCGTGTATAGCATAGCAACTAACAAACTAAAAAACAACCAGACTAACAGAATAATGGAAAATGGCCAAGGTGGTCCCGCTACTAAAGCCTGGGAAACCAGCTAACATAGGGGAGTCATATCGCCCGATATCTCTCCTATCGCCAGTAGCCAAGACGCTTGACGCCATTTTGCTCCCCTACTTCAAAGCAAATTTGCAGCTAGCCTGTCATCAGCATGGCTTCAGAAAACTCTATAGCACCACCACCGCGCTAAATGCCATTAGCACCCAGATAAATTGCGGTTTAAATCAAAACCCCCACCATAGAACAGTACTCGTTGCGCTAGACCTATCAAAAACTTTTGATACGGTCAACCATGGCACGTTATTGCAAGACGTGGAAGGGTCTACCCTTCCCCCCTGTTTTAAAAGGTGGACCGCAAATTATCTGGGTGGTCGGCAGGCATCGGTGCAATTTAGAAACGAAACATCAAAACCAAGAAGAATTAAACAAGGGGTGCCACAGGGAGGTGTCCTGTCCCCACTTCCACATATCAAAGGTACCTTCGCCACCAGAAGGAGTTACTATCGTTTCCTACGCCGATGACTGCACAATAATGGCCACAGGCCCACGCCCACAGATCGATGAGCTTTGCAGTTTTTTCGCCTCGCCAAACCTGCCATTATCACCGACTAAATCCTCCGCGACCTTATTTACAACATGGACGTCGCAAATGTCGACCATTTTGAACATCCACGTCGATGGCACTACGTTACCGACTGTCCTACACCCCAAAATCTTGGATGTGACGTTTGATCAGGACCTACATTTTGGTGAGCACGCAGCCGCAATTGTACCGACCTCTGAAGTTGGCAAGACAACTTTTATGGGGAAAACAATTACCTATTGGGAAAATTGCCGTGAATTTGCCGTAATTTATCCATGAAACAAAAAAATTTGCCGTGCCCACGTGAAGTTGGCGTGCCACCCTCATGTAAAGTTGGCGTACCACCCTGTAATTTCTAAAATATGGCCGCGGCAAATCTTTTGTTCACGGCTAAATTACGGCAAATTCACGGCAATTTTCCCAATAGGTAATTTTTCCCACGTAAAAGTTGTCTTGCCAACTTCAGAGAGGTATTGTACCTAAAATCCAGAGCCGTAATAAAATCCTCAAATCTCTTGCTGGCGGTACTTGGGGAAAAGACAAAGAAACGCTTATTACCACATACAAAGCAATTGGCCAGCCGATTGCATGCTACGCGTCCCCTATATAGTCGCCAAGCCTAAAAACTACTCACTGGAAGAAGCTACAGGCCTGCCATAATACTGCTCTCAGAACCGCCACGGGCTTTTTTCTTATGTCCCCAGAACACCACCTACATAATGACGCGAGAATACTCCCCATCAGCGAGAGAAATGAGATGCTAACTAAACAGTTCCTGTTGAATACCCAGAAACCTGGACATCCCAACAGACATCTGATTGATGAGCCAACACCGCCCAGGGGCTTAGGGAGTCATCTCCGTAAGCATTATGAGGAAATACGGCACCTGACAACTCAGCCGTATGAAGACAAAAAACACAGGCAGGTCCTCAGCGAACTCCACAAACAGGCGTCGGACCTTTATGCGAGTAATTGCCCGGTGAATCCAGTACTCAAAGAATAGTACCCAAAACTTGCGGAAGAGGAACGCATACACGGAGAAAAATGTTTTACTTAAATCTAGAAAAATATTTTATTATTCCAAAAATTTAAGATATAATCTTGGTTTTTACTTGAATTGACAAAACGACTATCCTGAAATAAGAAATTTTGTTTCTTATTAAAAAACAAAAACAAAATACAGGAAGAAAAATGTAAATAAAAAATAATTAAAAAAAAAAGAAAATATTTCTTAACATTTACTTAATTTGATAGAAGGGGTTTACTTATATTAAGAAAAAATTAGGCAAACGACTTTCTTGCTGCCAAACAACAACAAATCTGTATGAAGAAAAACGGTTTAAAACTGTGAAAATTACACTGGATCTCAAATTCCAACTTTTTTTCTACACCAGAGACGCCATTATGAAATTGCTATGTAAAATCAGCCCCTGATGCCGAAAATCAAGGTTATTTTTAATTCTATGGTAACGTTTTTGAGATATTTACGAATAACCGTTTTTTTCACAAAAAACATATATATCTCAAGAACGAATTAAGCAATTCCAAAACGGTTTGAAGCTTTTAAAAGGTAATAAAATTTGCTATAAACTGTGCATACAACACTCTTTGCTAGGCCCTGCAAATTCAAAGATAACGAACAATAATTGCGGATTTTTTCAATTTTTTTTGTAAAAATGTAAAAAAATGTGTACTTTGCGAGGAAGGACCTCGAAAACTTTTTATTTTTTTGCAGATTTTTTTTCGCTCTAAACTCTAAGCGGCCGCCGTGGTGTGATGGTAGCGTGCTCCGCCTACAACACCGACTATCCTGGGTTCACACCCAGGGCAAAGGAACATCAAAATTTTAGAAACAAGTTTTTCAATTAGAAGAGCATTTTTCTAAGCGGGGACGCCCCTCGGCAGTGTTTGACAAGCACTCCGAGTGTATTTCTGCCATGGAAAGCTCTCAGTGAAAACTCGTCTGCTTTGCAGATGCCGTTCGGAGGCGGCATGAAACAAGTTGGTCCCGTCCCGCCAATTTGTATGAAAAATTAAAGGAGCACGGCGCAAATTGGAAGAGAAGCTCGGCCTAAAAGCTCTTCGGAGATTATCGCGCATTACATTTATTTATTTTAAGCTCTGTTTTATTAAAAAAAAATAACCTTTTATTTAACAAAATCGATGAACTAATACAAAAGTTATAAGCATTCAAATAAATATATCCATAAAGTAAAACTTAAGTACCCTCCAAGTAATAGCATATGTACATATGATTCTGTCTTAACTCTGTGATCTTATTTTATAATTGAAAAAGTTATGTGTCTTGTTTTGACGCTTATTTAGATTAGGATCGGTTTCTCTTATGAGAAACCAACTGTAGTCATCCATCATAGCGACATCCCAGAACCCGATCCCGACTTTCAATCATTTTCATTTGCTGGTGAAACCTTTCGACATGCTCGTCACTTTCGTCGCCAAGATTTTACGGGAAAAAATTTATATGGGAGTATAGAAAATGAATTTTTAAAGACATATTTACTCCTGAAAGAAAATAAAAAGTAAATTAGATAAATACATAAGTGACACATCAGTATATAATTTTCTTAGGCTGGATTAATCTTTCAATTCAGAACAAATTTTTTGTTTACATTTTTCTCGTTCTTGTTTGTTCGGAACTGGACGATGAATTCAAATTTAGGGCTATATATTTCCATGTAGATTCAAAAATTTTCATACAATTTTTTTGTTTATCGGGCAGATAGGTTTTAAAGTTAACTGAGAAAACGGTCTTAAATATGTTTTTTTATTTACCCATTTCCGCATAGTTTTTGATTAAGTTATTCACTATCATCTCGTAGTTAGGACTTTTGTGTTTGCCTAAAAAAGAAGTAAAGACCTTATCAAAATAATTCCTTCGTATTTACAGCATGTGCGATCGGGATAGATGGCTTTTGGTTGCCAATATGCAATAATACGGCCTTTAAACTTAATTTATTGCCGTCTATGAACTATCGCCACTCTTTTGAATCATATGGTTCACCAAACTGTTTGAATAGACCAGCAATGTCTTTGCAGTAACAAACACTGTCCTCCTTCGTATAGTTCTTGGAAATTGTTCGTGACGAGTGCTATAATATGTCACCTTAACATCGGATGAAACAAATTTAAATTGTTGCATACGAGAGGCGTGTAGTTCGGCCTTTTCCTTTGACAATTCCGAATCCCTTATCCAATCATTGAGTTGGGCTTGTGACAAAGAGTTTCTTTCGTTTTCGGTTTGAAATCCAGCACAGCGTGTAATCAGATACTGCTGTTGACAATGAAACTGGAGCCGGAACTAAAGTTAAATTTGATTCTGGCAATGTAGCTTCCATTGAATTTAGTTCTGATAATGACACTATAGATACGCTCGCATAGGTTACTTTTCTTGACTTTTCAACCCCAAGTACTTTTCTAGTACAAATATAGCAGTCCGTTGAATGGCAAGTTGGTTCCCTCCACTTCATTGGTGTAATAAATTTCATATGTCGCCTAAATAGATAGTTTCAGAAATAAGTCAGCTATGCATTAAAAGGGAGCAAATTCCTAATTTTTACAACGCACCTTTTTGTTCCGGTTTCCGATAAAATCAATTCGACTCGACATGTGGTGCACAGTATTCACTGTCCATGGTTTTTCATTGTTTTTAGGCTCAATTCCAAAATTCTTATAGTATTGTAACGAATTTAGTGCAATTCCGCTTATTTGCAACTTACTGCTAACGTTCGAATCACAAAAATGTTGAATAAATAACTCGAATATTCGATAATGCAAAATGGTCTTTATTATACTACTTTCAAAATAACACTTCTATTGCTCGACAGATAGCGTGCTTAAATCGAACTGATTTTCGTGCCTCTAGTGTTGCTGCTTTTATACTCTGTGATGTGTCGCTCGTATACTTCTAGGCGTTTCTATTTCTAGAATCTACTACTTATTTATCAGCTATAACTACAGATGCAGATGATTTTATAGCTTCTCTCATAGCCCATACGCGTGTATATGTGAGTGATACTTGCACAATTATTGCATACTTTCGGGAGTATCTCAGATATTTGCGCTGCTTCTCCGCTGCGTGTACGTACATATGTGTAGACATAATGATTGATTCGTTTATGTAGATACAAGTGACTGTCTGCTTTATTGTTGCTGTGGCTTCATTTACTTAGCATCAGACTAGTGATGTGAGTATCACTTAGTGTCACTAATATTCGCCACACTGCCCTCCACCTAAGTCTGATTGTCCCGATCAGACAATTCTCTCCATCTAAACGCTGCTATCATCTCCAAACGAACCACCCTTCTATTTCTTGGTTTCCTAATTGTTTGTATGCGGTAGATGGTATCACTGACTTCACAACTTTGTACGGACCTTCCCAACTGCAACGAATTTTGGATGGAACACCTTTCCTTCGGTGAGGGTTGTATAGCAGTACCAAATCTCCCACCAAGAAACCTTCCGAATTATAGTTCTTGTCGTACCTGCGTTTCATCCTACTACTCATTACCCTGGGCCGTTCCCTCACACTCTGTTCTTTGGCCAATGAACTACTTCGCAGAGCTTGCGCTTGACGGATTGGCTTCGCATAATCAGTATCGTTCCCACGTTTCACAACTGTAATGCGCCCTGGCTTGAAACTACCCTCGCATTCCTTCTGAGAAATTCTTTCCTTCGTTTTCAGGCGACCCTTTGGTTTTGTCAATGCCAGTGTTTCTCTCGCAGGTACTTTTGATTTCGCTTTATTTGGCCCATTCGATCCATCAACCTTTACCTTTGACTTTCGTGGCCTTTGTCGAGTCTTCTCCACCAGTACTCGATTACTGCTGAACCCTTTCTTCAAACTAAAATTAGGTGGTATATCCTTGTTCTTATAGCACAAAAAATCCTTCTTTGCATGTCTATCCTGATGTCATGTTCAACTAAGAAGTCCACTCCAAATATGACTTCATCAACGATCTCTGCCACAACGAATTTGTGTAGAACCATTACCTTCCCAATTAAGACTTCACAGATCACTTCTCCCCGGACTTGGTTATACTCGCCAGTGACCGTACGCAACCTTGCTCCAGGTAATGGCTTTACTCTCCTGTTGACTAAATCAGATCGGATTAAGGAGTGACATGCACCCGTATCTACAGTCAGTACACGCTTCTTGCCATCCATCTTTCCTTTGACGGCAAGACTGCTCGATTTTCTTCCAATTTGCGAGATATATATCACAGGACATTCAACAGCTGGAGCTAGCTCTCGATCTTTACATCTGGCACGCTCTTGCTCATCTCCTCCAGCTTTGCGTTTACGGCCACCCAAGTTGGAACTACCAGGACCAAGATCGCAATGTGACCGGGCTTCCCGCATTTGATAACTCTTTCACTCCGCTTTTGCGATCCTTTCAGCGCCTCCAATATTGCGTCTACCCACTCTGGCCTTTCTACTTCCACACAGCGTGCTTTGAAAACTGGCTTATACAGAAGCGAAGCTGTTTCCTGAATCAGAGCAGGTGATACCGTTTCTGTGAATGTATATTTTGGGTTTGCGTATGTTGCTCGCTTCGTTTTCACGCCCCGTATGCCATTTATAAACCTCTGGATTTTTACCCTTTCGGTGTATTCCACGGGTGCGTCCGAATTCGCTAAATGAGCCAACCTTTCAACATCCAAAGCAAATCTTGCAGTCTCATTAGCTTTTTGGTAACGGTTTTGCAATTCTATTTGATATATCTGTTTCCTGTGTTCGCTTCCGTATCGCCGTTCTACAGCAGCCATCAATGCTTCAAACTGTTACGTTCGTAGTTTGGGATGGTCTGTAATATCTCAGCAGCTGGTCCTTTTAAAGCCACGAACAATGCAGCAACTTTATCTTCAGCATTCCAGTTGTTCACTGCTGCGGTCTTCTCAAATTGTAACTTAAACACCTGGAAAGGAACAGAACCGTCAAAGGATGGTGTTTTTACCTTTGGATTACTCGTTGAAACTGCTGGGCGATTTAGTTGCAACTGCTCGATACGTCCTCCCAAAGCACCCACCTCGGCCTCGATTTTTTTCTCAAACTGTACAATTTTTGTATCCTGGGCCTCCAGCTTCGATGATACCCTTATCTCCTGTGCCACCAGCTGCGATGATATGCGGGCCTCCTGTGCTTTCAACTGCTCAGTCAACTGAGATGTCATATATGTTTTCTGTTCTTCCAGTTGAGTTTCCATCCTGGATGTAATCTGTGTCGACATTTGTGAAATACGCGTTTCTTGTGCTTCAATCTTTGATATTATGCGTGTCTCCTGTGATTCTAGTTGAGATGCCAGTTGAGATATTATATCTGTATTTTGCGATTTCAGTTGGGATGACATTTGTGACGACATTTGTTTCAACACTGCTAGTATCTCGTTAGTGTCACCACTTTAGTCGCTCCTCCATTTTAGTCGCTGGCTCTTCCACATCAGGATAAAAGACATACTCATCTACATTAATTCCTTACAACTGCAATACCTCTCGTAGCCGTGCTTGAAGTCCGATCTTATTGCCGGTTGTATTCAATCCACGGGCTTCCAACCCCTTTTTCAGTCGCTGGATCCTTAATTCACTTAACTTCGCCATGTCCTTGTTGTGCTTGCAATTCTGGAATTTATTCAACAATTCCTCTTCTGACACCAATTGTAACGAATTTAGTGCAATTCCGCTTATTTGCAACTTTCTGCTAACGTTCGAATCACTAAACTGTTGAATAAATAACTCCAATTTTCGATAATGCAAAATGGTCTTTATTAGACTACTTTCAAAATAACACTTCTATTGCTCGACAGATAGCGTGCTTAAGTCGAACTGATATTCGTGCCTCTACTGTTGTTGCTTTTATACTCTGTGCTGTGTCGCTCGCATACTTCTAGGCGTTTCTATTTCTAGAATCTACTACTTATTTATCAGCTATAAACTTATCAGCTATAACCACAGATGCAGATGATTTTATAGCTTCCCTCATAGCCCATACGCGTGTATATGTGAGTGATACTTGCAAAATTATTGCATACTTTCGGGAGTATCTCAGATATTTGCATGTGGTTGTGCGTTGCTTCTCCGCTGCGTGTACGTACATATGTGTAGACATAATGGTTGATTCGTTTATGTAGATACAAGTGACTGTCTGCTTTATTGTTGTTGTGGCTTCATTTACTTAGCATCAGACTAGCGATGTGAGTATCACTTAGTTTCACTAATATTCGTCACAGTATGTAACTTTCAAAGGATTTGAAAACACACGTCGCATTCTCTTAACAATAAATTGACGGCAGATGAAACAGAACATGCAATTATAAACTGAACAGTATCCGGCGAGCCTTGCAGATATTATGAAGGAACAAGGTGCATGTACTATTATTTATACTTAGATCAAGTAAAAATTCAAGCCTACCTAGACAAAAAGGCTCCCTAGTTCTACAAAGAAAGCACTACCTGCCTTAAAAATATGATCTTGCTTGAAATGTACCTGGGTTTGAGAAAACACAAAAACAGTTTTTTGTATCTAATAACCCTTCGAAAATCTACCTGCTAACTAACTGATACACGAATACTAACACATATGTACCAGTAGGGCACTTAAGTATTAAATGGATATATTTACTTGAATGCTTATAACTTTTGTATTAGTCCATTGATTTTGTTGAATGAAAGCTTATTTTTTGTCATAAAACAGAGCTTAGAGAGAAAAAAATAAAAAGTTTTCGAGATCCTTCCTCGCAAAATACAATTTTTTTATATTTTTACAAAAAAATTGAAAAAATCCGTAATGATTGTTCGTTATCTTTTAATCTGCAGGGCCTAGCAAAAAGTGTTGTATGCACAGTTTATAGCAAATTTTATAACCTTTTAAAAGCTTCAAACCTTTTCGGAATTGCTCAATTCGTTCTTGAAATATATATGATTAATTTTTTATTTTTTGTTTTTTTGAATAAACGGTTATTCGTAAATATCTCAAAAACGTTACCATAGAATTAAAACAAAACTTGATTTTCGGAATCAGGGGGTGATTTTACATAGGAATTTCATAATGGCGTATCTGATGCATTTTGGCTGTAAACCAGTGTTATCAAGAAAACATTTACTTAATGTTGCTTAGTTTGAATCTGGATACAACAGATTGTAGCAGAAGCTTGCAAATAAATAAGAAATGTTTTCTATAATGAAGAAACCCGTTTCTTGGTTTTTTTGCATCGCCTACCAAGTTTCTTGGCCTCTCATTGGCTAATAAGATAAACGAAACCAGACATAATAACGGGATCTTTTAAAAATAAAATATTATTGGCACCACAAGCACACAAAAATATTCAGTTAGTGGTTGCATTTTAAAGTGAAAAGACGTTTTTCATACCAGTGAGTAAATAATAAAACAAGAGAAGTAATGGCGGATATTTTGTTGAAAACACTTAGCGAGTAATTGGACATGTTATTTGGGCATCTAAATTGTAAGTAAATATATTTAAAACAAAGCCTACACATAAAATGCATAAATGTAAATAGTTTTAGCAAGTTATTTCAAGAAACAAATATTTTATGCACTGCTAAAAGAATTTTCCATTTCGTTTGTGTTTCAAGTTTTGGAAAATATTTATAAGCAAGTAAGCACTTTGAGTTCTAAAACTTACATTTATGCTTTTTTATACTAATCGCCATGCACATATTCCAATAATTCAATGTTTTTAAAAAGCTTTTGGAATTGGTGATCAAGAAAAGCTGTTATATTTGACATTGAGAAAATCTTTAGAGACGACTTTAGCACAAAATTTAAATTTCAATCGAAATTGAAACAGTTGCAGAAACAAAACGTAATATTTGGAAGCATGGTGACTTTATAGCAAATTGTTTTCACTTAACATTTAAGGATTTGGAAAGTTATTTATGTTCCAAGACCAGAGAATGAGATATGGAAATATGTCTGCTCACTTGAAGAAATGGTACGTCTGATTTTATCAAATAAATTCACTTTTGAAAACATAAGAAAATTCGAAGACGTAATAAAGTTGCATCATACTCAATAGGGGGACTCATGTAACCGTATAAATGCCTTATAAAGTGTGTAAACGTATAAATTTATCTAGTTTACGCACGAGCTGTCAAATTTTGTATGAAAAATCATTTACACAATTTGTATAAATTTACGCGCACATTTCATTGTGTAAACGCGGTAAACTCAAAGGAATGCAACCTTGCAGACATTACAGCAGGCATTTTCATCAAAAATCTCCAACATCAGCAAGTAAAGGCGTTTTAGTTTTGATTTTTCACTTAATCTTTGTATTTTTTAATTTGTATAACAATCAAAAAAAATTTTTTCGAAATAATACAGCTGTAAAACAATCAAGTTTATCAAGAGTATTACTAGGTGCGTTCATATAACCGCGTGTGTAAATGGATATAATTTTACACCTTATAAGTTTATATGCTATCATGAGTCCCCCTAATATATTAATGTATTCCATGATTCTTTAAAACCGCAACACCATTTATTGTTGCATTATCCCTTGATTGTTAGAAAATGTGGTCAATTGAAAAATCTATGGTGTATGCGGTTTGAATCCAAAAATAAAAAAATTGTTAACTCATGTAACTTGTTCGAGAATAAATTTATTGTATTTTCTAGGAAAAAAATTTTGCTTTATATTCACAAATATTATTTTAAACTATACTTCTGAACCTAGATCAACATTTAATTTGTCAAAAAATTTAAAAAAATTGTCCTACAATTTCGATGAAATGTTTGATGAAATGATTGTAATATGTCCTGAGCATGGTGACAGTATTATATTTAAAAACACTTTGTATAAACTAAATGATAATTTGTACTTCGGAGATAATCTTTATAACATATCCGATATTGTTAGAATAAGTGGCAGTGTATACTTTATACTAGAGACAATCGAAATATCTACTAGGGATGACCATTATATGTGCTATTATATAAACAAACATACTACCTTGTTTAGAAAAATAAATATTGAAATATTAAAATGTAAGCCCCTACAAAAATTTCGTTTACAAAATGGTAAATCGGCATTCAAACTTCATATTTTGTGAAATAGGTAAAATGATTCATTAAATTTACTCAAGTAAACATAAATTTTTAAGCATTTCTGTACATATGTTCATGTAACTCATATTACTTTAAACACGAATTCACTTGTAAACTAAAAAATGTCAATAAAATCTGTACCAGCCAAATTGGGTATAAATATATTTCTGTGTTTTATTAGGAAAAGGGTTTACTGGGTTTAGGAAAAATTTTGCTTGGTTATTTCCGTCAACATTAAGGAAATATTTACTAAATTTTAGGTGAAAAAGTTTTCTTAATTCAAGAAAGGTCTTTCTTAGTAATTGATATTTTAGTAAGCAAAAAATGTTTCAACTTGAGTATACATTTTCTTATTTTTGCAGCTTACGCAAGAAAATATGTACTTCACTTAAGGAAAAAATTCTTAACTATTTAAGTGGTTATCAAGACGGAAATAAGTAAATATTTTCTTGTTAATTGAAAAATTCAAAAATTCCATTTTTCTTAATAACAAGAAATTATTTTCCAAGTTGAAAACATGCCTAATTTTACTTGTTTCTGCTTTGGTTTAAGTAACAAATTCTCTCCGTGTACTCCCCAGGGAAACGCGTGTCACTCTAGCTCAACTTCGAGCTGGATACTGTAACAGGTTAAACTCTTACCTATCAAGAATCAACCCCGACATACAAAATGTATGCACCGCTTGTAATGTGTCCCCACATGACACCAACCATTACAGCGACCGATCGTTAAAAAGATCAAAAAATTCTTCGAAGTTACCTTCAGCATAATACCAGTAACGCTCATATATTTATTGTTTATTGTTTACAGATCGTCGAAGTGATTGTTTAGAATTGTTTCGGTGCATACAAATTTAATTTGAGATTTTTATTTCGTAAATCATATACATTTTAATTCAGATTGGTGGAATTGAAGTTTACTATGGATACGAAGCGGTAAGTTTTTGTTAAATTTCTTGTAGTAGAAATGTATTTTGTGCACATAATTTATAAATTCATAACCCGCCTAACAAACCAGTGAAGCAAAGTTTGATGTTTTATACATTTTTTTTTTAATAAAATTATGTTAAACTTCTTGATCGTTAAAAAGATCGGTAGTAATATGGGGATGTATTTTTACTTCAAGCTCAAGGCACAGTAAACCTTTGTCGCTCAATGAAATCATTGATGAATTGGAGAAATTAGATGATGATAGTCCATTTCCAAGAAATGTAACCATCTTTCCACCGGACAACGCCAATTTTGAACTTACCGATGAAGATTCCGGTGATGAGGAGATAGTAACATTGAGCAATCTTCCAGGTTTGATATAGATATTATATAAATGTTTGAGAGTTTATTGTGTGAAATATTATTTTATATACCTAACATCGTTATTTTTATGTATGTAGGTACTCAACTAAGAGCTCCGGCAGAGATTGAATGCATGTCCTCTGACAGTGATGATGACGATGTACCTTTGTCTTTTTTGGCTAAAAGGGGTCGAATAACCGAGGAACACATAGCTGAACAACGTGAATCAGAGCTTCCTCCACCCAATTTAACTACAACAGCCATTCCTTTCGTTGGTCCAAAAGTATCCAACAAAGATAAATATACTTGGAGAAATCGCCACAATCCCTGCGGCCAACTATAATGGGGAGAAATTCAGGGGGCACGATACCCTCAAAGTCCATTATATTATTTTGATTGTATGTTTGGCGATGGCGTAATAGATCTTTTGGTTACATACACATATAACTTCTTCACGAATTAGGTGAAAGAGGACTCAAAGCCATAGGAACAATTCGCGAAGACCGTACAAAAAACTGTCCTTTACCGTGCAATAAAGATTTCAAGAAAACAGAAAGGGGCACATTCAAGTACAAGTCAAGTCAACATGGAGATATTTTGGTTTGTAAGTGGAATGACAATAGTGTGGTGACTGTGGCATCAAATTCAGAAACAATAGAACCTTTACATAAAGCTTGGACAAGGCCACACACAATGCATGGCAACTTTACAAAAGTAATGGAGGAGAGTACGATCATCTCTTATTCCGGAGAACTGTCGCCAGAGGTATCTTGGAAACACATAAAAAGAGTGAAAAACGCGGTCCCTGCCCCACTCCTAGAACTTATAGGGAAACTTCACGTTACGATAAGATTGATCATTTAATACAGTACAATGACTCAGCTTCGATGTTGGATTTGCAAAAAAAATACAAACTTTACTTGCCAAAAGTGTAAAATTCATTTGCACCCTATATCATGTTTTGTAGCATACCATACTCCTATATAGATAAACTGGGTACTAACTTTTTCTTGAAATAAATTAAAAATAAAGTGAATTGAAATGAAAATGAAATAAAATAAACCATTTTCAGTAAAAAAAGTTGTTTCTTTGGTTGTAATAGGGTAAGATCGACTAACTTGTACTTATATGGGCAGGTACCTACCTGCTTATTACTACTGATCGTTATAAAGATCATCATTTTCCAAGCTTTTCAGAAAACTCAGATTTTTTTTACTATTTTTCCTTGTTTACTAGATGCATTATGGTAATAATATTAAAAAATCACGTTGTAACTAGACAAAAAATAGCTTTAGTAAGAACCGGGTTAATTGTAATGTGGAACCAACGCCTCTAACACCCCTCTCATTATGGCCCGCCCTGTTGAAACTGCAAGTTTCCTTGGACTCCCGTTAGAGGATATTGACAATTTGTGATCGGTCGCACCTATTGAATGGGGCAAAGCACTGCTACAACAACAACAATAACTAACAGAATAATTATTTCGTAAAAAAATTTTTTAAACAACTCACACATCGCGAAATGCTTAAGGAGATAAAATATGATCATGCGCATCTGTGCACACATGCATATAATTTATCAATTCACGCTTAAAAAACTCATGAAACTTTCATGGATATAACTGGTGATATGACGAAAGTGTTCTTGCAGGCGATATCAGCTGTTCGAAATGTTGCTTTGCTCATTGCATTTCCAATGCAAATTTTGTAATGCTTGACAGGTGCATAGTGTACCTATATAAGTGTGTCAGATAAGCGATAAACGTCAAAACTACAAACAGCCTCGCTCACCTGATGCAGATCTCAGGTCTAGAGTTGCATTTTTGGTCCGCAAGAGTACTTCAAGCTGAGTTGCATTTGATAGTTAAATAAAACTTTGTAGTATTTACAGATGAAATAGTTGCATATATTTCCGCGGAAATAAGAATACTAGAAGATTTGTAGCCTGCAACAATGCGGAAACATACGGAAAGCAAAATTTATTTAAATTAGAGTCAAAATATAAAGCGCCACACGTGTAAAATGGAAAAATTTCACTTCTAAGGCTGTTTACACCAGGGATGCACCTTAATGTTAAGCTAATCGTTTATCAAAAAATTTCCACCGTTTCCGTTGAAACACTTCGAAATATTATCGATAAAGGAATTATCAAGATAAATTGTATCTCGTTTTTAACCGAAGCGAAAAGCTTTCGTCAACGTGAAAAACGTTAACAAAAACGTGATACTTTATGTTAGAATTGTGCTGGCAATGCTATAGCCATGGTGAAGCCGTAGGGTGGTAATGGCGAGCGGACATACACACAAACTCCATGCAATTTGTTTGTGTAATTCGTTGGTGGTAATGTCAAAAATACTCTGAGAAATGTTCGTACTGTCAAAATTCATGAGAAAAGTTGCAATCAGCTTAGCTAATGCTTTCACCTTTAATGACTCCGCCATCAATCAGCTTTGCCAGCATAGTTTGAAATTAATAATCAACATAAACGATTTGATTTCGTTTTGATATGGCAGAAATTAATTATAGCAGAATTAATTAATTTGACGTTCTTAACGTTAATAAACGAAACGAAATGACCCTGTTTCGTTTATTAACGTTAATTATCGTAACGAAATGATATCGGTTCGTTGGTTAAGCAAGCCTGGTTTACGCAAATGCATAAGGGTTGTCAAAGCGTAGGCACGCAACCAAAGCATTTATGTAAATTTTTCGATACTTCGCCCGACAGATGAATTAATGAATGCAACACAACCAAAGAGTCTGTGTAAATCCGCCTTAATTTGTGTAGCTGTAAAAGTATCCTGCAAATAAAATGGTGCTGTAAGTGCAAACAAATCAAACTCCTATATGACACTACTTTATTTTCTATGTATTTTTCTTTTTCTCGAGGGAGCCAATAAGGTTTCAGTGCTGGTGAGTGTGAACTATATTTAAAAAAACTAACGAAATACAAGAAAAATACAACGTAGTTAATTAAAAACAAACAAGCCAGTTTGTATTTCGATAGGGTTTTTTGACATTAGGCTGTTTTTTCTTTATTTTTTCTGACAAATGAAAATTTTGTTTTTAGTTTCAAAATATTGTGCATAAAAACACAACTAAATTCAAAGCGTAAATTGTGTGTGCAAATGAGTTTTCAATAAGTGTACATTTTTCAGTTTCTCATAGTTAAGGAATTGACCTCCAGATTCTTGTGTTACACAAATATAGTGAACTTGGGTACAGAAATTCAAATTAAAAAGTTTTTCACAATAATTTGAAGAACTCTACGTTTTCTCTGCTTCTTACACTTAAAGGAGTAACCCTGGGTAATAAATTAAACTTTTAATGACAATCAATAACTCTGAACTGAACACTTTTCGCCATGATATAAAATTAAAATGCTGTGGACCAGGAGCAACACTTTTGTGACTACATAAACCCTGTTTCAATCGTTTACATCTCTGCACATAACCCTAATTGACCGTTTTCAACCGAAACAACAATGGCAACCCAGATTTTCCCGTTATGCTCACTTAAGCGAGTGCCTGTCAGAAAGAAGTCAACACACTTGTACTTGTACACTATGGACAGGTGCATATGCGTGTACTTTGTTTTTGTATTATAATGGTTTGCAATTGAAATATGCTTTGCAACGATGCAAGACCAAGTGCACCTGATCGTGAACTATAGGATAAGGATAGGTCAAATACATAAAATCCTGAACTCCCTAACTTAGGGTATATAAGTGTACTTTTTGGTACTTTCCGTAATTTCTGCCCCATTTTAACAGATAGAAGCTTCGAATTTCAAACAATGCTTATATATATTACAAAAAATGTTGTCTACAAAAATCATACAGACCAATTCTAAATATTCTCGCGGATTTTTTTATTCCCGCGGAAAAATTCCTCCAATTCTGTTCTCCTAGGGAGAACAATAATTGGGGAATAGGAGTTTTGAATTTTCGAAGTCAGCTGTTTTGTCAATTGAAATTTCGTTGCACATTTCTTATTTTGTTTAAAAAATTGAAAAGTTTAATTACTGTTGCAAATTTGTTGCAAATTAAGAAATAAAATATAAACAATGCACAGTATTTATTGCATTTCATGTGGTATTCACTGAAATGAGTAATGAATTGGTGCCACAGCAACATAAACAGCGGAACATAATACGCCAATTATACGGCTCAAGTATCCTTGTGCCAATTACCAATTTGCACAAGGATTTGCCCGGTGTGTGCACTGGTTGCGCTATTTGCGCAGAGAACTGCGCTAAAATCAAATCGATTTTGATATTAACGCATGTCTGCAAATATTGCACATGCTTTTTTCTTCGTGTGTGGTGAATCTTACACAGTTTACCCGTGGTTCCTGATAATATAAGATCAGTAATTATTGCTTAAAAATGTTAATATCGAAGGCGCAAGGACTATCTCTAGCTTGTAACAGGAATTCACATAAATTCAATAATAAATAATAATTTTTTATACAATTAGAACACATGTTTCATTTGTTGCGCTAGTTGAAAAATGAATATTGCGCAGTGCTGCAATGAGTTGAGCTGGGCTTGCAATTAAAATATATATTTTATAAATACAATGGAAAATAAACGCTTCTGTGCGCGTGAATTACCAGCACTGTGGAAAATAGTGATTTTTTATACAATTAGTGCCTTTTTTATACAATTAAAATACATGTTTCATTTGTTGCGCTACTTTAAAAATTAATATTGCGCAGTGTTTTTGAGCCGTGTATGTCAAAATTTTCATTTGCACAAATTTCGTCGTTTTATATTTGCGCATGGTTTTTGTGTCATGTATGGGCCGTATAAGAAGAAGACGGCCGCATAACACAAATCTGCCGGAGTTGCCTGATTTCATTCAGCAAAGCAGTTTTCTGGCGGCCAAGTTGAGTTGAATTCGTCCTTCGTCATATGCCAAACTCTATTTAAGACTTCTTAAAAATCCTTGCGCAATTTCTGGATGGCTGCATCAAATATACGAAGAGCTCTTCCGTTGCTTATGATATACTTTTCGACTTAAAATAAAGAATATTGTGGTTGTAGTTGTTGTTGTATTAACAGTGAGAATATTGTGGTAGAATGTACATACATATTTTAGCACAAATTTGTACAAATAAGTGTTCTTTCTTAAAAGAACTAATTTCCTTTAACTATTTTGATGCATTCCCTTTAATTTAACTAGTGAAAAAACTCCTATGAAATGGCAGAGAAATCTCCCTCTCGCTCACATTCATAATACCTACTTTTCTCCCATAACCGGTTTCCGCTTTTTCGACCATTGTTCAGAATAGGAGGAAAGGGAGAAGTGAAAAAACTCACAAGGAATTTTTATTTAGAATACGAGGAATGGGAGAAGGGAAAAAACTACCACGGAATTTTGGTTTAGAATTGGGCTGATAATCTCTATGAGATCTGTCATATGTATAACTTATATCACATGTTTGCAACGCATCAACAAAAATGAGGTTGCTTATTTGCCATGACGTAGCAAATGCAAAGCCGTATATAATTTTTTGGAGAATGCAATGCTAAATATCTATTGTTTTTAGAATGCAATCCACAAAGCATGTTTTTTGATCCAAATTGTGTGGTATATTTACAGGCGCGCATCAACAGAGTCTAGTTACATTGGATTTTTAGCAGCGCTTTGTCTACTACTTACTTACTTAATAGGCGCTTATTTTTTATATGTTGTAGAATTGTTACTGTTTTCGACTTACTTCTAGTTTAGTATGGGTCTCCTCTGCATGCTTTGGCCGCTTCGCTAGTGTTGATTCTTCCAACTGATTCCACTGTTTGTTCTGAATTTTGTGATTTACGGCTTGAAAAATGATGTTATGACAGGTGCCATGTCTATGCTGATTACGCAATACGGTTTTAAGTTGTAAACATTAAACAACGAATCAATCGTTCGCGAACACTATGGGTCTGACATTTTTTGGTAATACTATACGACAGCATGACACTCTTAATTCACGTCCAAAAATCGGAAATACAATTTTTTGCTTCTGTCAAAAGATATTTCCAAAAAACCGAAAAATGGCCCCGGAGCGCTCCGAACCCGGGGGTGGCATCCATAGTATTTTTGCGCAGAACACCTTTCTGCATTTGCGGCTTTCGGCCGCACTTATAAAATATTACCCTGGGTTGGATTATGTGCGTCTCTTGCATATTTCGGGAATTTGGAAAAGGATACAGCTGAGATAATCACTTTATGGTTCATACAACGGTCATTACTGATAGAGGTGAAATCTCGTAGTTAAAGTTAGTTGCAGCTTTTTTAATATATACTCCATAGGAAATTACATCTAAAAGCTGTAACTAACTTTAAGTACCGTTTACAGCTCAACTCTGTTTCAGTTGAAATTTTGCAATTTAGTATTACAGATTGCAACTCAAAAAAAATGTCGGTTGAAGTTGTCTAGTCTAACAATTCTTTGTGGCATTGCCGTTTACAACCTTATGTTGGTGTAATTGTCAAAGACATCAAAATCTGACAACTGATTACTATCAATTGTCTCATCAATTTTGCAGTTGTTTGGAAAAAAGGTAACGTTTTACAAGACGGTTCACCACCTAATTTTTAACAAACATTTTCAAAGCTCGTATCAAAAGACACGATTCGACCTCCGTTTATAGAACCCGAAAGCAAAAATTTAAAATTTCATTTCTGTCATATCATTTCGGTTCAAATTTTCATGTGGTTGTTGTATTTTGCCAGATTTTTTGTACACATTAATGCAGAAAGGTGTTGGACCCACCCAAGGTTATTTTTACAAATCGCGGCCGCAAGCCGCCAACGCAAAATGGTGTTCTGTGCAAAAAAACTATGGATCGGGCCTCATATTTCGGATCCTCTCGGAGCCATTTTATGGGTTTTTGTAAATATCTTTCGATAGATATAAAAATTTTAATTTCCGCTTTGGGATTCTTAATACGGATTTCGAAACGTGTCTTTTGATACCACCTTAGATACTTTTTGAAAAAACTTTCTTGTAAAACGTTGCCGGAAAAAAATAAAAAAAAATGGAAAGCGAGTAATTAAACCTTTTTTAAATTAATTTAAACAAACTTTATAATAAGCAATTTTGTACACATTTATAGAAAAAAACAAGTTTATATTTAAGAATTCATGAGCTTAACACCGGCTTATAATAATTGAATTTCAATTATTATGTTTTCTAAGAGAAACTGAAAAGAAAGAAACATTTACTGGTATATTGCGATGGACCCATTTCGAAAACCGCCAACGTAATCATCATCAGGCAATTTTGTAATGTTATCAAAGGTTTCACCGGGATTAGAACCGTGAATCACATGGTGAAACTGCAGTAGCCTTTAACCACTAGGCCATCCTGCTGGTATTTGTTTTCATGCTTAATTCAGTTTTTCTCATTTCTACACTAACAACACAATTGAGACATTTTGTCTCTATATTGATTTGTGTGCCATGTAGATTTGTTTTTGTGAAGTTCTTCTTCGTTGCGAATGAGAAGCTTTGTAAACTCGGGCTCAGTTGTACATATTTATGTATGTTTGTTTAATGGTGTGTTCAGTTTATACTTATATTTAAGAATTCATGAGCTTAACACCGGCTTATAATAATTGAATTTCAATTATTATGTTTTCTAAGAGCAACTGAAAAGAAAGAATTAAGCATGAAAACAAATACCAGCAGGATGGCCTAGTGGTTAAAGGCTACTGCAGTTTCACCATGTGATTCACGGTTCGAATCCCGGTGAAACCTTTGATAACATTAAAAAATTGCCTGATGATGATTACGTTGGCGGTTTTAGAAATGGGTACATCGCAATATGCCAGTAAATGTTTCCTTCTTTTCATTTTCATTTAGAAAACATAATAATTGAAATTCAATTATTATAAGCCGGTGTTAAGCTCATGAATTCTTAAATATAAGCATAAACTGAACACACCATTAAACAAACATACATAAATATGTACAACTGGGCCCGAGTTTACAAAGCTTCTCATTCGCAACGAAGAACTTTACAAAAACAAATCTACATGGCACACAAATCAATATAGAGACAAAATGTCTTTTAATTGTGTTGTTGGTGTAGAAATGAGAAAAACTGAATTAAGCATGAAAACAAATACCAGCAGGATGGCCTAGTGGTTAAAGGCTACTGCAGTTTCACCATGTGATTCACGGTTCGAATCCCGGTGAAACCTTTGATAACATTACAAAATTGCCTGATGATGATTACGTTGGCTGTTTTCGAAATGGGTCCATCGCAATATGCCAGTAAATGTTTCTTTCTTTTCAGTTTCTCTTAGAAAACATAATAATTGAAATTCAATTATTATAAGCCGGTGTTAAGCTCATGAATTCTTAAATATAAGTATAAACTGAACACACTGTTAAATCACGAGCTGATTTATATTTTAAATTCAATGATTGCAATTTATTCACAAACTTTGGCCTTAGTCTAACAAAATTAATTTAAAGTTACGTATTCACTTTCAGTAGTTTATCAAATTGTTCAATTATTTACAAAATTAAATTGCTATGTAATTCTTTAAAGCAATTCCAAATGGAACTTTAATTTACGCAAAATAAAGGGATTTAATAGAATTATGTTGAATACTTATGTATGTTGATTGTAGTTGTTGTTGAGTAGGATCCCGTGTCGTTACGGGAGATGCTCCGTCTTGTGGATTGGTGATGAAAAAAGAGAGGGAAGTGGCAAAGCGCCCAGCGCTTATATAACCTTTTGGACATTGGAAGCCCGTTCCAATGAGTTGTCAAATAGTGACGAGTGCATGCAGGGATGCATTATGCACATATGTGTGACTGATGTGGGGAAAACTGCGGGAACGTGAGTCACCACAGTACTCGTAGACTCTTCACATGAGCGTGAGTCATAGAAGAGTGGTTTAAGTGGAGAAACTCACTTAAACACACACCATTAAACAAACATACATAAATATGTACAACTGAGCACGAGTTTATAAAGCTTCTCATTCGCAACGAAGAAGAACTTTACAAAAACAAATCTACATGGCACACAAATCAATATAGAGACAAAATGTCTCAATTGTGTTGTTAGTGTAGAAATGAGAAAAACTGAATTAAGCATGAAAACAAATACCAGCAGGATGGCCTAGTGGTTAAAGGCTACTGCAGTTTCACCATGTGATTCACGGTTCGAATCCCGGTGAAACCTTTGATAACATTACAAAATTGCCTGATGATGATTACGTTGGCGGTTTTCGAAATGGGTCCATCGGAATATGCCAGTAAATGTTTCTTTCGTTTCAGTTTCTCTTAGAAAACATAATAATTGAAATTCAATTGTTATAAGCCGGTGTTAAGCTCATGAATTCTTAAATATAAGTATAAACTGAACACACCATTAAACAAACATACATAAAAACAAATTTACATTGAACAACTTTTTGATCTTCTGGAGCGACATCCCGAAGTTGGACGAGGCAAGGCGCAGTTCGGATGCAGCCAAAATAGGTGAAATTATGCGAACGTGAGTCCCATCGATACTACCCACTACTCCTGGGAATCCTGTTTTAGAGTAAAATGCGGTTTTTGTAGCACTTTGCTCTGGAGTCATTTGGGTTTTAATCCACTTCGCACAAACATAATCCTCAATATCTAAAACCTCTTAACCACTAAAATTTGATAGCTGCCGTCAGCAAGGAGTGTAGTTTTATAATAGGGGTACAGCCGTCCGTCGAGCAATATTCTTCGTTACTTAACCGAAAATAACTTATAAATCTGCAAAATAACTTCATTAGAAGCTCATTATTTGTCACTTAAACGTTTTCTTAGTTCCAAGGGATTGGAGTGATCATGAGAATTTTTTCCGTTTTCGTCGTTATAAAATAAGTCTAATATTATTTAATTGATGTCCCTTTTGCTATTAATAAAAATATCACTTTTACAAATGCTTGAATTTCCGCCACAAATCGATCAGCTGTTAATTTATCTGTCTAGTCGTCATTTTTTTAGGTTGGCAACATCAATTCAACTTCAACTGAAATAAGTTGTAATTTGTAATACCAAACAGGAGTTGAGTTGCTTTAATTACATACATTCTTGTAGGTTACACATGCGCCGTGGTCATGGAGAGAATGTGGAACCGGAGTGTTTCAAGTAGAAGCATGACGGTAATTTGGTATGAAAAAGTCATAATTTGTTTCTGTCATCACGCATCATGTCGAAATCACTTCTAGTGACTCGAGTTTGATATAAAATACGTTGAAGCTTTTTCAAAAGGCGGATATTTCGTCGGGGCGGGGGTTGTCCAAACCAACTGGACCCCCACCCGATTCGTACCATTCTTACAGGTGGTAACTCAATTCGATGCCGGTTTAAATCTAGTGGTAGAAACTGCTTGATAATGCCACTGTTTTGAATGATTTTTACTCTATAGACACTGAACCGTTTTTAAATGAATTTAACCAGGGTAACCACATTTTTAGTTTCAAAAATATATATATCTGTGAAGCCTGATTTCCTAATGCCTTTATAAGGGGGTAATTTTTAGATCTAAAAATCCAGGTTGATTTGATTTTGACATCGCTTATTTGGGATTTGCCCAGGCACGCATATTAATCACTCTTATATAACAGAAAGAATGTGCACTGCAGTTGATGTTTCCAAAAGGGTAAAAGTTGAATCAATTTTCCGTCATGGCTTGTCAATTTTGGTATATAATCAAACCAGTTAAGAGGTGGTGCCATCTTCTATGCGTTTTTGCGCTCGAATGTTCAAAGGTGGCGCAGTACCGAAATCAGTCTCTTAAAATTGTACCGAGGTAACCTAAAACAAGTAAGGAAGGCTAAGTTCGGGTGTAACCGAACATTACATACTCAGCTGAGAGCTTTGGAGACAAAATAAGGGAAAATCACCATTTAGGAAAATGAACCTAGGGTAACCCTGGAATGTGTTTGTATGAAATGGGTATCAAATGGAAGGCATTAAAGAGTATTTTAAAAGGAAGTGGGTCATGGTTCTATAGGTGGGCGCCATTTCGAGATATCGCTATAAAGGTGGACCGGGGTGACTCTAAAATGTGTTTGTGCGATATGGGTATCAAATGAAAGGTGGTAATGAGTATTTTAAAAGGGAATGGGCCTTAGCTCTGTAGGTGGACGCCTTTTCGAGATATCGCCATAAAGGTGGACCAGGGGTGACTCTGTTGTTGTTGACTCTAGTATGTGTTTGTACGATATGGTATTAATGGGGGTTTTAAAAGGGAGTGTCCCTCAGCTGTATATGTGAAGGCGTTTTCGAGATATCGACCAAAATGTGGACAAGGGTGACCCAGAACATCATCTGTCGGGTATCACAAATTTATTTATGTATGTAATACCACGAACAGTATTCCTGCCATGATTCCAAGGGCTTTTGATTTCGCCCTGCAGAACTTTTTAATTACTTCTACTTAATATGGTAGGTGTCACAGCCATTTTACAAAGTTTTTTCTAAAGTTATATTCTGCGTCAAAAAACCAATCCAATCACCATGTTTCATCCCGTATTCGTTCGTATTTGGTATAGAATTATCGCATTTTTTTCATTTTTCGATATCGAAAAAGTGGGCGTGGTCATAGTCGGATTTCGCCCATTTTTAATACCAAGATAAAGTGAGTTCAGATAAGTACGTGAACTAAGTGTAGTAAAGATATATCGATTTTTGCTCAAGTTATCGTGTTAACGGCCGAGCGGAAGGACAGACGGTCGACTGTGTATAAAAACTGGGCGTGGCTTCAACCGATTTCGCCCATTTTCACAGAAAACAGTTATCGTCATAGAAGCTATGCCCTTACCATAAGGATTGGAAAATTTTTGTTCGACTTATGGCATTAAAAGTATTCACGTCCATTTTGAAATCTTCTTTTATTTTTGTATTTTGTTGCACAATATCATTACTGGCGTTGAATGATGACATAATTTACCCATATACTGTAAAGATATTCAATTTTTGTTATAATTTGACTTTAAAAATTTTTTTTAAAGAGTGGGCGTGTTCGTCATCCGATTTTGTTAATTATTATTTAGAACACATATAGTAACAGGAGCAACGTTCCTGCCAAATTTCATCATGATATCATCAACGACTGCCAAATTACAGCTTGCAAAACTTTTAAATTACCTTCTTTTAAAAGTGGGCGTTGCCACGCCCATTTTCCAAAATTCTACCAAGTTTCATCGCTTTATCCATCTTTGGTAATGAATTATCGCACTTTTTCGGTTTTTCGAAATTTTCGATATCGAAAAAGTGGGCGTGGTTATAGGTCGATTTCGTTCATTTTAAATAGCGATCTGAGATGAGTGCCTAGGAACTTACATACCAAATTCCATCAAGATTTATACTCAAGTTATCGTGTTTACGGACGGACGGACAGACGGACATGGCTAAATGAATTTCTTTTTTCGCAGATCATTTTGATATATAGAAGTCTATATCTATCTCGATTAGTTAATGCCTTTACAGGGTACCGTTATGCGAACAAAATTAATATACTCTGTGAGCTCTGCTCAGCTGAGTATAATTAGTTAAAACATTGGTTTTTCTGCCGAATTTTTACATTTGTATATATTTGTTTTTTAAAATGAATAAGTTTAGGGTAATCACAGTTTCCATCTGGCGTTTCCAGCGTAATAATGCTTTGACCATCTGTGTTTTGTGGTTTAATATTTTATTTAAGAAATTATTTAATTTTCGCTTATGGAAATCGCCCAATTTTACTTTTTTTCTATAACTTCTTCTTATATCCGATACATATATATAATATTCTAGACAGCATGAAACTGTGATTGCCCTAATAATTGTGGCTTATTGCAAAAAATTACACAAAACCATAGCGACCTATCCTAGTAGAAAGATCGTAACTTAAAAGTGTTGTTAACGAGGACGTGTCTCAGAAGTTTCGTCAATGAGGTCGCGAAGACATTAATAAAGTCATAACTCAGTAGACCGGTTAAAGAGGTTGAGCTAAAGAGTACTCCCCATTAGGGAGAGAAATATTTCTGTTGAATACCCAGAAACCTGGGCATTCCAACAGACATCTGATTGATGAGGCTAAACTTTAAACTCTTACCTATCGACAATCAACCCCCACATACATTCCCAAGGCAGCCGGTTCTACATATGTACCGGAGCGACTCAGGATTTTTCCCGACCAAGAGCTGTCATTTCAGTGTAACCCCATTTAATTTCTAGCGTCCTTGGTCGCACCTATTGGATGGGGCGAAGCACTGCTACAACAACAACAACATACAACCAACTATCTCTTCAATTAAAATGTGAAATCAACGGCTCTAACACCCCTCTCATTATGGTCCACCCCTGTTGAAACAACATGTTTCCCTTGACTCCCGTTAGAGGACATTGATGGCAATTTGTGATTGGTCGCACCTATTGGATGGAGCGAAAAACTGCTTCAACAACAACAGGTTGAGCTAAATAAATAAATTTTGTGACAAGAGATACAAATTTGAATTTACTGATTTACTTAATTCCTTTTCACAATTCATAAAGAACTTAAACCAGTAAACTATGCTAATGCAGACATACAAAGCTATGAATATTATAGTTTACCAATTAAAATCCTTCGCGAATTTTGAAATGGAAATATATTAAGTTAAATTCAACCTCTTCTGACAGACAATTTATTTTTTAGTCACAATCAAGGCGAATTTAGTAGAAGGTGGTGTTATCCCATCAGCAGATAGCTTCTTAGTAATAATTTCCAGTCAATGCCTTAGGTCAGCGATGTCAGTTAATCGAAATCAATTCAAAATCTCTTTCGGCTGGACATTCTTCTGCACGGCGAATTGGTCACAATCACATCCCTGACATACGACCTTATTATCAGAATGCGGGAGATATGTCCTTCATAACAAAATCTTTTGACCTATACGACCTTTCTTTTGGGATAGGGCGATACATATTTGCATAAAACATAAAATTACACTCATAAGCAATCTGCTTGATTACACAAATAGTAAACTTGATCCTGAGCATGTAACATGTTAGTTGACGGAATATAAAAACAAGAATTATTCAAATATACAATTAACTTTGTATGCCAACTGTATGTTCACATGTAGTTTTTTGGTACTTAAATGCCTAAAAGGTAACATAATAGTAGTTTTTTACACAATTGTGTACTAATACTTAATTTGCTGTGACTACCGCAAATTTGTATGCGTCTTAAGATGTTTCTTTAGATGATCACTGCGCTTAAACCCTCGGTTACAGGCCACACACAAATACGGTTTCTCCCCAGTATGTGTTCTGAGATGACGATTGAGATCATCTTGGCGTTTAAATTTTTTCGCACACAGATTGCATCGCCAAGGACGGTCATAAACATCTCCTTGCTGCTCAATCCCTGGCCAATCCAAAAGCGTCCGGTCAGCAGGTAATACATGTACGCTTGCATCAAGCGTGGTATCCTCTTGTTTTATAATAGGTATTGGTATCCCTAATTGACTCATAACAGCAGAGGAATCTGTTTTAGCGGGTGTATCTGGTTTTACGACATGATACTCACCGCTGTTTTCTGGTCTTTCCAACTTTATCTTTATAGGCCTATGGTCTAAAAGAGGCTCATATTTTTTTACAGTATCTTTCTCATCGTAAATTTTTGCTAGCGACGCCATAAAGTGCATACCATTTCCAGCATCGTATTCTTCTAGATCTCGTTGTTGTAACATATCTTGTTGATCTTCTGACAGATCGTGTTGGAGTTGTAGAAAATCTTTTTGTTTTTCTTGTTTTGTGTAGTCTTCTGGGCATTTGGTGTCCTCTAAACAAGCTTTTGTGTCGGACAAATCACATAAATTCACATAAAGCTCTTTGCTTGCATTGGTAGCGTATGATTCTTTACGTGGTTTTTTAGTACCGTCATATATATTTTGCATTTGCTTCACATGAGTGGCTAGATGTTTTGTAAGGTGATCACTGCGAGAAAACTTTTTCGTACACTGAAAAAATATAAATATTTATTTTAATATGAAGTGAATATACTCCTTGCTTTTTGAAATTTGATATAATATCTGGGATTGTTTTATCCCACTACGAGGTAATTGGTAATATGTGCTTTACTTCTACTCACAGCTGCTAATACACTAACTATACTAAATTTCGGACCCAGAATCGCGGATTCCACAGTGGAAACTAAAAATTTCGCATACGAAAAGTTATTCCCAAACAACCGAAAATTACCCCGGACTGCTCCGAAGTATTTTTTCGCAGAACACCTGTCAGCATTGGCGGCCTTCGGAAGCATTACTCTGGGTGGGTCCAACACCGGCCAAATTCTTTTGACACCTCTCCTTATAATTTTAGACTTGTATAGCAGTTCTGAGCTAAAGTCAAGGCGAATTCAGTACCGGTGGTGTTATGCCATCAGCTGATTGCTTCTTCTTGATATTTTCCATACAACTCCTTGGTACAACAATAGGCGATTTTTTGCAAGCTAGTGGAAATAAAACGCTAGGCAGGTTTCACAGAAGGCAACAACACAAAGTAAGATAGTTGAATTTAAGCGGTTTGAGATGAAATCGCTAAGCAACAGTCGACCAAAAATAGGCACTATTGTGAAAGAGCAATTGAAGTGTATGTACATTAGCGACCGCAAGTTATGTATATGGACAAATTTTTTTTCGTATTTTCACTTGGAAAACCCCTTAGATTTATTCCAAATAAGAAAAAAATTAGATGAAAACAATTTTAGATCGTTTGCATAATTATTGGGCGTGCCTTGAGCCCACAAATTTTGCTAAACATGCTATTTTTCTCACTATGGCTCGCTTTAATTGCCTTAACTTCAGTAATATTTATTTTATAGAAAAACTTTATTCACAAATATTCTAGGGACATATCTGATGAACAATGTTGCTCTGTATTAGTTTTCTTTAACATTAATATTTAATCCAGAAAAAACCAAATTAAAAAATAACAGCGAAATTTTCACATATCTTCGCATTCTTTGCATACGAACATATTTTCATATAATTATTTGCAACACATAATTAGTGCAACAGTTTACCGTTAGTTCTTACTGAGTAGCAGAGCAGCATATTATTTTTGTTGGTACTTAACGACGACTACATTTCATTTATTGTCGTGCATTGAAAGTAATTAGCCATGTCATCAAGGATTTTGCGTGAAAAATTTCATTTGTTAGGCTATTTTTCTCTTTTTAAGTGGGTGTAAACTACCTTCTAACAAAGAAGTATGAAGGTATTATTTTTTAATTTACGAGCAGTAAAATTAAATTTACGCGAGAATGTTAAATTAGTGGTCGAAGAAGTGAATATTTTTTGGGATAAAGGTCGAATCCCCACTAGAACCACGCAACACTGCATAACAAAACTTGAAGATTTATATAATGCAGAAGAAATTGTATATTATTTTTAATATAGTATAACATATATTTATTTGTACTCTCTTTATTCAGATGAAACAACTGAACTTTCTTCCTGCAGTGAAGAGAGCGATATCAGTGAAATCGCTGCTAGCTATGAGGTAAGTTCAAGGTTATAAATTACAAGTAAAACGTGAGAATGAAATATATATAAAACGTAGATGAGAAATAATTGAAACACACAGGGTTACCTTACAAAACTATAACCAGAACACTTAATTCTTTTTTAGCAGGTCTTGGGAGCAGAAGCTGTAATGCCAAAGCCAGCCAAAAAAATGAGAGGATTTAAAAATATAATGACTCCAAAACTTGCAGCCGCTTTAGATGTTTGCAAGGCCAGTGACCGAAAAGCCGTTACCAGCTCTTAGTGGGAATCAAAAAGTTGACAGACTTCCAATCATAATTTCATGCGGGCGTACGTAGCAACTACTTGAAGTGCCCGCACTTAAAAGTGGAACTGGCAGAGAGCAGGCGTCTGCTGTTTGTAAAGCTATATTTGAATGAGGACTTCAAGATCATATAAAAGCCTTGGTGTTAGACGCAACTGCCGTAAATACAGCCGTTTTAATGGAACCTGTACGACTATTGAACACAGCCTTAAAAAGCAGCTTCTTTAGCTACCTTGCCGTCACCACATTTTGGAAGTCGTATTAAAAAGTGCTTTTGAAGTTAAGATGAGCAAACCCGAAAGCCAAATGTAAAAGTATTTGAGGAAATTAAAAATTCATGGGGAAATATTAACCAAAATAATTATCAGTCTGGAATGGAAGATAATGATGTCAAAAAATATTTAACAGTAGATAAAGATAAAATAATTGAATTTGTGAACGATGCGATCAAAACTAAATAGCCAAGAGATGATTACAGGGAGTTTCTTGAGCTAGCACTAATATTTCTTGGCGGGACTCCACCCATTCGCGATGCAGCTTTTCGCGCCCCTGGGGCTGTCCACCACGCGAGATGGATGGAAAAGCTATATACTGCTTAAAAGCATTTTTATTTCGACGTGAATTTGATTTGGCAGTAAAAGATAGGAAAGCTTTACGTAATATATGTTGAGATGTGGTTATCTGCCCCTTCTGCTGCACAAGCACCATACAAAGATTTCCAGCTTTTGCAAAAAACTGGATTCTTTAAAAAAAAATTGATGCTGATATATCTCAAGTTATATTACACAAATTTAAAAAACACTTATGGTAATTGAGTCCTGAATGTGTGGCTTTAGCATTTTTTGATAACAGTGTTTCTGTTGAGTCAAAAAAAGAGATGGTGAAGGCATTGAGTCGTGAGACTTTAGATGAAGACGTAAAACGCGTCTCAATTCAAAATTTAAATGTTATGCATGTTATTGGAGACGGAATGGATCAGTTCCTTTCTTCTGAGACAAACAATTTTTTATTCGCTTTAAAATCAATACAGCATTTTTGAAAAACTATCCAGGTTTATGGCCTGCGGATAGTAATTTTAAAACTGCTCTTCAAATTGTTAATGACATTCACGTGGTAAACGATACAGCTGAACGAGCCATGAAATTGATGCAAGACTACAACCCAGTGCTCACAAAAGACGACGAACGAAAACAATATATATAGCAAGTAGTCAAAAACTATCAAAAACAATTTTCTATGAGCACGAAGGAGATTTATTACAAAACTTTTTATAATTACACCATTTAATAAAATAGATAATCATCAGGCAAAGAATGCGAAGATATGTCAAAATTTCGCTGTTATTTTTTAATTTGGTTTTTTCTGGATTAAATATTAATGTTAAAGAAAACTAATACAGAGCAACATTGTTCATCAGATATGTCCCTAGAATATTTGTGAATAAAGTTTTTCTATAAAATAAATATTACTGAAGTTAAGAACAATTAAAGCGAGCCATAGTGAAAAAAATAGCATTTTTAGCAAACTTTGTGGGCTCAAGGCAAGCCCAATAATTATGCAAACGATCTAAATTAAAAAAAAAATAATAATAAATATAAGGCGCGATAACCTCCGAAGAGATCTAAGGCCGAGCATCTCTTCCAATTTGCGTCGTGCTCCTCTTGATTTTCCCTACAAATTGGCCGGACGGGACCTACATGTTTTATGCCGACTCCGAACGGCATCTGCAAGGCAGATGAGTTTTCACTGAGAGCTTTTCATGGCAGAAATACACCCGGAGCGCTTGCCAAACACTGCCGAGGGTCGACCCCACTTAGAAAAATCTTCTTCTAATTGAAAAACCTTATTTCTAAAATTTTGATGTTGCTTTGTCCGGGGTGTGAACCTGGGGCATACGGTGTGGTAGGCGGAGCACGCTACCATCACACCACGGTGGCCGCCAAAAATTTTTATATATAATTTTTTTCTAATTTGGAATAAATCTAAGGGGTTTGCCAAGTGAAAATACGAAAAAAAAATAACGGTCACACTAATGTACATGCAAGAGGATTACGCCGATCACTTTATCGGCGGCGGTGTAGGATCTATAATATACTGGCAGCGGCGCCGGCGCCGCTTACTAACTATAAGTAACTTTGTTTTCTTATTTAACAAAGTAATATTTGGGAACGGCTTTGTTTATATTTTATTTATTAACATATATATTCATCCTGACACAACAATTTTGAAAAAATTATTTAACAGTGCCAGTCACGTATGATACAATAAGGTATTCTGACAATTAAAAATACTTAACATAAAAAAGGGGAAAAGTAAGAAAATGAGAAATATGGATACATTATAAAATGGAACACAAAGAGGAGAAAGAAAATGAGGTACAAATATTTTGAAAAAAGAAAATATATAGAAGTTCACATTCAATAATACATATAGAATATACATATACAATCATTGTAAAATTAGTGTACACACAATTAAAAGGGTTACCGATGGGGTCACCACCTTCCCCAGTGATAGCCGAAATAATAATGGAAAAACTTTTAGAAACTACATTAAGAAAACTAGGCCAGAAACCACGACTAGTCACAAAGTATGTCGATGACTTATTCGCAATAGTGAACGTAAATAATATTCAAAACACGCTCGAAGCGCTTAACTCCTTTAATAGACATATTAAATTCACAATCGAAGAAGAACAGGATGGAAAATTGGTATATTTGGACTCTGTAATAAATATATATGGCAATCAACTAAAATTAAAATGGTATAAGAAGCCGACGTCATCAGGACGAATAATCAACTTCAATTCCAAGCACCCGAAGTCAGTGATAATGAATACGGCAACGGGCTGTATACGAAGGATGATGCAGACTTCAGATGAAATTTACCATAAAGAAATAGAGAAGGAAATAATGGATTTATTAAGGAACAACGACTTTCCAGTTAAAATAATCAAAACATTGTTAAGGAAATATAAAAATAATAACAGTCAAAATATACCAAGAAACCCCATGATCTATAAGTCGGTATCATATATACCCAAATTATCAGAGCGGCTAACTGCATCGGAATGTTATGACAAAGAAAAAACAAAAATAGCACACAAACCAACGAATACTTTAAAAAAAATTTTCAATCAAACAAAATCAGCGGTACCGTTAATAGAAAAATGCAATGTGGTGTATGAAATTCCATGCACCGGTAATAACGACGAATCTTGTCAAAGTATACACGTAGGAACAACAAAGTCCAAACTAAAAACTAGGATATCACAACATAAATCCGACTATAAATATTGTCACCAAACTAACAACCACAAAACAGCACTTATGGCCCACTGTGCAAACACCCGGCACGAGCCAGATTTCAACAACACAAAGATTCTACAACAAGAGCAACAATACAGCAAGCGCTTCACTCTCGAGATGTTGCATATTATAAATACTCCAACTAATAGACGATTAAACTATAAAACGGACTTCGATCATCATTCCGCTCACTTATACAAACATTTACTGACAAACAGACAGTACACAACTCCACGTCACGCAGTGCAGACGTGTAAATGAAATGTATGTAAACATTATTTTTGTTTTAATGTTGATTTTTATTATTTGTTAAAATTTAAATATATTATTTGTTAAAAATGTGATTTTAATTATAATTTAAATGTTTTATGTTTGTCAACAGTCTGCCCTGAAGACGGTTACCGGTGTGTAGCCGAAATATATTGGAGATAAACAAAACCATATGTGTTTTATTTAACATTGACCTAAAGCCGGAAAAATAAATAATTGTTTAAATCATTGTAAAAGTTGATACTTTATTTCTAAATTGCAGCGTATTAGTAATAAACCTTAAACTGATTGGAAGTGAGTTCCAAAGACGTACCGCGTTGATAAAAAATTGACGTTTAGATGTCAGAGTTTTGTGTCTAGTGTAAATAAGCAGTGCCGACCTTGACGATTAGGGAAACTGAAGCCTCTGGTATAAATAGTTTGGTTCCTTCGTATGAATAACCTTAAGTATGAACAACACTGTTCTGAATTTTAACAAATTTTCAAAAGAAATATTTAACAACGGCATACACACATGGTCAAGTCGTTGTAGCCTAAATACGTATCTGGCAATGTTGTTATAAACAACATTAAGCTTGCTTTTACATACAGGATCATAATTAACATAAATCTCACAGCCATACAGTAGGTATTAAGTACGCTTTTGCAAAGAAGTCTAGTGTGTAAAGGAGTGAAATAAGTACTGTGTTAGCAATAGTGTACGAAGCATTCCACACACTTTACGTACTGTACTAATGATAGGATTATTCCATGTCAGAGTTTGATTCAATACCAAACCAAAGTTGTTCGCTGAGTCAACATATTCAATAACTGCACCATCTATCATTACCTTGTCTAAGTTTTGTGTATAGAAGGCTTTTCTGCGAATGACAATACATTTAGATTTGGGAGGATTAATTTATAAACCATTCGCAGATGCACATGCGTCAATTCAGAGTTAATATCATTAATACACATGCCAACACGATCAAGAGGACAGCACACATATAGTTGAACGTCATCAGCATAAATATGAACATTACAATATCTTAGCGCATTAGGTAAGTCATTAACATACAACACGAACACCAAAGGGCTCAGGATTGAACCTTGCGGAACACCCCTGAGCACGGGTACAAAATTAGACCTATTGCCACCAACATACACAGCCTGAGATCTCTGCACGAGGTAGGACCTAATTAAAGCAGTGGTATGAGCAGAGAAATTAAGAAGATTTTGTAGCTTGCGACATAGAAGCTCATGATCAACTGAGTCAAACGCCTTGGAATGATCGACTAGAGTTAGAAAAGCAAGATTATTTCCATCAATTTCCATGCTGATGCTTTCTATAACATCCAACAGAGCCGAAGTGCAACTTCGCCTCGGATTGAAACCGGACTGACGGTCTGTTAGAAGTCTGTTATCATGCACATATGACATTATTTGCTTATGAAGGATACGCTCAACAACTTTAGACAAAAATGGTAGGATAGCAATTGGTCTGTACTCGTAATTTTTCTTATGTACAGCAATGATTTTAGCAACTTTCCAGCACCTGGGGAATACACAGGTCGTTAGTATGAAGTTAGCTAGATGGGTCACATGTGACAGAATCTTTGGCAATATAATTTTGAGAAACTTCGCACTGGTTCCATCAAAGCCAATAGCGTTTGACTTCACTGAGAGTATGGCTTGCACAATATCACAGTCATCAACACACATAAATTCAAGAGGACTGACACCAACATTTACACGTTCACAGTAGTTGTCAAGACTAACACGAGGATTTGATACAGGCAAACTAGCAAAACTAACGTTAATTTCATCTAAGTCGGAGTAAATAGGTAAACTTTCTTTGGCTTTTCCCACGCCCATCGTCCTTATGGTATTCCAGGTTTGCCGCGAGTTCATTGCCAGACTAAACTTTTCATCATAAAACAAACTTTTGGGTCTTTTAATTGCTTTGGCAGCAGTAATTCGAGCCGATTTAAATTGGTTATACGTATCTGCGGTACGGTACCTTTTCCACCGCGAATATGCTTTATTACGCACATTGATTAAATGTTTAATGTTAGCATTAAACCAAGTCCTACTGCACCGATTGACTGCCTTAGTAGTCGAAAAGCCAGTTGCAGAAAGCGTGTTTTATCTTCAACAGATATGAAACTCCGGACTCCACTCCACCAACTCCACTGCAGCAGTAAGCGACTCATAATCACAGGAGTGGTTGACTGAAAGTCGTAAATCATGAAAATTAAATCGTGTTTTGAGAAACTTGAGGCAGACAATTGGTTATAGTGGAGGGTTTTTTGGAGGTCACTGACAAAGAATAAATCAAGGAGAGTGCTATTTGTATGAGTGAAGTGAGTAGGAGAAGAGGTGTTTGTCGGATATAGTCCAAGAGATTTCATACTTAGTTTTAAACTGCTATCCTCAAGCAAATTGCTGCTGCAATCACCGGCAATTATGATATTACTGTAGTTGCCTAGTAGTGATGGAATGAATTCGGTGAAATCAACAAATTCAGCTGTCGATTGGGTCGGTATACACATCCAATAAGAAGCTTATCATGATTAGAAACTATTTCAACAAACACATATTCAACAGAATCACTTTCACTAGAAACACAACTTAATCTACAGGACAAGCTTTCCTTTACATAAATCGCAACACCACCACCATGACCATAGCGATCAGCTCTGTAAAGTTTGTAACCATTTACTTTCACCAAACTGTTACTATGGCGTAAGGTAAACCATGTCTCAGAAACACATAGAACGTCGATTGCCGAATCTTCAAAAAGGTATCTAAATTCGTCAATCTTTTTAAATAAACTTTGAGCATTTATATGAATTATATTAAGCCCACTTGCTTGGTTGCCAAGGAGACGCAACATAGTATAAGTAGAGTCTTGGGAACTCATAACATTAGAAGAGGACATAGTCATTAAAATGACTTAAGAAAAGGAACATTAAATTTACACTGCTATGCAACTAAAAGTATGAACAAAAAGAACAAATGAATACGGATATATAAAATATATAAAAAATGTTTACTGAAGAGATTTGTCAAGCTCCTGGTGATCGTCGCAAGTGTTCGGCTCAACGCGAAAGAAACGGTCCCTGTCCGGATTATTGTTTTCTAGCTCCTTAAGCATATCAGCAGAGTGTAGTAGACAAGGACCGGTGTTATTAGAACATTTTATATAAAGGTAAAAACAGATACAACTTGTTTTCGTTTTTTAAGGCTCAGTGCTGATTTGAATATTTCGTGGCTGCTCTTGCTCAGTGACTCGTTGACGTAGATGCGCATCGGAATTTACGGCGTTATTATGTATAACGCAAAGCGACGCGAGGAGTCACTTTCACCCAAGTGAAACCAAATTCGTATCATATAAGAGCATTCATTCACTTCGGTGACTATGGGTGACTGCAGGTGATTGTCTTACGTTTTTTCGTATTATATAGTGGCGCAAAGTGTCACGATCACTCATTTTTGCTATCAAAATATTCACTTGCTTATGGGTCGCGTTTGCTTCATTCACTTGGCGTTTTTATTGTCGTTTTTTACAATTTTTGAGTAAAAATTGAGAATCTTAACATTTCGTGAAAAAAATTGATATTTTCCATATACAACCGATAAAGGTTATATACAGAGCTTCGTTCAATGTGTATGCATATTTCGTCAAATTTTACAGGAATTAAAAAAAGCGAAACCTATAAAAATTATAGCCAGGGACCCAAACTGTTATTCCTTTTGTAATAAAAGTCCTTCAGAAAAAATTATTGGTGGTATGGCCTAGAAGGTTCAATGTGGTCATATTAAATCGTTCCCGAGATGGAGCTTGTACCTTAATGGTGTTTGTTAACGGAACATACCGCATATATATCCGGTAAAGGACCATCAACATCGATAACATTCCCTGAAACCTTCGGGGAGTTTCTTTATCGCTACAACAACAACAACAACAACTGGTTATGGTTTTTCGATAACAAGTTTCTAGTGTTAGTAGAAAAATTGTAGTGTCCCGACAGGTTTCAAATCCAGATATTTACGAGAATGGATTGGTAAAAAATTCATTTCATTTCGACGAACCGTATCTTAGTTATGGGGTCGCCCATTTATTCTTTTCTTAAAAAATAGAATTCCGGATTAAACTTTTATTTTCGGCCTTATAAAATAAATGTCCGGATTTTAGTTTTTTTTTTGTGTTTTTTTTTTTTTTTAAATGGGATGCATGATTCGTCATGAAAATGCTATGGGTATCCCCGGAATTCCATACACTTTCACCAAGGAAAAGTTTTTAAAAGGACTTTTACGAGTAAAAAAAAAACAAATACCTATGAAAATGAGAGTGAAGCTCGGCCTTAGATCTCTTCGGAGGTTATCGCGCCTTACATTTATTTTTTTTTTTTATGTCAAAAACTAATTCTGAGTAATAGGAAAATAAAAATAATAATTTTATTGTGGATTTTTTAATAACTATAATAATTATTACTCCGTGCTACTTTTTTTAAATTTTCTTATAAATCAGTGATCCTCGAACAACGTAGTAAATTAAAAGGTGTATCGCAAATTATCTGTCTCGTCGGCAAACATTGGTACAATTCAGGAACGCAACATCTAAGCCCATTAAACAAGTGGTACAACAGGGTGTGTCCTATCCCCGCTTTAATGATGTTTAACTTCTACATATCGAAGCTACCTTCACCACCAGAAGGAGTCACTATCGTTTCCTATGCCGATGACTGCACAATAATGGCAACAGGGCCACGCCCACCCATCGATGAGCTAGGTAATAAAATAAACAACAATCTCCTTATTTACAACATGGACGCGCCAAATGTCGACCATATTGAACAGCCACGTCAATGGAATCACGCTACCGACTGTCTTACACCCAAAAATCCTAGGTGAGATGTTCGATCAGGATCTACATTTTGGAGAGCATGCAACCGCAATTATCCCTACGATCCAGAGCCGTATAAAAAACCCCCAATTCTCTTGCCGGCAGGATTTGGGGTAAAGACAAAAAAACACTCATTGCCACTTACAAAGCATGGTCGCCAAGCCTAAAGGATACTCACTGGAAGAAAACAGAGGCCCAAAATACTGCCCTCAGAACCGCTACGGGCTGTTTTCTTGTGTCCCCAGAACACCATATACATACTGAGGCGAGAGTACTCCCCATTAGGAAGAGAAATGAGATGCTAACCAAACAGTTGTGTTGAAAAGTTTGTGCAGAATACCCAGAAACCTGGGCATTCCAATAGACATCTGATTGATGAGGCTACACCGCCCAGGGGCTTAAGGGGCCATCTCCGTAAGAATTATGAGGAAAAACGGCACCTGAGAACACACCCGTATAAAGCAAAGAAGCACAAACAGGTCCTCAGTGATATCCTCAAACAGGCGTCGGACCTCTATGCCAGGACTTGCCCGGCAAATCCGGTACTCAAAGAAAAATTCCCAGAACTAGCAGAGGAGGAAATCACTCTCCCTAGGGAAATACGCGTCACTCTAGCTAAACTTCGATCTGGGTACTGTATCAGGTTAAACTCTACCTATCTAGAATCAACCCCGACATACAATTTGAAAGAACATTGAGGGAATTTAATAAAATTCGAACACAAAATATTGAAAAAATAAATTAGAAATTTGGTAATACTCTAGAACAGTCGACTGCTAATACGCGTCCAAAAATATCGTGAGAGGTGTCAAACAAAAATAAAAATATTAACTCGTTCAAAATTTATAAACTAAAAGCCGAAAAATTACCCCGGGTCCCACCGAATCCGGGGGTGGCATGCATATTACTTTTGCGCGGAACACCTTTCCACGTTGGCAGTCTTCGGCCGCGCGTGGGATCGAAATTAAATGCGTGCAAAATCCCTTTGTCCACAAAATTTTTTTCAGTGCACGACATTACAACAACCACGTGAAAATTGCCAAATTCAACTGTAAATATCTACGGACAGAGAACACATTTTTATTTTCCGCCTTCGGATTATTGTTGTCGAGGTCAATACGCGTCTTTTGACACCTCTCTCTATATTTTGGACGCATATTAGCAGTCGACCCCTGTTCTGGACTTTTACCAGAAATTTTGTTTGTCGTAAAAAATTTCAAGTTTTATATTATGAGAAAGAGCAGGTTAATATTACAAACAGTGTAGCATTAACAACTGCAACGAGACTATGCCTAGGGAAGCTTGGGCACAACACAAGCCGCCATAGTTGTATGAGCTTCAAGGCGCATGGTACCAAAATTGCAGCTGTAGTGCAAAGCCGCAACAAAATCCTCAAATCGATTGCCGGCAGTACTTGGAAAAAAGATAAGGAAACATACAAAATTCAACCGTGACTCGTAGCCAGTTTGACTAAGTACCCACACTCGAAAAGGCTGCAAGCCTGCCACAACACTACCCTTGGAATTTCCACGGAATTTTCCATGTTAAACATATTTATATACTGTAACGATTTTACTGTAATTCCCCTTAGTTGCAATCTTCTGCCAACGTTCGTATCGCTAAACTGTTGAATAAATAACTCCAATATTGAATAATGAAAAAATGGTCTTTATTAAAGTACTTCACAATAACACTTATACTTTGCAACTAGCTGGCTTAATAACCAAACTAAGCTATCAAATGAAACTGACTTTCAAAATAATACTGCTATGGCTCACTAGATAGCGTCTTAATCGAAACTGCTTGATAGCTCAAATCAAACTGAATTCCAGGGCCTCTACATATGCTGCCTTTTATACTCTCTGATTTCAACGTTCGCATCTTCTAGGCGCTTCCATTTCCAGAATCTACTAGATGCCATCAGCTCTCAAACTTCTCAGCTGTAACTAAAATTCCACGATTTTGTAGCTTCTCTCATTGCATACTTTCAGGAGTATCTCAGATATATGCATGTGTTTGTGCATTGATTCTCCGCTGCTCGTATACGTACATGGTACATATGTGTAGGCACAATTATTGTTTTGTTTATGTAGATACATAATGATTGATCTATGGATGTGCATGATATCACTGTTTAGCATCGGCTTAGAGATAGCAGCACCCCTTAGTTTTGCTAATATTCGTAACACTGCCCTCCACCTAAGTCTGATCGTCCCGATCAGACAAATCTCTCGATCTAAACGCTGCTAGCCTTTCCAAATGGACCACTTTCATTTTGGTTCGTGGTTTACCGATGCTTTGTATGCGGTACACTACATCGTTGATCCGTTTTACAACTTTGTATGGGCCTTCCCAATTACACTGCAATTTCGGGGACAAGCCTTTTTTACGTTGTGGGTTGTATAACAGCTCCAAATCTCCTCCTGAAAACCTTCCGAATTAATTGCTTTATCGTATCTGGCTTTCATATTGTCACTCATTATCTTTGTTCGTTGCCTTATCAGATCACGTGTTTCTCTTAGCACTTCTTCCAAATCACTAGTGGATTTCTTGACATTTCTCTCCGCATTGGCATCTATCCCAAAATTCAAATCAGCTGGCAGTCTAAGGTCATTGCCAAAAATTACTTTTGCAGGGGTTTGGCCCGTTGTCTCATGCACTGCTGATCGGTAAGCCATCAAGAATAATGGTATGCGGGTATCCCACTCTTTATGGTACTTGTCTACTACTTTCCTTAAGTGCTCCTCCAATGTTCTATTGCATCGTTCTACCATACCATCGGATTGAGGATGCAATGCAGTTGTCCGTGTTTTTCGAATTCCCAATGATTTACACATTTCCTGGAACACAGCTGATTCGAAATTCCTGATTTGGTCAGAATGTAACTACATTGGTACAACATACCTTGCAACCCAATTGTTTATAAGCACTTCTGCTACTGTTTCTGCTTCTTCGTTTGGGATTGGGTATACCTCTGGCCATTTACTGAAATAATCCATAACCACCAGTACGTATTTGTTTCCGTGGTTGCTAGTAGGAAATGGACCTGCGACATCCATGGCGATCCTTTCAAACGGTGCACCTGAATATATGAAGCATCTGGCCATGACTTCGTGTTTTGGGCCCTTTCGCTCTGTTGCAAACCTCGCAGTTGGCAATCCACTCGGTGACCGACTGACGGCAACCAACCCAATAGAATCTCTGCTTAATTTTCTCGAGCGTCTTCGTGATTCCAAGATGACCTCCACTTGGACCATTATGCAGCTCGTTGAGCACGTCAGGAATCCTCTTTCTGGGAACAACTATCAGTTTCTTCTTGCATTTACCATCCTCACTTTCCCATACTCGATGAAGGCAACCGGATATCAATTCTAAACTGTTCCACTGTGCCCAATATGACTTCGCAATGGGACTCTCTGCTGACATCTCTTCTCTGTTTGGTCTTTCGTTTCGTTCGAGCCCTTGCATAACACGTGACAGATCTGTATCTTCTAGCTGACACTTTCTTAGCCGTTCCTTGTCCCATTCATCTGTACCTGTTATAGTCATTAGCCGGACATATATAATGTCTTCTTTAGCCTCGGCTTTTGAACAGTGCTTGCATTCCAAACTACATGGTATTCGTGACATTGCATCAGCATTTCCATGGGTACTACCTTTTCGATGCTCAATGGAAAAGTCATAGCTTTGTAGTCGCTCGATCCACCGTGCCAATTGTCCTTCCGGATTACGGAACTGCAGAAGCCATTTCAACGCTGCGTGATCTGTCCTGACGCGGAATCGCTGGTCGTTGAGGTATTTGTGGAAATGTTTAATGCACTCTACCAATGCCAACAGCTCTCTCCGTGTAACGCAATAGTTCCTCTCTGGTTTTCCAATTGAACGGCTGTAATATGCAACTACCTTCTCCTGTCCATCGACCAGTTGTGATAAAACGCTTCCTATAGCATATCCGCTCGCATCTGTATCTAGAATAAACGTGGCTCCTGGAATCGGATATGCCAACATTGGGGCAGTGCACAAACGCTCTTTCAATGTTTGGAAAGCTACTTCTTGCTCCTTCTTCCATTCAAAAGCTTTATTTTTTCTGGTTAGCTCGTGGAGACTCTGGGCTACGCTGGCAAAATTTGGTACAAATCGGCGGTAATATGTACACAGCCCAAGGAAACTTCTCAATTCATGCAGATTCTGTGGTCTTGGCCAATCCTTTACTGCCTCTATCTTTTCATTCGCTGTGCAGATGTCCTCTGTCGATACCTTGTGACCCAAATAATTTACTTCTTTTTTAAACAGCGCACACTTTTTGGGACTTAACTTCAGACCAGCGCCAGCTATTCTCTGGAAAACTTCCTCCAAGTTCTTAAGATGTTCATCAAAATTCTTGCCCAATACGATGATGTCGTCCAGGTACACCAAGCATGTTTTCCAATGTAGTCCTTTCAGTACCTGGTCCACGAGTCTCTCAAAAGTAGCTGGTGCATTACAAAGTCCAAAAGGGATCACTGTAAATTGCCAAAGACCATCACCGACACTGAAGGCTGTTTTCTCTTTATCTTCCTCTTTCACCTACACTTGCCAGTAGCCGCTTTTCAAGTCCAGTGTGGAAAACCATTTCGTACCGGATAGCGAGTCCAGAGTATCGTCAATTCTTGGCAATGGGTAGCTATCCTTTTTCGTAACGTCATTCAACTTCCGGTAGTCCACGCAAAACCTCATTTTTCCATCCTTCTTCTTTACAAGTGCTACCGGTGAGCTCCATGGACTAGCTGATGGTTCGATGACGCCGCTGTCGCTCATTTCTGGTATGATTTGACTCACAGCTTCCCGCTTCGCCAGTGGAACACTACGTGGAGCTTGACGGATCGGCCTCGCATCTCCAGTGTCAATTTGATGTTTCACAACATTGGTGCGGCCTGGTTTGGAACCATCCTGGTCAAATATGTTCGCGTACTTTAGGAGCAGTTGTTTTGCCTTACTCTGATAGGCTTCCTCTAGCCCCTGCGTCCATGCCGTGATGTCATTTGAAAGATCAGTATTACTAGATGAAACGTGTTCCTGGAGCTGTTCACAGTTAATAACTACTTCGGCCTCTTGGCATCATCCCAAAATAGCTCCTTTGGTCAAATTGAATGGTGACTTGAACTCATTGAGTACTCTTACCGGAATACGTCCATCTTGTTTTGTCATAGCCAGGGTTTTTCCTACAAGTATGTTCAGTGCTGATTTATTTGCTGCTTCGACAACCCACAATTTGTTTGTCCCACAATCTCCATCAACCTTTGCCCAGATGTTTTGGCGGTATTTGCTGACTCTCTTCCACCAGCACTCGTTTACTGCTGTAGCCTCTCTCGTAGCCGAAATTAAGTGGCACATCCATGTCTTTATATCGCATCGTCTTGCTTTGCATATCGATTTTGATGCCTTGGTTGATTAAGAAGTCCACTCCAATTATGTATGTATGTATGTATGTATTTATTTGAAAATTTGTTCCTAGCACAACAATTTTGACAAATTATTTAACAGTGCTAGTCATGAATAGCATGAGCTATAAAAATTGAACATTTATAATAATAAATTAGATTAATCAAATTAAATTAAATATAGCGGACAATAGTGAAATATTTATGTATGTAAATGTAAATCTTAAAACTAAAGAAAAGTAGTTAATAAATATTAAAAGACAGCAGTAGTGATGATAACCTTTGGCTGGTTATAGATTGAATAGTATTTAACAAATAAAGAAAGACACAGAGAAAGGAAAAGGACTTAGAAATGAACATTTTAACAACAAAAATTTGAGATCCAGTTTAAGAGTCGTTAAAAAATGATGTTAGCTCTTTTCTGAAGTGCAGAGCATTACTTAAGAGTCGAAGACTAGTAGGTAGCGAGTTCCAAAGACGTATTGCAGTAACAAAGAATTGGCGCTCAGAGGTTAGCGAGCGGTATCTGATGTGCTTAAGAAGAAGCACCGATCTTGATGATTGCAGAAAAATAAGCTTACGATATAGATAGTCAGGTTCCTTCGTGTGTATCAATTTATGGAGGAAGGACAGTGTTTTGACTTTTAAAAGATTTTCGAAAGAAATGTTTAGCAACCTTTCAGCATGTTGAGATACGTGGTCAAATCTTTTCAACCCATAAACATATCTAGCAATGTTGTTGTAAACAACATTTAGTTTGTTCTTGCACAGATAGTCACAGTTTGAGTAAATCACACAACCATGGAGTAGCGTAGGTATTAAGTACGCTTTAGCCAGAAGTAGTCTTATGTGCAAAGGCGTGAAATACTGTGTTAACCATAGTGTACGAAGCATTCCATACACTTTCCCAACCTTTCTAAAAATATGGTCTTTCCATGTCAATGTTTTGTTAAAAATTACACCTAAGTTTTTCGCCGTATCTACGTATTCTATAACGGAATTGTCGAACAGTACAATCTCTAAATCATTAGTGGGAAAAGACCTTCTATGAATAACAATACATTTTGACTTATTCGGGTTTATACATAAGCCATTCATAGCAGCCCATGAAAATATTTGATTCAAATCGTGGTTTAAGTTACTTATGCACAAGCTAGTTTGATCACGAGGACAACACGTAAATAACTGCACATCATCAGCGTAGATATGAACATTACAATACTTAAGGACATCGGGTAAGTCATTGATGTACAGAACAAATAACAGAGGACCCAGGATAGAGCCTTGAGGGACGCCTCTAAAGACATGAAGGAAGTCAGACTTTTCACCATCTATACATACTGCTTGAGTCCTATCGCCAAGATATGATCTTATAAGGGCAACTGCATGACCAGAGAAGTTAAATAGGTTTTCCAGCTTCCTACAGAGCAGAGTGTGGTCTACAGAATCGAAAGCTTTGGAGTGGTCAAGAAGTGTTAAGAAGGCAATGTAACTTTCATCCACTCGCTCACGAATTTCTTCTGTCACAGATAATAGTGCCGTTGTACAGCTCCGCTTTGACCTGAAACCGGACTGACTATCTGACAGGAGCTTGTATTCATGTACATATGATACGATTTGCCCATGTAGAATACGTTCAACGACCTTAGAGAGGAAAGGGAGTATGGCTATTGGTCGATACTCATTATTTTGTTTACGGATTGGAATAACTTTTGCAGCTTTCCAGTATATTGGGAAGACACCGGTCGTCAAAATTGAGTTTACCAAGTAAGTAATGTGGGGAAGGATTTTGGGAAGAATGACTTTTAAAAACTTTGAACATATACCATCAAGCCCCATTGCGTTAGACTTCACAGAAAGTATGGCTTGGACAACATCACAATTATCGACACAAACAAACTCGAAAGGGCTAGTGTCAACATTAACACGCACGGAGTAGTTATCAATACACACATTGTCGGCTGAGTTTGGTAGTCTTACAAAAGTATTATTTAATTCGTTGATGTCGACATCAGGGGGATGAGACAGGTCACTTTTGGGCTTACCAATTCCTATTTGTTTGATTTTGTTCCACTTTTCCTTTGTATTCAAAGCAGAACTAAACTTATACTTAAAATAATTTGCCTTGGCCAGCCTTATGGCTTTGTTTGCAATAAGCCGAGCTGTTTTAAAGCAGCTATGCGCTTCGACTGTTTTGTACCTTTTCCACCGTGAGTAGGCTTGGTTACGAAGGTGGATAAGGTGTTTTAATGTAGCATTGAACCAAGGGCTATTCTTGTATTTAGGTGTTTTTATTTTTAGTGGAACGTGATCATCGAATAACTTATTTATATTATCCTGCAGAAACTTTGTCTGGTCATCAACCGATGTTAACGTACGAATCAAGCTCCATTCAACCGACTCAACGGACTCAGCAAGGGAATAATAATCTATACTTCTGTAATCGCGATACGCGAACGAACTTGGCCTACATGATATTTGGAAGTTGTAGTTTAGGAATATCAGGTCGTGTTTTGAGAAGCAGGAGGCGGATAGTTGCGTGTAGTGAATCATTTTATGAAGATCATTGACAAAAAATAAATCTAATAGAGAAGAGTTAGTATTTGTGAAATGCGTTGGTATAGCACAGTTTGTGGGAAAAAGTCCCAGAGATTCCATGCTTTGTTTTAAAGTGGCATCCACCAGTAGGTTACTATTAAAATCTCCAGCGATGATAATATTGTCATAGTCTAATAGTAACGATTGAAGAAATTCAATAAACGCGGAAAAATCTACTAGTCGATTCGGTCTATATGCACAGCCGATAAGAAGCCTACTATTATTATCAGAAAACATATGAACAAACACATATTCCACAGGATCACCTGGACTAGAACAACAACACAATTTACAGGACACACTACTTTTTACATATATCGCAACACCACCACCATGACCACTTCTATCAACTCTGAAAAGTTGGTAGCCATTTATCTTCACCATATCATTTCTATGAAACGAAGAAAACCATGTTTCTGAAACACATATGACATCAATATCGGAGCCTTCTGACAGAAACCTCAACTCGTCAAGCTTTTTATAAAGGCTTTGCGCATTGATGTGAATAACTTTCAGCCCGTTGGCTTTTTTGCTGACTATGCGCAACAAAGTAGATAGACAGTCTTTGGAACTCGGGGACTCATTATCGGAGACCAACATTATAAAAATAATTAAGTGAATGATTTACACTGAATTTGGCTAACAACATAATTAATGATTTTGTGATGTTGTAGGTGGAGAAAAAGACAGAGAAGGAATAGATTAGAAGAGAGCAAAGAGAAATATTTATTAGCAGGGGGCTGTTAGTTAAGCCTTTGGTGGCCCTCCAGGGCGTTGTTCGCAACCGGCGTGACGTCTTCACGAAAGGAAGTATTGTTTTCCAGGTCGAGACTCTCGAGAAAACTCAGGCTGGGGACTGCTTCGGGTCGGTCGCCGAATTTTCGCTTTATATGCACCACACCCCGCATTGTGAACACCGATGAAATCTTTTTCCTCTTCTTTAGATGGATCGCAGCCTTGAAGATCTCATAGTTGTTTTTGGTCAGCGATGCATTAACAAAGATAGGCTCATTGGAATTTATTCCCACATGCACGAGTCGCAGCCCTTTGGTGTTGTTGTGGCGCCTGAAGCTCGCAATCGTTTTCAACAGCGTATTTCGGTCCGCGGGTGTGTAAAATTTAATGATAACGGCGGGATCAACCGTACCGTGGGGTAGTTTGCGTTTCGGCCGAAAAACACTTTTTAGGGGGGGTGGCTGTAAGTTTAGCGTGAAGCAGAGGTGGTGGAAAATCTTTTGTAAGTTTTCCCCTTCCTCGAAGGGAATCCCATGAACTCGGACGTCGCATGCAGCAATTTGGAGTTCTTGCTTGGATATAAAGTTTTCCTGCTTACATACTCTCTGTTTTAGTGTGGCTATTTCATTTTCGAGGTGCCCAATCCTCTCAAACATACCCTCCATGCGATTAATTCTACCACTTAACTCGTTTAACTCCTTCTTCAGGCCTTCAAATTTATCTTCCAGTTTTCTGCATGTAAACTCCATCATACGCTTTTCTGCTTCCATTATTTTATTGGACAACGAGTCATTGTACTTTATGAGTCGTTGGTCGATTGTACGGATGAGGTTAGGAGATGTATCGCTTAGACGAGGAGCCTTTTTAATTGTTTCAGCTTCATTGCCCAAGGTCTCGCCACGACGCTTTCCAGAATTTTGAGACATAGTGTTCCAAAAAAATACTCCAAAAAATAGATGAGTTGGAACCAGGTGGCAGCACAGGCGTAGATGGTATAATTTATTTTAGGCTATCAACCGATAGATGGCGCGAATGCGATTGTTGAATTACTGAAAGCTTTCTGCACAGGAATTGGCGGGAGATTTTCAGTTGTTGGTAGCTATGTATATTATCAAACTTTCTTTGTTGTACCACTGTTGTTATTGTATTATGACAATTGTGATTCTCATTAAATTCACTACAAATTATAAGTTTCAGCTGCACTCCGTGCTCCACACTTTGGGAGTTGCTAGAGATTTTGATACTTTTGAAAGTTTATCTTAAATTCTCGACAGAAATGATAAAATTTTTGAATTATTTGCGCGCTCACTTTAAAACAATACTTCACACGAACAGAGTTGCCAATCATTATGATTTCATCAAAAATACCTGCCACTATAAAATTGTGTAGTACCGTGACGTTCTCAATTGCTACTTCACATTCTACTTCTCCAATTACTTGGGTGTCCTCTCCCGTGGCTGTACGTAATCTTGCCCCAAGCAATGGTCTTATCTTCTTGTTGACTAAATCTGATCGAATGATGGAATGGGATGCACCCGTATCTACAGTCAGTAACCGTTCCCTTCCATCCACATGTCTTCCGACAGTAAGATTGCTTGACCTTCTTCCAATTTGCGAGATAGAGATTATGGGGCATTCAATTGAGGGAGCCAGCTGTCGCCCCTTGCAGCTGACTCTCTTTAGTTTAACGATTGAGTGGACTTGGAGATTTGCTGTTGTTGTTGTTGTTGTTGTAGCGATAAGGTCGCTCCCCGAAGGCTTTGGGGAGTGTTATCGATGTGATGGTCCTTTGCTGGATAAAGATCCGGTACGCTCCGGTACCACAGCACCATTAAGGTGCTAGCCCGACCATCTCGGGAACGATTTATGTGGCCACATTAAACCTTCAGGCCATTCCCCCCTCCCCACCCCCAAGTTCCATGAGGAGCTTGTGGTCGCCAGAGCCTCGTCTGTTAGTGAAACAGGATTCGCCGCGGATAGGTTAGGTTGACAATTGGGTTCGGAGAAGCTATATATTGCGCTGGCAACCTGAAGGGTTGCGTTACACAACCCCTTGAATCTGGTATTTTAGTCGCCTCTTACGACAGGCATACCTACCGCGGGTATATTCTGATCCCCTAACCCGCTGGGGCTCATCTCCTTCAGCTCTGCGTTTACGACCACCCACATTGTTGGAATTGTTAGGGTTGGTGTTGCAATGTCGTGCAATATGACCAGGGTTGCCGCACCTGAAACATTTAATAACTCCGGCATTTTTCTGTTGTGATCCCTTCAGTGCTTCCAAAATTGTGTCTACCCAATCTGGTCTTTCCAGTTCCACACTTTGTATGCTGGTTTACTCAATAGTGAGGCGGTTTCCTGAGTCAATGCATGTGATATCATCTCTGTTGGCTTTGGGTTTGCGTATGTGGCTCGCTTCGTTTCGACGTCCCGTATGCCATTTATAAAGCTCTGAATTTTTACTCTTTCGGTGTATTCCACGGGTGCGTCGGCATTCGCCAAATGTGCAAGTCTTCCGACATCTGACGCAAACTCCTGCAAAGTCTCATTAGCTTTTTGGTAGCGGTTTTGCAACTCTATTTGGTGTATCTGCTTCCTGTGTTCGCTTCCGTATCGCCTATTTAGAGCGCTCATCAATGTTTCGTAGTTGTTCCGCTCTCCCTCGGGAATAGTCTGTAGGATTTCAGCAGCAGATCCTTTCAATGCCACGAATAGTGCAGCAACTTTATCTTCCGCACTCCAGTTGTTCACTGCTGCGGTCTTCTCAAACTGAATCTTAAACACCTGGAAATGAACAGAGCCGTGAAAAGATGGAGTTTTTACCTTCGTATTGCCTGCTGAAACAACTGGGCGAATTAGTTGCAACTCCTGTATACGACCTCTCAAAGCATCCACCTCTGCCTCGAATTTTTCTTCAAACTGCGTTATTTGCTCGTCCATACGCGCTTCGAGTTTTGATGATATACGCGCCTCTTGCTCTTTCAGTTGTGTTTCCATCTTTGATGTAATCTGTGTCGACATTTCTGAAATACGTGTCTCCTGTGATTCCATCTTGGATGTCATATATGTCTTCTGCTCTTCCAGTTGAGATGACATTTGCGATGACATTTCTGAAATACGCGTTTCTTGTGCTTCAATCTTTGATGTTATGCGTGTCTCCTGCGATTCGAGTTGAGATGCCATCTGTTCTTCCATCTTGGATGTTAAACGTGTCTGCTGCGATTCCAGCTGAGATGACATGTTGGTGGATATTTGTGATGACATTTCGGACATTTGTGCCGATATTGCAGCCAATATCATGTTCAGGTCTGTGTTCGCCATTGTCTGCGGTGTTTCATTTTTCTCTTAAATTTTTGCTGTTGTCTCGTCCCCATCAGGATAAAAGACATACTCGTCCACATCAATTCCGTCTGCTTCCATTGCCTCTCGTAACCGTGCCTGAAGTTCGAGTTTAACGCCGCTTGTATTCAATCCACGGCTCTCCAACTCCTTCTTTAGTTGCTGTATCTTCAATTCACTGAACTTTGCCATGTCCTTGTTGTCCTCTGGAATTTATTCAACAATTCCTCTTCTGACACCAATTGTAACGATTTTACTGTAATTCCCCTTAGTTGCAATCTTCTGCCAACGTTCGTATCGCTAAACTGTTGAATAAATAACTCCAATATTGAATAATGGAAAAAAGACCTTTATTAAAGTACTTCACAACAACACTTATACTTTGCAACTAGCTGGCTTAATAACCAAACTGATAGCTTAAATTAAACTGACTTTTAAAAAAATACTGCTATGGCTCACTAGATAGCGTCTTAATCGAAACTGCTTGATAGCTCAAATCAAACTGAATTCCAGCGCCTCTACATTTGCTGCCTTTTATACTCTCTGATTTCAACGTTCGCATCTTCTAGGCGCTTCCATTTCCAGAATCTACTAGATGCCATCAGCTCTCAAACTTCTCAGCTATAACTAGAATTGCACGATTTTATAGCTTCTCTCATTGCATATGTTACGTGGCTGGCTGTTTGGGTGGTGAGGAGCGGCGGCAAGCAGGTATGCTTGCGGGCCCAGGCTAGCTCGTCGTCTTGGGAGGAGTATTGCACCACCGACCTCACCCGCAGCCACATGAACAAAAAGGGTCCATACCTGCATATGTATAGGAAAGGAAGGAGAAAGAGCTGAAAAAGATGGAAACATACGTGAGGGGCAGAGTTAAAAGGGGTAAAGATGAAGGCCTGTCCTGTCAGGTGGAGTCTTCCCTCCCTCTGCAGTGCAACTTGCACCGCACCGTGGGCACTGTGCTGACTCCTGTTTACCTTACAGTGCCCCCAAACTTGACATAAGCCTGTCCGTCCGTCAATAAGTCATTTCCCTATCACTCACCTTCACCTTACCTTGCCACGCACAAGAGCAGCACCAACACCAAAAGTGGGAATTTAGCCCTGCATTATGAAAAGGTCTAAGATTTTCATCCAAACATAATTCTTATAATTTATTTACAAAGTTCTTGGTTTACAAATTAGCAAATACCACCCTACTACTAGTTCAATGATTTCTACAAAAAAAGGGAACTTTAAACTCAGAGTTTAATACAAAATAATGTGACAATGATTTCAAAAGGCTTAGCTACTAGGATCACTTGCAAAGTTTCTATTTACTCAAAAATTAAAAAAAAAAAATGCTTAAATTTAATGCTAAACTTTATTAATTAAAATTGCAAATTCAATTCAATCGATTCTGAATTCAATTCAATACAGAATACTTACGACTAATAGACCCAATGTTTGAACTCAAATGGAAAAAAATTAAGACTTTTAGGGCCACCCTAATGCAATATTATTAATAGGATCTAATTCTAAATCCTAAAGATACAAATTCGAACAAAATAAAATAAGAGGGCGAACAAAAAAATTCAAGTGCCCTAATCCCTGACCTATCGCAACCGCTCAAGTAAATATAAGATCAATTTTGATAAAACAAAAGTAGGTCACCAAAGTAAAGCAAAAAAAACCAGTTTGGCATATTATAAACAAAAGGTGTGTATGTTTGTAGTTATGTATGTACATATATTCCTAAAGTTTAGGTTTCCTTCTTCTATTTTTTTAAGAAGATCAGGCATCATATGTTAATATATGTACATACATTCAAATATGTGTATTAGCAAAAATATTGTGCTCAAATTTCACTCACCCATATACTCGTATCCCAACGGCGCCGGTGCAGTTGAGTGGATGTGCTGAATTTGCTGAAAAAAAACTCATAACATGCATACGTACGCTCACGGTAGCCACCCTCAATCACTCAACCAAGAGCACTCGCTAGCGATCTTTGGTAACGAGTGCTTTGGTAGTATCAAATCTACCAGCGTGATGATTAAATGCGAAAATAAATATTCGACAGAAAGAAAAATGTCTTTAGTGCTGAAGGCACAAAATCATGTGTAATCTCGGGGTGTAATGTTGCGATTGATTTTGCCAATAATAAAAGTAAGTACAAGAAAAAAATAACAAAAAAATTATGGCAGAAAAAATTCAAAATTCGAAGATTTTGAGTTGATGTAGTATCATAGGTAGCAGAAAACATGTGCAAAAAAAAAGTGTATATGGTAGAAGATAATGATATGAAAATATCTACAAAAATTAAACGTCAAACCGAAGAAGAAAAGTAAAAAAGGAGAAAATGAAGAAACGAAAAGGAAAAAAATGATGGAGGCAAAAGTGCCACCATTAACTTATAAAATATGTGTCCGAATTTTATATTTGAACAAAAAGATGCATAGCACCGGAAATAGAATCCGCCCCTTTTTTCCCGTTTCCTATGAACTAATTATGCCCCTCGTGACAATCTACAGATAATACAGGTAATAGTATGTAAAAAATATATGAATGCAATAGTATTCATCCGCGATACTGCCGGAACGCTCCTCCCTCCGCTGGTGTTTGTTGTTGTATTTTTTTTTTTTTTTGTTGTGTATGGGGTAGTGGCTGTTGTTGTTGCGGCTCAATGCCGCCGGTGAAAATTGCTATACTCAATGTTGCCAATTTCTTGTAGTTGTTGTTGATGTGTGCGTATGCAACGAATTAAATATAATGTAGTGTTTGTGGGTGTGTGTGGTACTTGTTGTTGGGCGGTGTATCGCCAACAAAAAATAGGCAATGGCTGTGGTTGTTGCTGTTGTAGCCCGACACCACCTGTGCATATTTGAATCTCGGCGACGTACCGTCCAACAACACGTATATGCATCTTAAATAACCATAAGCACTACACTATAATTTTGTTTGCCGGCGCTCACCACAACAACAACAACAACAACAACAGAACCATCTACAAGAACTTCGTTACGTTGCATATACAATTTTTACCAGCGGCGTTGAGCCGCAACAACGACAGCCACGACACCACATACAACAAAAATAAAATAAAAATATATATACACGCTGAGTTTGGCAAAGTGGAAAACAGGAGCAAATACACTAAAGGAAGACACCAGCAACAACCACAACACATTTTTGGCGACAGATTTGGTGCATTTTTGAGCCGGCGCAATTAATCCTGATCCATAAACCACGATCAACGCAGGCAGAGGGAGGAGCTGTTCCGGAGTTATATGAGTTTGGATATACTATTATTTTTTGTATATTTTTCATATTATTATATTGTTTTTATTTAAGTACTATAATAGTGGTAGGAAACGGGCAAAAAAAAAAGGGGGGGGGGGGGGGGGAAGGCACTCTGAGTTTCACGCTCACACCATACTTTATAAGTTTATAAGTTTTTCTTTCTTTTCGTTTCTCCATTCTCTTGTTTTTTTTTTTCTTTTTTTTAATTTTGTCTACTTCGGTTTGACATTAAATTTTTCTTGGTCGTTTAATACCTTTCTTTATAATACACACATTTTTTTTGCACGCGTTTTCGTCTACCTATGGTAGTACCAGCTCAAAATTTTCGAATTTTGAATTTTGCTTTTTATTTTTTTACACCTATATTTTCATGATTTATGGCCAATTCTAACATACCATACCTTTCTATTAGCCTCACACCCCGGGATTCTACATAATAACGTGCTTTCAGCACTAATAATAATTTTTCCTCGGCTAATATAATTTTTTTGTATTGTTACATTTAACCATCGCGCTGGTAAAATTAATACTATCAAAACACTCAATAACCAAGATTGCAAGCGAGCGATCTGGTTGAGTGATTGAGGGTGGCTACCGTGAGCGTATGTATGTATGTTTTTGACTCTTGTTATTTCAGCGAATTCAGCACATTCACTCAACTGCACCGGCGCCGTTGGAGTACGAGTATATGGGTGAATGAAATTTGAGCACAATATTTTTGCTAATACACATATTTGAATGTATGTACATATATTAACATATGATACCTGATCTTCTTGAGAAAATAGAAGAAGGAAACCTAAACGTAAGGAATATATGTACATACATAACTACAAACATACACACATTTTGTTTATAATATGCCAAACTGGTTTTTTTTGCTTTATTTCGATGACCTAATTTTGCTTAGTACAAAATTGAGTTTATGTTTACTTGAGCTGTTAAGATAGGTCAGGGATTAGGGTTCTTGATTTTTTTTTTTTGCTCGCTTTCTTAGTTTATTCTTTTTGAAATACATATCTTTAAGATTGATAGAATAGTATATTAGGGTGGATCATAAATAATCATTTCTACGAAAATAAGTGGGGTATCCTTGCTACTTTTATTTATTTATATTTTTTTTCCTTTACAAACCATTGAATTAAATTGAATCGAATTGCATTGAAATTCTATGTTTTCCGTTTTGCTTTTTTTGGTGAAATTTAATTCTAAGCGGTTTCCTTTTGCATTCTATAGGATATATAGCTGCAGGGTATAGTTATAAGCAAAAATTAAATTGTTAATAAAATTTAAAATGTTTGGATGAAAACGTAGCTTTCAATAATGCAGGGCTAAGTCGAATTTTGGTGTTGGTGCTGCGCTTGTGCGTGGCAAGGTAAGGTGAAGGTGGGTGATAGGGAAATGACTTATTGACGGACGGACAGACTTATGTGAGGCTTGGGGGCACTGTAAGTAGATAGGAGTCAGCACAGTGCCCACGGTGCGGTGCAAGTTGCACTGCAGAGGGAGGGTAGACTCCACCTGACAGGACAGGCCTTCATCTTTTCCCCCTCTTAACTGTGCCCCTCACGTATGTTTCTATCTTTTTCAGCTTTCCCTTCTTTTTCTCATCATGCAGGTATGAACCCCTATTTTGTTCATGTGGCTGCGGGTGAGGTCGGTGGTGCAATACCCCGCCCAAGACGACGAGCTAGCGTGGGCCCGCAAGCATACCTGCTTGCCGCCGCTCCTCACCATCCAAACAGCCAGCCACGTAACACATACTTTCAGGAGTATCTCAGATATATGCATGTGTTTGTGCATTGATTCTCCGCTGCTCGTATACGTACATGGTACATATGTGTAGACGCAATTATTGTTTTGTTTATGTAGATACATAATGATTGATCTATGGATATGCATGATATCACTGTTAAGCATCGGCTTAGAGATAGCAGCACCCCTTAGTTTTGCTAATATTAGTAACAACACTATATATTGGAAAATAAACAAGCAACTGATTTTAAAAGCATTAACATTCAAACAATATTGCAATGTTTTCTTTTTTTACCATTGTCAGGTGTTTCGCTGGAATATTGCCAGCTCGTTGAAACGATGTTATTCCGAAAAAATTGCACTGCAAAGTTCTCCGAAATAACAAAAGTAATAAGTGGCTATACTGGCTACGTATTTGGTTTGACAGTCTCAGTGAATACGTAGTGACTACGTAAGAGGACAAACGCGAATACGTAAGAAGTTATAAAATACGAATTCTGGGTGAATGTGAGTGAATGCGACGCAAATATTCACGGTGACATACATAATACGGGCCTTATTCCCACATGCGTCAGGTGAAGGCCACCTTTCTTGTTTAGTCGCCTGAAATCAGCGACAGCTTTTAGTAGTCGATTTCTCTCTGTAGGTGATTGAAATTTAATTATAACAGCAGGGTCAACTTGGTTGCCAGGAGTAATTCGAGCTCGAAATATGCTTTTGATTGGAGGAGGCTGAAGATTTAGAGGAAAACAAAGATGGTTATGTATGTTTTGCAGGTTTTCAGAGTCTACACGAGGAATCCCGTGTACTCGGACTTCACAAGCAGCTGCGTGATTTAGATATGTGTTTAGGGAAGGGCCATTTCGAACTTCCTACGCCAACCGGTTATATACACTGGAGTGATCCGAGGTTTATGCCTGGACTGATATTTCAATGTAACGCGTCTCTCTTTCTCGCGAATGGTTCAACAAAATATCATCCCAGAAGTAGCTTCTTTCAGGACTGCCCTTCTTTCATTTACTCCAGGGAGATTCGAACCTAAACACGGTCTTAGAGACTGGTTCTGCTGCGTCTGCCGGAAGAAAATAGAAATACTTAAAATTGTCACACCTTTGTCTTTATGCCCATGCAGAGTGTAGTTTCACCGAAGGAGATGTTCTGGGCCAACTCCTAATACTCGTCGTCGACGCGATTTCCTTAAATAATTTGTGTCTCCTTGCAGTCAATCTATTAATAGTCATGATTCTCGTGGCACAGTTTTAGCTATTAGCATTAATGCTGGCCTATTGTTGATCGCGCCAAAGAGCTTACTTACTTAATTGGCGCTTAACCGTCTAAACGGTTATGGCCGTCCAACAAGGCGCGCCAGTCGCTCCTCCGCTCCGCCAACCGGCGCCAATTGGTCACACCAAGGGAGTTTAAATCGTTTTCCCACCTGGTCCTTCCAACGGAGTGGGGGCCGCCCTCTACCTCTGCTTCCATAGGCGGGTTCCGATAGAAACACTTTCTTGGGCGGAGCATCATCTTTCATTCGCATAACATGGCCTAGCCAGCGCAGCCGCTGCGTTTTAATTCGCTGGACTATGTTGTTATGTAGTCCAAAGTAGCATTTATTGGCAAGATTGATTCTTCGCTGGATTTCAGTGCTGATGTTGTTGCTAGTGTTGATGCTGGTTCCCAAATAAACGAAGTCTTTTACTATTTCGAAATTATGGCTGCCAATAGTAGCGTGGTTGCCAAGGCGCGTATGCGCTGACTCTTTGCTGGATGACAGCAGGTACTTCGTTTTGTCCTCATTCACCATCAAATCCATCTTTACCGCATCTCTTTCCAGTTTGGAGTAAGCAGAACTAACAGCGCGGGTGTTTAGGCAGATGATATCAATGTCATCAGCATATGCCAGTAATTGCACGCTTTTATAGAATATTGTTCCAGTGCGGTTAAGTTCTACAGCTAGTATAATTTTCTCGACCATCAAATTAAAGAAATCGCACGATAGGGGGCCACCCTGTCTGAAACCTCGTTTAGTTTCGAACGGCTCGCAGAGGTCCTTCCCAATTCTGACTGAGCTGATGGTGTTGCTCAACGCCATTTTGCACAGCCGTATAAGTTTTGCGGGTAAACCAAATTCAGACATAGCGGCAGCTCCTTTTCGTGCTGTCGAAGGCGGCTTTAAAGTCGACGAAGAGGTGATGTGTGCCGATTCTCTTTTCACGGGTTTTTTCCAAGATTTGGCGCATTGTGAAAATCTGGTCGATGGTAGATTTACCAGGTCTGAAGCCGCACTGATAAGGTCCAATCAGCCGGTTCACGGTGGGCTTCAATCTTTCGCACAATACACTTGAAAGGACCTTATATGCGATATTAAGAAGGCTGATTCCACGATAGTTGGTGCATTTTGCAGTATCCCCCTTCTTGTGGACTGGGCAAAGAACACTTAGATTCCAATCGTCGGGCATGCACTCGTCCGCCCATATTTTGCTAAGAAGCTGCTGCATGCGCCTTACTAACTCCTCGCCGCCGTACTTGAATAGCTCCGCAGGCAACCCATCAGCGCCCACGGCCTTGTTGTTTTTCAATCTGGTTATTGCTATTCTAACTTCGTCATAAGCAGGCGGGGTGACCTATATTCCATCATCATCGATTGCGGGATCGGGTTCCTCATCTCTGCGTGGTGAATCGCTGCCTCCATTTAGGAGACCAGCGAATTGTTCCCTCCATATTCTAAGCACTCTCTGGACATCAGTTACAAGGTCGCCGTTTTCGTTCCTACAGGAGTTTGCCCCGGTCTTAAAACCCTCCGTCTGTCGCCGCATTTTTTGGTAAAATTTTCGGGCGTTATTCCTGGTTATTCCTAGCAGCTCAAGCTCCTCGCACTCACGCCTTTCTGCTTCTGCTTTTTTCTTCCTGAAAAGGCGTCTCGTTTCCCTTTTCAACTCACGATAGCGTTCACACACTCCTCTTGTTGCACTCGCTTTTAACGTAGCCCTGTAGGCAGCGTATTTTTTTTGGTTGCAACGCGGCATTCTTCATAGTACCAGTTGTTTTTTCGTAGCCGCCGGTAACCAATTTTTTCCTCGGCGGCAGTACGAAGTGCTTTGGAGATATGCTCCCACTGCTCCTGTATTCTTTCAGGATGAGTTGTGCTCTCAGAGAGCAGGTGTGAGAGTCGAGTTGCGAAATCATTGGCAGTCTATTGTGATTGAAGCTTTTCGACGTCTAGCTTTCCTTGTGTTTTTTGTTCCTTGGTTTTAGCCGCGCTGAGGCGGGTGCGTATTTTGGCTGCAACGAGATAATGGTCCGAGTCGATGTTAGATCCTCGGATCGTGCGCACATCTAAAACACTGGAGGCATGCCTTCCGTCTATCACAACGTGATCGATCTGATTGCGAGTATTTCGCGCAAAAGAGCGGCTCCAGTTTATTCGGCTGTTTTGAAGCGCTACAATTTTCGAAGTTCGAACAGTAGCAATTCGCACCAACACCGCTACCGCGCCTCTTGTTTCTCGCACCGTATGCCACCACAGAACCTATGGGACTGCGACACAGAATTTATACCTTCGTCGACGTCACTTTTCTAGAAGCTCTAGGTGTAGCTACAAAGGCTTTCTGGTGGACTTTTTTGCCGCTTCATGTTGCCGAGCTACATAGCCCACAAAAGACTATTCGAATCACCAGAGAAACCAATTGAAACGTTAAAAAAATAAATAAATGTAAGGCGCGATAACCTCCGAAGAGATATAAGGCCGAGCTTCTCTTCCAATTTGCGTCGTGCTCCTCTTGATTTTCCCTACAAATTGGCCGGACGAGACCTACATGTATTATGCCGACTCCGAACGGCATCTGCAAGGCACATGAGTTTTCACTGAGAGCTTTTCATGGCAGAAATACACTCGGAGCGCTTGCCAAACACTGCCGAGGGGCGACCCCGCTTATCCAAATTTTCTTCTAATTAAAAAACATTATTTCTAAAATTTTGATGTTGCTTTGCCCGGGGTGCGAACCCAGGGCATACGGTGTGGTAGGCGGAGCACGCTACCATCACACCACGGTGGCCGCCAGGAGTAACTATTCGGCCAAAAATGCCGCCATTGAAGTCAAAAGTTGTCCAAGTGGATATCGTTGTTAACTCATGTGTAAAAATCGTATAATCCTCGACGACTCTACATAATTTTATTACAAGTGAGCGTTGTTCTTCTTTATGCTTAAACTATATAGGACCCTGGATAAAACGTTTGTGTTCGAAACATTTATTTCAATAACCTTTAATTACACCAAAACGATATTTTAAAGTCAAATTCGACTAATTTTAAGTTGAAAGGTGTTAATGGTTTGTGTTAGGTTAGGTTAGGTTGAACTTGAGTCCGTAGTGTTACCAGAAGTTTGTTTTAACGACCAAACTGAAAAACCCTATCAAAAACCAGGACCTATGTTATAAAATAACTCCGTCCTCTTGGCAAATGCTAGAAGCTTCCTAGGACTTAAGCCACTTGCTGCTTCTAGATCTGACAGCTATATCACTCCTAATAGCTGGAGTCTTAGCCTGGCAAGCGCAGGGCACGAGCACAGAACGTACTCGATCGTTTCCTCCTCCAACCCGCACTTCCTACATTGCTCGTATTGTTTTTGAAGGTAGGAAGAGCGTTGGCGTGGTAGCTGAATTGGAGTCTTCAAGTATGGTGAGAGAAGTTCTCCAAGATTAAAAATAAGCTGGCGGGCACATCTTTTTTGAGCGGGATCTGAGTGACGAGAGGCGTTTGCGCAGAAAAGCGCTTCTGCAACTGAAGAAAGTAGTGTTGACGGCAGACCGGAGTAAGAAGGTGTTCGTGAAAAATGACACTGTTAATGTGAACGGCAAGTGGATGTCCTTTGACAGTCAAAATGTTTTAGTGTGCGAAGGAAATCCGGCCGAAGATGTACTAGGAGATATGTATGGTGAATGTCTTGATGTCAGTCTCCTTAAATATGATGTGTTTTCACAAATGTTAAATGCTAAAAAAAAATCTAGGTAGCGATATACTAGATTTAAATTTCTCTGGACGCTCAGGCAAATGTGTTGACAGTGGACCAAGTGGAGTTTATAAATATATCTCAGTACTCTCCTATAATGTTGCAAATCTAAATAGTAAATTGAAGTTCGGTGAGTTCTTTGAATAAGTTAAGACTTTTGATATAATTTTTTTATTTGAAACGTATGTACTCAATAGGGATAGGCCATAATTTTTCCACTATTTCCATGATTACCGGGTTCATTGGGTTGATGCGACAAGGTCGAGCAGGTCGTGCCATCGGTGGTTGTCTATTTGGTTATAGGAAAGACGTTGAATATCTCGTGAACCCCAAATTTCAGGTGTCACCAGAAGGCGTGCTCTTATCAGGGAAAATATGCGAGTCAAGCTTCTGTTTTGTGCCTCAATAGATAAATTGCACAAACTGGGACTCGGATTTTAATCGTTTAGAAAACTTTCTGTGTACAATAAATCCAAGCTCCTTTTGTATCGTGGGTGACCTGAATGCTAGAACTGGTTCTTCGCAAATAATCTGTGAAAACTCCTTATCGGAGTCTCCGTGCATTTCTGTGTTGGGGTGTTGTTCTGAATGGAAGAACTCACGGGGATATGTTAGGTGCATTCACTTTTTGTGGTTCTGTTGGCAGCTCTGTTATTGACTATGCTGCTTGCTCATACAATGTTCTTCCTCTTGTTCATGACTTCCACATTGATAGCAAAGAGTACTCTGACCACTTGCCAGTTGTTATAAAGTTTAGAGTTCCGTTGTGTGCGAGCAGCCTCACAGAGCTAACTTCCCCCCCCAAATTAGCATGGAGGCCTAATAAAGCTGATAGCTATCATGAGAACATCTCAAGATCATGTGGCTTTGACTATGTTTATTCGAGCGACGCTGTAGAAGATAAAGTTTTACTTTTAACAGATAAGATAAAAGCAGCGGCTCTGTTAAAACCTTCCCGGGCTACTTTCACGCCAAAAAAAAGTTTGGTTTGACTCTCAGTGTCATAAGTTACGCGCGGAAATGTTACGTGACTTAAACAAGTATAGGAAAAGTTTCGAGAACTCTGCTAGAACTAGGTACCGTGCCTCTCGCAGGTACTTCCAACTATGTAGTGAGAAAAAAATTCAGTGGAAATGCAAAGATATCGACCTTTTAAATAGCGTAAGGAACTCAAGTTATTGGTGGCGAATAGCTAACTCCCTTAAGCGCACAACACCTGGTGTCAGTAGTAGCCTTGTACTTCAATACTTCAAGGACCACTTTAGGACGTTGCTTTTTAATCCTGGTATTGTTAATAGCTTTCAATGGGCTGCTCCGCTTATTACCCTGTTCCTCGACGCTCCTTTTGTCATGAAGGGGCTAGAGTTGACTCTCAGTAAGGCAAAAAACAGTAAAGCTCCTGGCAATGACCGCATACCATATGAATTCTATAAATATGCTCCGCAAAGCTTTCAGAATGAGGTTCTCTCTGCTTTATTTTATTTTTCTTAAAAAACAGGTCCCTACTTCGTTCTCCTCTTCTGTGATTATCACGCTGTTGAAAAAAGTCGATCCTTGTCTTCCGAGTAACTATAGAGGGCTGTCTCTGCTGGATACGTTGTATACGATATTTACCGGCATGTTATTAAGCCTAATTAATGCGTCGATTGATTGTCATAGTATACTTACAGAATGCCAAGCGGCTTCCGTAAGAACTATTCAGCCATCGATAACATATTTAATTTGACAAGTATCGTTAATTTTAACTTTGCCGCGAAGAGGAAAACTTTTGTATTTTTTGTAGACTTCTCATGTGCCTTTGATACTATCCCTCGTAGCTCGCTATTCTATAAGCTGGCCTCATATGGTCTGTGAAGTCATTTGATTGAAATCTTACGCCTTATATATGGGGATACTACGAGTCAAATATGGTACAATGGAAACCTTTCTAGCCCGTTCCCAGTCAATCAGGGTGTCCGGCAATGATGTTTACTAAGCCCGGTGCTGTTCTCCCTGTATCTCAATGATTTAATTGATTACCTCCGAGGTGGGGTTACAGTGGCGGATATGAAAATCAAGTTTTTGATGTATGCCGATGACCTGGTACTGTTAGCAGAGTCGGCTGTAGATCTGCAAAGCATGATTAATGCTTTGCATGAGTATTGGGAGCTGTGGGCATTAAAAGTTAACCTGTCCAAATCAAAAGTCCTCGTTTTTAGGAAGGGTGGCAGGGCTCCTCTGACTGTAGGTGGTTTTTTGGAAATGATCCGGTCGAAAATGTGAACGAGTATAAATATCTGGGTATAATGCTAAATTAAATTACAAGCTCTCTTTCACTAAACACTTAGACACAAAGCATGGTTGAGTTATTTAAATAACCCTCGAATCTGTATTTCGAAAAAAATCAAAATCTTTGATGCTGCCGCAAGATCAATTATGTTTTATGGTGCACAGGTAGAAAAACTCTTACGTTTCTTCATAATGAAGCTTATTTTCTTGCCTGCGAACACACCTATATGTTGCGTTTAGAAACGGGTATAGTTCCCCAGTTCTTCCACACACTTCGGGTGCACATGTTATTTATAGTACCAGAGAATTTATACACAATGAGAAGGAGTTTTTTTGGCATCCACTGGTTACGATCCATTTGCATGTGACACGTCTTGCACTTCACCACTATTCCCCAAATTCATGTTAACTTAACAGGGTGCAAGACGTAACAGAAAATTCTGTTAACGATTTTCTCTGTTCGTCTGTTACCAAAAAATTCTCTGATCAGAGCAAATATATTGCAAATTTTAATTCTCTGATTTTTTGTAAATAAATTATGATGATTGGTATTGTTTCATTGTAAATTAACTTGCCACATTAAGTAAGGTCTTAGGAGGTAATTGTTTAATAGCATATTTGGTGCAGGTGTAAAGCACTTGTATCAATTTATGTTTTCTTTTTCCAACTTGTGGTTCAAATGCCGCTCGATGTTTTATTATTTATATATTATAAAAATAAATGTAAGGCGCGATAACCTCCGAAGAGATCTAAGGCCGAGCTTCTCTTCCAATTTGCGTCGTGCTCCTCTTGATTTTTCCCTACAAATTGGCCGGACGGGACCTACATGTTTTATGCCGACTCCGAACGGCATCTGCAAGGCAGATGAGTTTTCACTGAGAGCTTTTCATGGCAGAAATACAATCGGAGCGCTTGCCAGACACTGCCGAGGGGCGACCCCGCTTAGAAAAATTTTCTTCTAATTGAAAAATCTTATTTCTAAAATTTTGATGTTGCTTTGCCCGGGAGTTGAACCCAGGGCATACGGTGTGATAGGCGGAGCACGCTACCATCACACCACGGTGGCCACTATTATATATTGGTCCCATCCATTTTACATGAATCAGGAAAGGTACCCATTTTTCCCAAAATAGCCGATTTTACCAGGCCATCAGAAAAAGGGAACAACATATTTGCTCGAATAATATTACCACAAATTCCCCATCTTCAACTAACTTTCGAATATCGAATTTCCATATTGTCATCTTCCTCACCTACAGACAATTCATGTTACCGTCTTACTCATTTGCATACAATCTGATACAATTTCCTCATTTCCATATTGTCTTGTCATCTTCCTCATCTGCATACAATTTTATTTTTCCCTCTTCCTCCCTAACGCCCCAACACACTTATTATTTAAATCATATGGTATATGGTTAAGTGCCTTATGCTGCGCGCACAACTTTTATAAACTCTGAGTTCGACTACCTCGTCGACTCCATGATTTATTTATTTTTGTATTTTTTCTGCTTTGGTGGTTGAAAATCAATCAAAAATCAATAAAAAGTTTCTTTTTATAAGCCACAGAGGAAGGCAGAAAATTTGAAAAAGAGCCCAATTCACCAGGCCATCATAAAAATTTGTAGGGTTACTGGAGTAATATAAATTGCATTGGCATCTCGAATTACTAAATGAACGTTGCTAAGTAAAAAGTACAATACAAACTAAAGAGGATAATAGAGCTATCTCCTTGTTTCCAAGTCAGAAATTACCGTTAGTTATATATATGTCCCACGCATTCACTCACCACTCACTAGATTGAAACTCATGCTTATAACTGCCTGTTAGGCTATGTAACGTTGTAAGCTATTGTGGCACAGCTGTATAGGCTACTGAATTGTTGTAAGTTCTCGTGGGTTCGAATCCCACTCAAGTTAGATTTATTTTTTTTTTTAGCTGAAATTATGAAAATGCTGATAATGCGCCAAATTAGCAAAATTTTGCCGATAAGCGCGTTTTCTTACAATGCAATATCAAAGCAAAATTTTTTGCAAAAATATAATAATGTGCTAATTGACAAAATCAAAAGCTAACCAAATTCAAACAATTGTTGAATTACTTTCAATTGTTAGAAATTGTTCTCAAAGCTAAAAAGGGCATTACAAGACCGTCGAAAGCTGGCATGGTAATAGGCGACCATATAAAATAGCAAATGTCGCTAAAATATGCAAGTATTTTTCCTAACTTCCATACCCGCCTTCGCCTCATCCACAAGCACAAAAGTCAAACCAGAGACAAAATCTTAAATTTTGATTTGGTGTCGATTCTTATTACCAACACATTCAAACATTTCGTCCGGCCTCGTACATATAGGGCAAAACTAACACAACCTTAGATTTTGGCGAGGAAATCTTACATTCCCGCCTACGTCTCATCCACAAAATCACAAACATAAGAGGAAGAACAAAAAATCGAAGTCAGACAAAATTTTTATTTCTACTTGATTCCGCTTACTAACACATTCAAAGTTTCTGTCTGGCCTCGTACATATAGGCCAAAACTACTACAACCTAAGAGAAAAACTTCCTTTCCCGCCTACTACACCTTGTCCAAAAGCAAACTTATAGAATTAATTTTTTCAAAGACATTGTAAAAATCCATCCATCTTGCCTTGTCTTCAAAGTGTAAGAAGAAGAATCATTGGACAAGAAACATTTTTATATTACCAGGCACTTATAAAAATTGGCGCGTGTGTGAAATGTATGAAAATAGTTTTTTGGCTTCCGTACGCACATATGCCATTCCTTTTACGCATGAGGCTATACCATACAAAACTTCATATTTCCATTTCTGTTCTGATATTTCGAAGTTTCGAATGAGGAGAAAAAAATCTTTTTCCTCGCCGCCTTCACCTGACCCACAAACAAAATAGCAAAAGCGAAATATTTTTGGGGTCGTTCGCACTTGCTCTGGCACTTGCAAGCGCAATGTATAGAGTTGGGTCGTTTCGTTCTGAACTTGTTCAATTGACCGGGTCTCTCAACTGAACAAGTGAACTATATCTTCGATTTCAGTTCTATTTGTTCGTTTTATCTAATGTTATTCTTTCTTTCTTCTCGTTTACGAACATTGTAAATTCATACATACATACGTAGAAAATCACAGTGAGCACGAATGTCGATGATGCCACTTAGGCGATATGTGAGTATATATTTATGAAAAACATCTTTTGTAAGAAACTAATTATTACATTCATTAAACTTGAAAAGTTCATATTTACAATATGTGTCTGTACTCTTTCAACTTCCTGGATCTTCCGAAATTTGTAACTTTTTTTGAAGTTAATTATACATATATATATATATATATGTATTGTTACGAATATTAGCAAAACTAAGGGGTGATGCTATCGTCTCTAAGCCGATGCTAAGCAGTGACGTGAATTCACATCCATAGATCAATCATTATGTATCTACATAAACGAAACAATAATTGCGTCTACACATATGTACCATGTACGTATACGAGCAGCGGAGAGTCAATACACAAACACATGCATATATCTGAGATACTCCTGAAAGTATGCAATGAGAAAAAAATCATGCAATTGTAGTTACAGCTGAGAAGTTTGAGAGCTGCTATTGAATGCCCTATGCTAGATCCAGCTATTGAATGCCCTATGACAAGTGTCGGTAAAAATGTTGTGTGGATGTATTAGTGAGAGCGCTTTGGTCGCACGAACCAATTGATTCACTGATCATTCGCTTGTTAGACTGCAACTGCTAAGCACGGAATAAACAATAAATTATTGATGCGCACAATGGCAAGCGAATATTTTATGTCGAACAACGCCTTTGGGCAAATTCAATGCGTTGTATGCTATAAAACATTTTCAGCGACGTATGTACATAACATACAACGACATTTTGAAAGTTCGCATAAAAACTTAAATAAGTTGAATTCAACAAAAAAATTAAAACTTTTTGAGGAGAAAAAGCATTTATTTTTAGAAAAAATAAAAGGGTGGTTGCCCAATATGCAATTCTCCGGCAGGGAAAAGAAAGGCAAAACGAAATTAAAGACTGAGTTATCTTCTTTAATAAGTTTTGAACTGGCGAAGAAGGGTAGACCGTTCACTGACGGTAAATTTATTAAAGACTTAATTATAAAAGTTTTTGATAAACTAAGTATGAATATAGACTTTGTCAAAGATATTCCTTTGTCTCCAAGAACTTTAGTACGTCGTACTGATGAGCTGGGGATAGCTATTAAATATCAAATGGCAAAGCTTTTGGAAGATTGCAAATTTTTTTCTATCTGCTTAGATGAAAGTACCGACATTAATGACAATTGCCAACTTGACATTTGTGTTCAACTGGTAATAAAAAAAAATAAAAAATAAATGTAAGGCGCGATAACCTCCGAAGAGATCTAAGGCCGAGCTTCTCTCCCAATTGGCGTCGTGCTCCTCTTGATTTTTCCCTACAAATTGGCCGGACGGGACCTACATGTTTTATGCCGACTCCGAACGGCATCTGCAAGGCAGATGAGTTTTCACTGAGAGCTTTTCATGGCAGAAATACAATCGGAGCGCTTGCCAGACACTGCCGAGGGGCGACCCCGCTTAGAAAAATTTTCTTCTAATTGAAAAATCTTATTTCTAATATTTTGATGTTGCTTTGCCCGGGAGTTGAACCCAGGGCATACGGTGTGATAGGCGGAGCACGCTACCATCACACCACGGTGGCCGCGAATGGTAATGGCCGAACATTATTTTCCATTGAGAGCTTTTATGGGCACGTAAATGGAAAGTCTTTATTTGATGTGGTCAATGAAAAGCTCTTCTCTTTGGTAGATTTGGGAAAATTGTCTGGAGTTTGTACGGATGGGGCTGGTACTATGAGTGGTAGGAACGAAGGCTTCGTAGGTCAGTTAAGTAAGCATGGTATTGAAGCATCAGTCCTCCACTGCATTATACACCAGGCGGCACTTTCTTCGAAGTTTTTAACAGATCACCTAGTCATGAAAACAGCAGAGGAAATTATAAATAAAATACGTTGTGGTCACCAATCACTTCCCCATAGGAAATTCGTAAGCTTTTTGAAAAGCAAAGGAGCAGTCCACAATGACCTAAAAATGTTTACGGAGGTAAGATGGTTAAGCCGTGGCGATTGCCTTAATAGGTTGTTTGACCTAAGAGCAGAAGTTCTACAATTTCTGGAAATAGATAAAAAAGAAGTTAGTTTTATATCGTTGCTCAAGGATAAACATTTTATTTTGAACTTGGCGTTTTTGTCAGACACAACGAAGTTTTTGAACGATTTCAACCTACAACTTCAAGGAAAAGGGTTAAGTTTACCGGATGCTTACAAAATCTTAAATATATTTAGGACAAAGTTGTTTTTACTTCTAAGCGATTTGCAAAGCGGTGATTATTCCAGTTTTTCGAAAACTGCAATGATTCTTTCTGACTTTAGCACGAGTAATACACATTTGGAGCATTCCTTTATTTTTCAAACGCTTTTGGAGAATTTTCAAGATAGGTTTAGGGATTTTAAAAATATGAGTCCACTAATAGAACTTTATGAAGATCCTTTTCGGTGCGATGTAACTAAATATCATTTCGAGCTTCAATGCGAACTTGTTTTTCTAAGAAGTGAAATGATTGTTCCTGATGTCACAAATATAATTGAATTCTGGAAGAATTTGGATGGCACAAACTATCCTGAGCTTAAAGAAAAATGGTTAATATGTTTGTCATTATTTCCTTCCACATATTTTTGTGAGCAAACATTTTCCGAGTTGAAATATATTTGTTCAAAGCAGCGGAGTAAATTGACTTCAACAAATTTGAACAATATACTTTTAATACGAAAGTGCCATCCAAATTTAATAAAAAAAACAAGGAAGGACGGGACTGTCTTCGGCTGTGCCGAATACTTCATACCTTTCATGAATGGGGCTGAAAAATAATCTTATCCCATTCGTAATCTCCAAATAATGGCGCTGTATAAGATAAGAAATATATAGTGAACAGATGTATATACCTAAACGATTTTTAAGACAAATGTAAAATAAAAAATGGCAAAAAACCCCCTTATTTCAACGATCGGTTGTATGGGATATATACTATATATAGCTCTTACTTACTACTTTAAATTCCACTTTTATATACAAATAGATCCCTATAATTTTCCTAATAAATACATACGTTTTTTACTATTACTATTAATATTTACGAATTTAAGACTGACACCTGATTGTTCTAGAAACAAATGGGCAACAAAACTATATATACACTAAAAAATTAAAAATTTTTATGAAAATTCGCCGAATTTTCGAGAATTTTTAGTATTATTTTCAAATAAAATTTACAGTTTCTCTATTAGATCCTGTTGCATTTTTTCATATTAAATTAATTCATATTAATAAAATGTATTTACGTAAATACGTGCATATATTTTTCGCTGCGCAACTAGCGATACCAACACTCGATGTTGACACGCCAATTGCTCATTGCAGACTGAACCAATCACTAAACAAAGAGCGCAGGCTATCTGCGTGAGTTGCTCACCATCTTAAGATGTATGAAACGCCGATGTCTGCCCTATGATATCTGTGTTGCAAATTGGTAGAAAATCGAGCAGTCTCACCGTCAGAGGGAATGTGGATGGTAAAGAACGTGCACTGACTGTAGATACGGGCGCATCTCATTCCTTGATCCGATCTGACTTGGTGAACAGGAGAATAAAACCGTTACCTGGAGCAAAGTTGCGTACGGTCACTGGCGAGTATAACCAAGTTCAGTGAGAAGTGATATGTGAAGTCTTGATTGGAAAGGTCACGGTTCTACACAAATTCGTTGTGGCGAAGATCGTTGAAGAATTCATATTGGGAGTAGACTTCTTGGTTGACCATGACATCAAGATCGATATGCAGAGAAGGGTAATACGTTATGAGAACCAGGATATACCACTTAACTTCAAGTTGGAGAAAGGGTTCAGTAGTAATCGAGTACTGGTGGAGAAGACTCGACAAAAACCACGGAAGTCAAAGGCAAAGGTTAATAGGTCGAATGGGCCAAATAAAGCGAAATCACAACCGAAGGTACCTGTGAGAGAAACACTGGCATTGAAAAAACCTAAAAGACGCAGGAAAACGATGCAACGAATTTCCAAGAAAGAATACGAGGGTAGTTTCAAGCCGGAGCGCACTACTGTTGTGAAACGTGGGAACGATACTGATTATGCGAAGCCATTCCGTCAAGCGCAAGCTCTACGAAGTAGTTCATGGGCCAAAGAACAGAGTGCGAAGGAACGGCCCAGGGTAATGAGTAGTAAGATGAAACACTGACATGACAAGAACTTTAAATCGGAAGGTTTCTTGGCGGGAGATTTGGTACTGTTAAACAACCCTCCCCAGCGGAAAGGTGTTCCAGCCAAATTTCGGTGCAGTTGGGAAGGCCCGTACAAGGTTGTGAAGAAGATCACTGATACCATCTACCGCATACAAAGCATTGAGAAACCACGGAGTAGAAGAGTGGTACATTTGGAGATGCAAGCGACGTTTAGATCGGGAGATTTGTCTGATCGGGACGATCAGACTTAGGTGGAGGGCAGTGTTACGAATATTAGCAAAACTAAGGGGTGATGCTATCGTCTCTAAGCTGATGCTAAGCAGTGACGTGAATTCACATCCATAGATCAATCATTACGTATCTACATAAACGAAACAATAATTGCGTCTACACATATGTACCATGTACGTATACGAGCAGCGGAGAGTTAATACACAAACACATGCATATATCTGAGATACTCCTGAAAGTATGCAATGAGAAAAAAATCATGCAATTGTAGTTACAGCTGAGAAGTTTGAGAGCTGCTGGACTAGTAGATTCTAGAAGCGCCTAGAAGATGCGAACGTTGAAATCCGAGAGTATAAAAGGCGGCAATTGTAGAGGCGCTGGAATTCAGTTTGATTTGAGATTTCGATTAAGACGCTATCTAGCGAGCAAGAGCAGTATTATTTTGAATAGTAGAGTTTCATTTGAGCTATCAATCAGTTTGGTTATTAAGCAAGCTATTCGTTGTAAAGTTTGAGTGTTCTTGTGAAGTACTTTAATAAAGGCCATTTTGCATTATTAAATATTGGAGTTATTTATTCAACAGTTTAGTGATTCGAACTCAGCAGAAGATTGCAAATAAGGGGAATTGCAAGTAAATTCGTTACAGTATATTAACTTATTTATTCATAACACATTTAAATATACCTACACAAAGCATTGCTGTATACACACCCCCTCTATACTTGATGACTTTTTTCGTGGGTGTGAGGGGCAGTGAACAAATTTGCTTGAAAAAAGGAACTGATGAACAAAAAGAACCAAAGAACCGAATCTCTGAAATGACCGAAAAAGCGCACCTCTAGCAATGTATTTGTAATTATACATGGTCAGTTGATAAGGTCAGAATAAGGTAATCAAAGATTTGAAACGCAAAATAGTCAAAAAGGGAAAAAATTGCCAAAAATCGGCGGACTTTTCTATGAACTTGACATTTGCACTTTGTTAGGGTAGAATTAAAAGGGCTATAAAACTGTATACTTGAAATATTATTTCAAATTACAGAAAAAAATCCACACTTAATAAATATAATTAACAAATATAATAAGCAAAATGACATCGACTTTTCGGCTTTTGCTTATCCAAAATTCGATATTTTAATGGGATTTTCCATCAAAAAAAAAAAACAAAGGAAAAAATCTACTTTATTGAGGCTCGAACCTGAAGCACTTGCAGCCTCAAACGAGTGCCAAACAGGTGCGCCAAACGTACTATAGTTTTCTTGTTGTCTTATCTGCTACTTAGACCGCGTATACGTATTTACAACGCCGCAAGGCCATTTTCAACCCTCCATTTCCCATTGAAATTAAACTTTTTTTATCTTTTTCAAAATTTCTAAATTATTTTAATTAAATTCAAATTCATATTACAACATAAAACATGCAAATATATTGCTACAAATAATAAAATTTAAATATAATTAATCCTACTAAATACCTATATTCAAATCAAATAATATTAACACCAGCTGAAACTGTTGACAGAGAATTTTCTGCTGTTAGCAGGTTAACATTGCAATTGGATTGTGTGTGGTGAAGTGCAAGACGTGTTCACATGCAAAAAAGTTCGAATCTAGCAAAAACTCCTTCTCATTGTGTATAAATTCTCTGATAGTACGTTGTCTTAGTTTACCTTCGAACAGGCTTCCACGTATACTTGCTGAGGAAAGCATACGGCAAAGTGCACCCTGGGTTAAAAATTGGAAACAGCTATCACTCAGCGCACGCTTAGAACCACTAACCGATTTTTCTCCTGCTTTCCTTAAAGACTTCACTTCTTTGTTGCTTAGTAAGCTAGTCGATAAAGAGTTTAAACTATATGTGGATCGTGCTCAAGGCTCTACCACACATGATCATTACCCTTACTTGGCTTCCGTGAGCGTTACATATTTTGACGACGAACATTTAGCGTATGCCATTAGCTTAATTCTCCGTGCGGGAGGTGGTCTCTTGAAGCTGAGTGCGAGATCTTTCAAGAACGTAACAACTGCAATATGTCCAGTTTGTAACTTAAGCGATGATGAAAGTGTTCACCACTTTATCGGTGCTTGCCCAGCCTACAATGATTACCGGTTGGCTAGTTTTGGGCCTGGCAAGTGTGGTAAATATCCTTAGTGGTAGAGATTATGTTAATTTGTTTAGGTATCTGCAAATCAGCTTAAAGTATAGAGATCTTATTTTAAATGAATTTTCGTAAGCTCTTTATGTCAAATAAGTTTAGTCAATTATAGTGTGCCACTCAACACGTTTGTTACTGCCATAATTTTAGTTTATTTTAAACTATTTTTAAGTCTTTAATGTTTATTCATTACCTTACAAATGTATGATCTTTTGAATGGTTGAAAAGAAATATACTACCACTACTACTGCTTTGGTTACGGCTAATATTTCCGCTTGGAAAACGCTACAGTAATCCGGCAGCCTGTAGGATCGGATGCGAAAAAATGCGCGAGCGCTTTTTGTCGACAATATATAGTAACGAATTTACTGCAATTCCCCTTATTTGCAACCTTCTGCTAAGTTCGAATCACTAAACTGTTGAATAAATAACTCCACTCTTCAATAATGTAAAATGGCCTTTACTAAAGTACTTCACAATAACACTTATACTTCGCTTACTGATAGCTTACTTAACTCAAACTGATTCCTGATTCCTCAGCCTGTGCCGCTTTTATACTCTTCGGTTTCCTCGTTCGCCCATTTCTCCTAAGGTCTAGTAATTTCGTGAACCTGATGCTTGTTTACTAGCTATATACACGTTTATTTGCAATTTGTATCCATATGCGTGTGTATGTGTGAGCGGCTGATGATGACATGCGCTTGTGAGTATCTCTCTCTATTGCTCCGCACGTATGTGTGCAGACAATGATTAATTTGTTTACGTACATAGAAGTGTAGCCGCTTGCTTTATTGTTGTTGTGGCTTTATTTCCTTAGTATCAGATTAGGATGGGAGTATCACTTAGTGTCACTAATATTCGTCACAATATAATGCATTCTACGGTTGAAGAAGCTAGATGGAGGGCCAACAGACGCTCACATAAACATAAATTCAGCGCGTCCCCAATTACCATCACCGCCAAAGAGGTTGAGGATGCCATCGGTCATGCTGAACCATCTAAAGCAGTGGGCCAAGACGGCATAGCCATGCCGATGCTTACAAGCCTAGGAGAAGAGGGTCTCAATCCCCCAGCGGGTTAGGGGGTCAGAATATACCCGCGGTAGGTATGCCTGTCGTAAGAGGCGACTAAAATACCAGATTCAAGGGGCTGTGTATCGCAACCCTTTCAGGTTGCCAGCGCAATATATAGCTTCTCCAAACCCAATTGTCAACCTCACCTATCCGTGGCGAATCCTGTTTCACTAACAGACTAGGCTCTGCTCCTCATGCAACTCAGGGGTGGGGAAGGAGGGATGGCCTGAAGGTTTAATGTGGCCATATAAATCGTTCGCGAGATGATCGGGCTAGCACCTTAATGGTGCTGTGTTGCCGGAGCGTACCGGATCTGTATCCGACAAAGGACCATCACATCGATAACACTCCCCAAAGCCTTCGGGAGTAACCTTATCGCTACAACAACAACAACAAGCGGGTTTCAAATATTTAGCAAATGTCTTCAACCTGTCTCTTTACACCTTTGTCATTCGCGAAAAATGGAAAATAGCCAAGATGGTCCCCCTACTAAAGCCTGGGAAACCAGCTAACATAGGAGACTCATATCGCCCGATATCTCTCCTATCGCCAGTATCCATGCCGATTGAAGCCATTTTGCTTCCCTATTGCAAAGCAAATTTGCAACTAGCCTGTCATCAGCTTGGTTTTAAAAAACTTCATAGCACTACCACCGCGCTAAAAGCCATTAGCACCCAGATAAATTGCTGTTTAAATCAAACCCCCCACCATAGGAGTTACTATCGTTTCCTAGGCCGATGACTGCACAGGCCCAGGCCAACAGATCGATGAGCTTTGCAACAAAATAATCGGCTACCTCCCTGATCTCTCCAGTTTCTCCACCTCGCGAAACCTGACATTGTCACCGAATAAATCATCGGCGACCTTATTTACAACATGGACGTCCCAAATGTCGACCATTTTGAACGTCCACGTCGATGGAACTATGCTACCGATTGTCCTACACCCCAAAATCTTGGGTGTGACGTTGGACAGGAACTACATATTGGTGAGCATACAGCCGCAATTGTACCGAAAATCCAGAGCCGTAATAAAATCCTCAAATCTCTTGCTGACAGTACTTGGGGAAAAGATAAAGAAACGCTCATTACCACTTACAAAGCAATTGGCCAGCCGATTGCATGCTATGCGTCTCCGATATGGTCGCCAAGCCTAAAGATTACGCACACGAAGAAGCCTGCCAAAATACTGCCCTCAGAACCGCCACGGGTTGTCTTCTTATGTCGCTAGAACACCATCTACATAATGAGGGGAGAATACTCCCCATTAGGGAGAGAAATGATATGCTAAGCAAACAGTTCCTGTTGAATACCCAGAAACCTGGGGATCCCACCAGACATCTCATTGATGAGCCAACATCGCCCAGGGGCTTAAGGAGTCATCTCTGTAAGCATTATGAGGAAATACGGCACCTGAGAACACAGCCGTATGAAGCTAAAGAACAAAAGACAAAATTCATAATGAACAACTACACAATGTAGTATATGAAATAAAGAGCAATGGAAAAGAAGGAGAAAATTCAACAAAGTGTACATTGGCAACGAAAAGATCTTTAGGAACGAGATTATACGAGCATAAGCAAGATGCTAAAAACAGGTTGCCAGCGCAATATGTAGCTTCTCCAAACCCAATTGTCAACCTCACCTTCGAGCGGAGAATCCCGTATTACTAACAGACGAGGCTCTGGCGACCTCAAGCTCCTCATGGAACTTGGGGGTGGGGAGGGAGGGATGGCCTGAGGGTTTAATGTGGCCATATAAATCGTTCCTGAGATGGTCGGGCTAGCACCTTAATGGAGCTGTGTTACCGGAGCGTACCGGATCTGTATCCGGCAAAGGACCATCACATCGATAACACTCCCCAAAGCATTTGGGGAGTAACCTTATCGCTACAACAACAACATGCTAAAAACAACAAAAGATCCACGGTACTATCACAAGACCTGACGGAAAGTAAACATACAGCGAATTTTGACAAAACAATAGTATTAGACGGGGAGAACAGAACTAGAAGAAGGATGACATTAGAAGGGTTGCGCATACAGCAACAAATACATACAGCGATGAACTTTAAAGAAGACGTCGACAGCATAAACTGAGCTTATGCTAAAGCGATCAACGTCAATGCATAAGATTGAAGAATAAAGACGTGCTGTGCGGTGTGACTTTTTTAAACAAATATATCTGTTTGTTAATTAATGTTATGTGTATATATGTATATATGTGCTCAATAACTAGAGAATTTAATGTTGTCAATATTAGCCGTGTTTTTTTACACGCGTATACGTTTACGTTTGCGCGTAAAAAACCGCTTATCCTCGCTTAGATAATGCTTTGGAGACCCATCTAGCGGCAAATAGCTACACAGCATGTTGTACCGAAAAGCGGAGACACAAATCCCTGTGGTAGGCTGTGTACAACCTATAGCTGAATCGGTTGCGATGAATAGTGGGCACACATAGAATTAGTGTAGAGGTGAAATATAGACACACATTTCAGTTGCATTTGAGCATAATGCGTATTGAAATTTAGTAGTATAAATTTTATGCGCAGCAATTTCAGAGGTGTATTTAAAGTTTGACGCTTAGCAGTCCATATAAAGTTTAAGCGTAGACGTCTATAGATGTAAATAAAATAATTTAAAAAAAAATTTTAAGTTGAACGGTTTTATTGAAAACAATACTTACATGAAGTAAAAATAATACTAAAAGCTAGAAAATATTAGGTAGGTCCTAGGTACTAGTCATCATAATCCTCATCAATCTAGGGCGTTGATCAGACAATTAAATAAAAGCGTTGGACGCGTCAAATTTCTATTGATAGTCATATACATATAAGACCAACTGAACCTTAATAAGGTTTTGATACGCATCACATTTTTAGTTTATGCTGTCGACATTATGCTGATGACATTGATATCATCGGCCTAAACACCCGCGCTGTTAGTTCTGCTTACTCCAAGCTGGAAAAAGAAGCGGTAAAGATGGGTTTGATGGTGAATGAGGACAAAACGAAGTACCTGCTGTCATCGAGCAAAGAGTCAGCGCATATGCGCCTTGGCAACCACGCTACTGTTGGCAGCCATAATTTCGAAATAGTAAAAGACTTCGTTTATTTGGGAACCAGCATCAACATTAGCAACAACATCAGCACTGAAATCCAGCGAAGAATCAATCTTGCCAATAAATGCTACTTTGGACTAGGTAGGCAATTGAAAAGTAAAGTCCTCTCTCGGCGAACGAAAATCATACTCTACAAGTCACTTATCGTACCCGTCCTGCTATATGGGGCAGAAGCATGGACCATGACAACAGCAGATGAAGCGGCTTTGGGAGTGTTCGAGAGAAAAGTTCTTCGAAAGATTTATGGACCTCTACGCGTTGGCGATGGCGAGTACCGAAGAAGATTTAATGATGAGCTGTACGAGCTATACGCAGACATCAACATAGTCCAGCGAATTAAAACGCAGCGGCTGCACTGGCTAGGCCATGTTATGCGAATGAAAGATGATGCTCCGGCCAAGAAAGTGTTTCTATCGGAACCCGCCTATGGAAGCAGAGGTAGAGGGCGGCCCCCACTCCGTTGGAAGGACCAGGTGGAAAACGATTTAAACTCCCTTGGTGTGACCAATTGGCGCCGGTTGGCGGAGCGAAGGAGCGACTGGCGCGCCTTGTTGGACGGCCATAACCGTTTAGACGGTTAAGCGCCAATTAAGTAAGTAAGTAAGTATTGTTTTCAATAAAACCGTTTAACTTAAAAAATTTTTTTAATTATTTTATTTTCAAGTTTTTAGTCTTTATTTAATTGCCTATAATTTCTCATTCTATTTAGTTCATTTAGTGACTCATTATTACAAGGGATCTTTCCTGACAATTAGTTACAATCTAAGTCCCCAATATATAATCCTTCCAAGGACTTTACTCGACTCTGCGCTACGTATGTTGTCCCTCCTCCAACTCCAAAATAGTTTGATCTCACTTCTACCGCACTGTATGTATTGTGTTCCAAATATGGACCAAATCGGACCAGAAATACGATTTTTTTGAATATCTAGACCTTTGCGCCACCTAGCGGCGATTTTTTTTCATAGGTCGCTTTCTATTCTTTTATGTATTATGTGTTCCAAATATGAGCCAGATCGGCCCACAAATACAATTTTTGTGAATATCTCGATCCTTACACCACCTAGCGGCGATTTTTTCATAGGTAACTTTCGATTCTTGTATGTATTATGTGTTCCAAATATGAGCCTAGTCGGACCACAAATACGATTTTTGTGAATATCTCGATCCTTGCGTCACCTAGCAGCGATTTTTTTCTTATTATTGCATTGTCATCGGGTTATGAACTATGTATATTGCAAGTTTTAAGCTTGAGGCTTATCGGGAAGTTACTTAAATTTCAATTACGGAACAAGTGCTGTCCAACTAGCCTGTCAAGTCAACCTCAATAAAACAGCTTAAAAAACACAGCTATTGTAAGTTAAGTGAAATGTAAAATCAGTTTTATATGTAACATGTTAATTTTCCTGTATCTTATAACTGTGTTTCGTATTAAAAAAAAAAAAATTAATTAGAATTTTGAGGAAGACGCGAATATACGTCGAAACGCGTTGAAATTATTTATCTAATTGTTACTGTTTTAGATATTTTTAGCGATGGAGTTTTAGCACTAGCGAATGTTGGAATTCGGGGGCAGGTGTTTCAATAACCTGGAATGCTTTGACTGCTCTCTCTCCAATCCTGGAATAATCTCGAAATTATTCCAAAAAATTGGAAATAGTCTCGAAATGATTCTCCAAAAATAGTCCCGAAGTGTACCCGAAAAGATGGTTCAAGAATACATATATAATACAGTGGACAAAGGTGACTTTTAGCCCCAAATTAGTTGATATGAACGTGCAGCCCTCCCCTCCGTTCACCTAAACTGAATAGCATGATGTTTCCACTTTTAATTGAATGATCTTGAATGTCTTCCTCTTATGAAAAAAAAAAACGAAAGTCCATGTTTTGTTGTAAAAATATATGTGTAAATGTTTTAAGTGGAAAAATTTATAAGTCCAGCTTTTACTGCCGTTTTTCGTTTTTACTGCATTTTCACGGATATTTTTATAAGTTTCGCTTTTATCCACTCACCGGCCTTCATTATGGTTGACCGCGTAACTTCAGTTTTCCGACTAGTTCGACTGTCCCCTAAGTTAGGGTAATGGCACAGCCAGTCATTTGTTCGACTATCTTGGGGAAGCTTTGCCTTACCACTTTGAGTCTTCTTAGGAAGGTTAGTGCCTCGCCTGGTAAATATATGTGCCTACATTTTTACATTTGTAACAGGAGCCGTAACGTGTACGTGATATTTAAACTTGGTTTTGATAATGATGATTCACTCCAAGGGACTAGTTAGGGATACGGCCGCCAACTTTATGAAATACCAAGCCGGGAGACTTGGGTTTTGGTTATGATCAAGTGTGAGAATCGAAATTTACGCAATATTATATAACATAGGTTTGAATATAAGCCAAGTCATTGGTCAATTTGTTAATATAAGTTAACACAGTGAACTTCTCCACGTAGCCAAAACAATATTTCATAAATTCCATTTCCACAGAATATTCTGCAAACAAACAAAGCGTTCGCATATTTTGGAGTCTTGTTGCAACCAAAAGTGCAACACAACCGCTTATTCGCTCACTTTGCGCCAAACGCGAGTGCGGTTTAAACCTAAAAAGTTCCGCCCGAACCATAAACATTGGTTTAGCCCCCTTAGTACCTACTTACGAAAAAGGAAGGGAAGTATTTGCCCTGCCAAATTTATGGAAGACTATTCACAAACCAGTGCACTTAATAAAAACGAACATAGCATAAGTGTTTGAATGTAAGAAAATCTTTAACTGCATATTTGAATAAATTTATAAATACTTAAATAAATAAGAAACAATTTCAAAAACTATGAATAAACGGACATGAAAATAAGTGTTTAAATGTATAGAAAATCTTTGAATAAAATTCAAAAATAAATAAAAGTGAAAAAGAACAGCAAAACAACTGTAAAAGGAAATCCCAAAACAACACCAGCAATAGTGGGAAAAGAGTAGCAACAACTCCCCCCAGCGGGTTAGAGGGTCAGAATATACCCGCGGTAGGTATGCCTGTCGTAAGAGGCGACTAAAATACCAGATTCAAGGGGCTGTGTAGAGCAACCCTTCAGGTTGCCAGCGCAATATATAGCTTCTCCAAACCCAATTGTCAACCTCACCTATCCGCGGCGAATCCTGTTTCACTAGCAGACGAGGCTCTGGCGACCCCAAGCTCCTCAAGGAACTTGGGGATGGGGAGGGAGGGATGGCCTGAAGGTTTAACGTGGCCACATAAATCGTTCCCAAGATGGTCGGGCTAGCACTTTAATGATGCTGTGTTACCGGAGCGTACCGGATCTGTATCCGGCAAAGGACCATCACATCGATAACACTCCCCAAAGCCTTCGGGGAGCAACCTTATCGCTACAACAACAACAACAACAACAGTAGCAACAACTGTAACAACACCAGCAATAGCATCAAAAAAATCAACAGCAAAACAAAAACAACACACGGAATGCAGTTAACGATAGTGTATGTTATGAATGAATTAATTCCGACTCATCAGACCGAATAGCGGATGTGGTTGGGTTTGAGGGAATTTTCTGGAAGACCAGGCGAGTTTAGCTCGTGGAGGAAATCCGTGGATAGGATACTGTTGATGCATTGTCAAAACAAGGATTCGCCAAAATATTATTCAATTCTTCACACAATTAGACACAAAATTACAGGCGAGGCCGACGCGGCACTCGAATCATATCGAACTTCATTGAATTGTAATAAGATCAAGAAATGCCTAATGCTTCATTACTCCGTCAGTACCTTAGAGTACCAAATGACAACTCTTGTCCAACAGCGTAGAACAGTAGAGGAGTTCTACCACGAAGTCTACAGGTGTCTCTCTCTCATACTGGACAAGATTGATTGTCTGGAGTTGGGAGAGGAAGCCATGGTTGCTATGGAAAAAACCTATAGAGACAAGGGACTAGACACCTTCGTGAGGGGTCTAAATGGGCAATTGCCAAGCCCTTCACATGTGCCTTAAATTGGACAATATGAATTATCAAATAAGTCACGCCAACAAAATTTCCCGCACGATAACCAATAAAAAATCGTCAAACCACACGCAACAACGGACATACCCCGCAAAGACGCAAGAACGACCGTTTTATCCGGAGCTTTCCAATTTTCGGCAAGGATCTCTTCCGAGACCTACACTACGGTATGGTCCAAACCTTCCCCTACAATATGGAGAGAACGTCTTACTACAACCCGTTTCAAATCCGACTCCACAATATCGCCTCTACGGTACACCACAAGCGAACCCCTACGTCGCATCGCACAATACGCCTTAAGGCAATTTTCAACAGGGTTACAGACCACAACTCCCACCTAAACCCCCAGTCCCAATGAACGTTGACAAGTCCATACAAACAAAACAGGTTAATTACCAGAACAGGCCCCAACCTCAAGGATTTTATAATCCCGCACAAAAAAATCCAAACAATGGGCAACTTCAACCATTTAATAAACACCCACCGTCGAAAACCCTACAACATCCTAATAAAATGCAACGACTCTACAATGCAGAAGCTGCGGACCCTACTTCAACAGGACACTCAAACGAGACTTCTGAAAATGTAGAGGGATACTACTACGAAGATTTGCAATACCTTGGTTACGAACAAGTGCTCAGAATTCGAGGAAGTGCTATCCTTAAAACTTATGAACTATCTTAATATAAAGAACATTAAATAAATAAGTGATCTGAACCTTTTAGTGAAATCCAGCTTATTCACTCATTTTGGGCTATTAGCCTTAGTACTTACCATATTTGCAAATTTTGAGATGCAAAAAAGCTGAAGTTCTGAAATAATTAATAGTAAAACAGAATCGTTTCAAATGCCGGTGGGCAAAATGCCGCATTATAGGAGTCTAAACGACATCCCATTTAAAAAAAATCAATCGGGGACGGTTGAAATTTCGGAGGGAGGAGTTAACAGAATACTTTGTGAACTTCTCCAAATAGACAAAACAACATTTCATAAATACCATTCCCACAGAATATTCTGCAAAAAAAAAAACCGTTTTGGAGTCTTGTTGCAACCAAAAGTGCAATTGCACTGCACGCGCATCCGCCAAATTCTTAGTTAATGAAACTGAACACCTTTAGTGAGCGAAACACGCGCAACCGCTTATTCGCTCAACTGACCAAATACTGCTGCTGAGCGCTACAAGCGCAAACTCTATTTTGCTGACCAAGCATCTTTGGTCACATAGGCAGGCTCAGGAAGGGTAGCTTATAACTTTTAGCTTTAAGAATAAGTCAGTCTTAATTTTAGCTTTATCGGAAAAGCACATAGTGTCGCGTAACCGACCTAGTTTTAGTTTTAACTTCAAACCAACAGGACATAATTGATTCAATCTTTAATTTAGTTTAACAAAAGGCACATAGTGCCGTACAAGTAATTGACATAATTTAATAAACGACAAATTTTAAATAAACGATAATAACATCGGTACTTTATTTATACAAATGAAAACGATCCCCTGCTGCTTGGCCTAAATCTGTACGGATCGCACCAAGTATTTATTTTTTATAAACGATCACCAATTGATACTGAGAAGTTGTACATGGCAGAAATACCACTGCCGTGGACATTTTTTTTTTTAAGTGAAAAAAAGGGTGGAGCCGTGAAAGTGGGGAAGCTTCTGACCGCCATTCACTTGGAAATGGCCAGAGCGATTCTTTTGCATACGGTTGAAGCAGCTCTCTACTTCCGGTCGCTTGCCGCCAAGTATCATCTGGGTAGCGACTGAACATCCGTTAAGTGGTGAAAGGTTACAACCTGGCTATGCTATTCTGCTGGGGGATCTTTCATCGGCAGCGTCTGCCCACCACCAGGTCCGGCTGCAAGCAGGCGTCTGACTTGGATTAAGCGGCTCGTTATATAAACGTGCAAATAATATTTTCATCCCCGCTGAGCGGGTTGTGCGCTGGGCTTGGGACCCGCCACGTCAAACCACACTCCAATGAAAGGAAAAACAAGCCTCGGATAAAAGGACAACCCTTTACTGATGACGGCCAATGGCGGCCGCCGTGGTGTGATGGTAGCGTGCTCCGCCTACCACACCGAGGATCCTGGGTTCACACCCCGGGCAAAGCAACATCAAAAATTTTAGAAACAAGATTTTTCAATTAAAATAAATTTTTTCTAAGCGAGGTCGCCCCTCGGCAGTGTTTAGCAAGCACTCCGAGTGCATTTCTGTCATGAAAAGCTCTCAGTGAAAACACATCTGCCTTGCAGACGCTGTTCGGAGTCGGCATAAAACAAGTAGGTCTCGTCCAGTGAGCTGCAATTATTCATGTTTTAAGGTTATTAGTGGACTAACCAAAAAATTAGCATTAGTGCGTACACAAACAAAGAATATCAAGCACTTATATCCACTAAAACACATTTACATAGTCATGCTTCGTAAAATGAATAACCGCTCATTAGCCACGAAGCAGTTCAGTACTCAGTTGTCTTAGTGAGCAAGAAAGTCAACTGTATTATACGAAAACACTAACTTGAATGAGTATGACTAACAGTACAATAAAATGAATATAATCATATCAGTCTTCTGACGCTAGCAACACAACGATGTACACGAAACTAAACTGAATACAGCGCTAAAGAAAAACCGATAATAATCGAAGTGTACAGTGTATTACACACGAAACCAACATGCTACTGAGTTAAAGCCACTATGATTCCAGTTTATATGTACTCAACAATGTCATATATGTATGGGACATACAGTTATGTTTATATAAATAGCAGTGCTTTCTGAGAACCCCAATAAAGTGGATTTATCTAAAGTAAATCAAACCAAACTTAAAAACGTTATTACATAACGCAAGGCTAATTATATTAAGAGCAAAAAATATTTTTTCTACATCACGCCAAGTTGTTGTAAATTTGAAAAAGATTACACAAGTGTCAGAAAAGAATGTTCATAAAAATACCAGTTTGCAAAGATTTTTATTAAAAAGTCACTATAACTAAAGATATATAGTGAATTAACTCAAAAAACACAAATAGTTGACTATTATTTCATTGCGTAACCCCCATTTCGGATGACGGTGGCACATCTACGAGGCATGGAGTCCACTAAGCGCTTACATCGGTCCACTGGTATATTTGCCCAAGCTGATTGCACTACTTCGCACAATAACTTTGCATTGGTCGGTTTTTTTCATCAACGGCGTTCTTTATATCCCCCCCCCCCCCCCCCCCCCCCCTTAAGTTTTCAATGCGGATAAAGTCCGGGGATTGAGCTGGCCACTCCATTACTGCAATTTTGTTCTCCCGAAAGAAATCCTTTGCTCGCTTGCTCGTATGTTTTGGGTCGTTATCCTGTTGGAAAACCTATTTTAGGATTTCCTCTTCTACATACGGCAGACGCAGACGGTTATTGGAAGCGAAAATATGGACCCACAGCCCTCGGAAGGTACCACTTTTGACCAAAAGCCACTTGAAAAACAGACTACAATTTGCTAGAAACCATATGTAAGCTGGCCGGTTTCAAAATGGCGAAATATTTTATGGACAGGTGAAAGTTAGGTGGTACTTTTAGTTCCAAATGTCGGCGGCAGTATCTAAGAAGACCACAGTTTACAATAAAAACAGTAAAACATGGAGGAGCAAAAATAATGGTTTGGGGCTGTTTTTCATACCATAGTGTGGGTCCAATATATAAAATTGATGGTATCATGGATCAGCACAAATATGTGAAAATCCTTCAAGATGTTAAGCTGCCGTATGTAGAAGACGAAATGATCCTAAAATGGGGTTCCCAACATGATAACGACCCAAAACATACAAGCAAGCGAGCAAAGGATTTCTTTCGGGAGAACAAAATTGCAGTAATGGAGTGGCCAGCTCAATCTCCGGACTCGAACCCCATTGAAAACTTATGGGGGATATAAAGAATGCCGTTGATGAAAACAACCGTCCAATGCAAAGTTATTGTGTGAAGTAGTGCAATCAGCTTGCGCAAATATACCAGTGGACCGATGTGAGCGCTTAGTGGACTCCGTGCCTCGTAGATGTGCCACCGAATGGGGGTTATACAACGAAATAATAGTCAACTATTTGTGTGTTTTGAGTTAATTCACTATATATCTTTGGTTATAGTGAATTTTTAATAAAAATCTTTTCAAACTGATATTTTTATGAACATTCTTTTCTGACACTTGTGTAATATTTTTCAAATTTACAACAACTTGGCGTGATGTAGAAAAAATATTATTTGCTCTTAATATAATTAGCCTTATTGCGTTATTACATAACGCAAACGTTTTTAAATTTGGTTTGATTTACTTTAGATAAATCCACTTTATTGGGATTCTAAGAAAGCACTGCTATTAATATAAACATAACTGTATGTGTTGCGGGGCACTCGTATGTATTTTCTATTTTATGTGCTAGTCACTCATAGTATTTTTCTGTACTTGACTAAGTACACATTTAGACACAATTTTTAGACACACATTTTTGACGAAGTGCACTAATTTTATAAGTACTCAAAGCAGACCCCTGGTCCCGTCCCGCCAATTTGTAGGATAAATTAAAAGGAGCACGACGCAAATTGGAAGAGAAGCTCGGCCTAAAATCTTCTCGGAGGATATCGCGCCTTACATTTTTTTTTATTTTACTGATGACGACCATGGCAAAAGTTTGAAGGACAAAAGGGCATGCGCCTGGATCGTCCGCTCCCTAAATGGGATTGGTGCAGATGCCCGGCTGGTTGATGTCCTCGTCAAAGCAAAATCTGACATCACCGCCATACAAGAAATTCGTTTAACGAAGTAAGGAAGAAAGAAGATTCAAAATTGTGACATCTATTGGAGTGGCCATACAAATAATCGCAGTTTCGGCGTCGGATTCTTGGTGGGAGAGAGACTTTGTCGTCGAGTATTGGCGTTCACGCCTGTGGACGAATGTCTCTCCGCTATCCGAATAAAAGCAAAATTTGTTAATATATTATGGCCCATGCACCGACAGAAAGACGATGAGGTGAAAGACGCTTCCTATGAACAATTAGAACGCACATACGAGCGCTGCCCCCGCCATGAGATAGAAGTCGTGCTTGGCGACCAGGGTTGCGTGATTCGAAATCCTTTTTGATTGAAAATCCAACTTGAAATAAAAGATACTTTTTATTTTTTATTTGGATGCCGAATCAAATTTTTATTTATTTGATTCTTCAGGCGAATCAAATATACTTTTTATTTTTTATTTGATTCGGCAACCAAATAAAAAATAATTTTTATTTGTTATTTGATTCTTCAGCCAAATCAAACCTAATTTTTATTTTTTATTCCGTTTTTCAGCCAAATCAAAGATACTTTTACACCTTTCATGCTAATGGAGTGGTACATTAAGTTTGGTCCGAGTCTCGAAATTGTAAGTCCTCAAAGGAGAACCGATAGACCCATCGATTAAAATACGGACATGATCAGGATGATGATCTGAATTGATTTGGCCATGCCCCTCTAGTCCCTCAATTGAGAGATCTTGATGAAATTCAGTGAGAAGGTATATGTGTATTGGTTTCTGATTAGAACTGTGTCGGAAACGACCGGATAGGACCATTATAGCATATGTTCCATGGCGAGCTATCTGGCCTCGTCATAGCTGATCCACCCTAGCTATAAAGAGCTCTAGGCGCTTGCGAGCCGATTATGCTAGACAGCATGGCTAGGCCGATCAGGCCTAGGTAAAAATAAGAAAAATTCTATTGGACCTGAGTTTTTGCGAAGTTATAGACTTTCAAAAAATAAGAAGACACCATTATCGTACTACGCAAAAAATTTCCTGTTTTTATATGCAACTGCATTTATTTAAGAAGTAGATCTTAACTAAGATTCGTATAGTACTAAAATTGATATTTGCAAAAGAAAGTGTATACAACGAAAGGCTTAATGAACATGGTTCGGATAACACTCGCAATTACGGGGTATATCGATTTGCTTTATCTAGATCTCCCAAATTTTATAAAATAAAGAACCTGGCACCAAATAGCTCCTGCTCCATGAGAAACTTGGCCCTGAATGAAAGAGAAAGGGGATACCGATGGGAGTTTGGACCAGAAAGGAGATCAGGTTACAGGAGGGAGGAAGGGGTCTCAGCTCGATATCGCATCCGTCACCAGGTGTTACCGAGTATGGACGACGTGTAAGGCTAGACATCTCCATCAAATACACACAAAGTAAAAAAAAGTGATTTGGATGTCGAATCCAATAAAAAATAAAGTTTTTTTGATTTGGCTGAAGAATCAAATAACAAATAAAAAATATATAATGATAAATGTGAAGATTCCACATCTTTAATTGTTGGAACGGAGGAAAAACCAGCAGATAGTAAAATTGAGAAACAAAAAGAACTGCTAACCATTTTACTACCATTCAAAAATGACAAAGGTTTTTATGATAACAACGATTTATTAGATAAAGATATTATTGCAGCTCTATCATTAGCTGGTCCGTGTCAACCCGACAAGTTTGACATGCGGGCAAAGAATTTCCAAAATCTAGTGATAATCGCCGATGTAACTCCTAATTTTATTATATGAACAATTAAAAGCCTTTTATGAACAATGACCGAAGTATGTATATGGTTATCATATTCTGTGACAAGAAATTAAGCTTACTGCTATTGTTGTTGGTTATTTGGAGATAAGTCTACTAAACGAAGTGTATGGTGTACCGGATACACAGATTGGAAACATTTGTCAACATCTGCCATAGCGCACGGTCAATATCTTTTGTACGCAATAGCTGCTTCGTCTTTTCGTAAAAAGTTAAATATTCGACACCAAAAAAAATGGCTCACGGTTCTTAACATTTTTTTGGATACTGTCAGAACCTTATCTGGTTTAGGAGTTGCCTTATGAGGTCACAGGCAGAACTAACTTGAAGATGAGAATCCTGGAATTTATTTAAGTGTTATCAAGTTAATTTCTAGACATAATCGAATATTGCAAGCGCATATTGAATCTTCCTAACGCGTAAAATATTTAAGTAAAACGATTACTTTTGAATTGTGTGAGATATTAGCAACAGAAACCTGTGAAGCAATCGTCAACGAATGTAAAAGTGCGACATTTTTTGCATTAATAGCCGATTCAACAACAGATGTCCCTCACCTAGATCAAATGGCTATTTTGGTAAGATATGTTGTGATTAAGAAAGATATTTCAAACTCTCGTAAAGTTGTAATCAAAGAGAGCTTTCTATGCTTCGTCCGATTGGAGATGCAACGTCCATTTGCAATGAAATCACAGCAATCTTGTTTGAAAAATTTAATTTTGAGAAAAAATATCTTTGTGGCCAAAGCTATGATGGTGCCCCGGTCATGTCTGAGGGTAGCGAAGGTGTTCAAATGAAATTAAAACACTTCCACGACGACGGCGATGGATCATTTGCACCGTTTATTCACTGTCTCAGTCATCAAATGAACAGAAAAAGATGCAAGTTCCTCAATCAAAGTTTTTTTCGCTACAATTGAAAGCATTTATGTATATTTCGCTCACTCACATCGACGATGGGAAGAAATTTAGAAAGAGAGCGAAAGTTTGTCACGAACCTCTGACGATTTTTGCATCAAGCTTCTAAAAGAAAGAAATATTTGGTTTAACTAATAAATCTGGAGAGGACGCACCTTATGATCGAATTGATGAGAAATCTGCCACTGGTGAAAGAATACTACACGTTAAAGGTTGAGTACAACATGTTGGAAATTAAGGCGCAGGGGTGCATGGCAACGGCCTTAAAAAAATTGAGAGATCTGACAGATGAACGAACGTATGAAAATTTCGTGCTGAAAGCTAGGCACAAATGGCTAGAAATAGGCTGGGAAAATGCTGATTTTCCCATTATCTGTAAACTTAAAGTCAAGAAAATATTCGATGAGAAGACTGCCGATTCAGTATTAGAATCTTATGCAAAACATCGAATGGACTACTATGAATTTTTGCGGTTTAAATCAAAACTCCCACCATAGAACAGTACTCGTTGCGCTAGACCTATCAAAAGCTTTTGATAAGGTCAACCATGGTACGTTATTGCAAAACCTGGAAGGCTCTACCCTTCCGCCAAGTCTTAAAAGGTGGACCGCAAATTATCTGAGTGGTCGGCAGGCATCAGTGCAATTTAGAAACGCAGCATCAAAACCAAGAGGAATTAAACAAGGGGGTGTCCTATCCCCACTTTTGTTTAACTTCTACATATCAAAGCTACCTTCGCCACCAGGAGTTACTATCGTTTCCTACGCCGATGACTGACAATAATGGCCACAGGCCCAGACCCAGAGATCTGTGAGCTTTGCAACAAAATAAACGGTTACCTCCCTGATCTCTCCAGTTTATACGCCTCGCGAAACCTGACACCGACCATTTTGAACATCCACGTTAATGACACTACGCTACCGACTGTCTTACACCCCAAAATCTTGGGGTGACGTTTGATCAGGACCTCCATTTTGGTGAACATGCAGCCGCAATTATACCGAAATCCAGAGCCGTAATAAAATCCTCAAATCTCTTGCTGGCAGTACTTGGAGAAAGGATAAAGAAACGCTCATTATCACTTACAAAGCAATAGGCCAGCCGATTGCATGCTACGCGCCCCCGATATGGTCGCCAATCCTAAAGACTACTCACTGGAAGAAGCTACAAACCTGCCAAAACCTGGCCTCAGAACCGCCACGGGCCAGAAAATTGGGCATCACAACAGACATCTGATTGAATAGCCAACACCGCCGAGGGGCTTAAGGAGTCATCTTTGTTGTTGTTGTAGCGATAAGGTTGCTCCCCGAAGGCTTTGGGGAGTGTTATCGATGTGATGGTCCTTTTCCGGATACAGATCCGGTACGCTCCGGTACCACATCACCATTAAGGTGCTAGCCCGACCACCTCGGGAACGATTTATGTGGCCACATTAAACCTTCAGGCCATTCCCTCCCTCCCCACCCCAAGTTCCATGAGGAGTTTGGGGTCGCCAGAGCCTCGTCTGTTAGTGAAACAGGATTCGCCGCGGATAGGTGAGGTTGACAATTGGGTTTGGAGAAGCTATATATTGCGCTGGCAACCTGAAGGGTTGCGCTTACAGCCCCTTGAATCTGGTATTTTAGTCGCCTCTTACGACAGGCATACCTACCGCGGGTATATTCTGATCCCCTAACCCGCTGGGGGTTAGCATTATGAGGAAATACGGCACCTGAGAACACAGCCGTATGAAGCCAAAAAACACAAGCAGGTCCTCAATGAACTGCACAAACAGGCGTCGGACCTCTATGCCCGGTGAATCCTGTACTCAAAGAACAATACCCAAAACTTGCAGAAGAGGAACGCACACTCCCTAGGGAAACGCGAGTCACTCTAGCTCAACTTGATCCGGATACTGTAACAGTTTAAACTCTTACCTATCCAGAATCAACCCCGACATGCAAAACATGTCCTGCTTGTAACGTGTCCCCACATGACTCCAACCATCTCTTCAACTGTATTGTGGAACCAACGCCTCTAACACCCCTCTCATTATGGTCCACCCCTGTTGAAACAGCAAGTTTCCTTGGACTTCCTTCAAAGGATATTGATGACAATTTGTGTTCGGGCGCACCTACTGTATGGGGCGAAGCAACAAGTTTTGGACACAATGACTACCGAGCTTCAAGAAAGAGCGGAAGGATTCAAAGAAATAAACGACGTTTTCGGTTTTTTGTGCCTGAAACTTTCAAAAATCTCGATCAGGATGATTTGAAAAACTGTGTTATTACTTTATCAAAGATGTACTCAAAGTTTATCACTATTGATTTGAAAAATGAGCTGTTCGCTTTCACTGATATGTATTTTACAGAAAATCGGGATTTTACTGCAGACCGTCCATTACAGTATTTGGAGTTTGTAGTTACAAATAATATGATACAGTTTTCCTGAACGCTGCAGTTTATTTCGACTGTTCTTAACTTTTCCTATCGGTTCAGCTAGTGCCGAACGAGACATGAGTTCGTTGAAAATTGTTAATAAATATCGCCGAACTTCTTTAGCTGAGGATACACTGAACAATTTTTGTATTCTGTACATCGAAAGATCAGTAGCGACGTTGATCAATTTGGACTCTGCAATGAAATTATTTGCTGAACGCAAGGCGTGTATTCAAAGTGACATAATTCAATGTTTACAATTCTATTAATATTAATTATCTGTGAAACGTAAAAAAATTAAATCATACAAATTATGATTGTTTATGTTTGTATCTATGATTAAAATTACTTTTCATTACTACAGTAAATTTTTTCACTAAGTGGGCCCCCCTAGATACCATGCCGACCGGGCCTTTATCCTTAAATCCGCCACTGATCATGGCGGAGCCATATAGGTGGTGGGAGTTGATCAGCTAACTAGTTCTTTATTTTTGCTGCTTTGACGCAGCTCGTTTTTCACACTCAACCAGAGAATTACCAAAACAAAATACATGGTATGCGTGTGGAATTCGTATGTACACTTCATTCGCTCGTTCAGAATAGTGCACTTTTTTTGGTCGACTGTTGCTTAAGCGATTGCATCTCAAACCTCTTAGCCAACTGAACTGGCTTACTTTGTGTTGTTGCTTTCTGTGCAATTCGCTAATCTACCTAGCGTTTTGTTTCCACTAGCCCGCAAAAAAGCGTATTGTTTGTTTTCGGAATTTTTTAAATTGAGTAGATATGTTCGTTACTGCCAATGTAGACTATGACATACGTACATGATTCCAATTTAAACGTATACAAGTACAAAAATACGATATCAAGTTATATGGTTTCCTCAATACTTTACATGTTTGTGCGACTAATTTACTATAGTAAAAAACAGATGATTTGTAGTTGTTTTATAAGCTATGCAATGAAATAAACCTTTGTACAAATTTATGAAATTTTATGAATTTCTGTATGGGGTCTTAAAATTTTGCAGCAGACTGTACAAATGTAATTTCATTGAATTTGGTGTATAGTGCTTACATATAAATTCTGAGCTCCTGGTATGTTAAATTGAATATTTGACACATTATAAGCAAAATCTTTGGCAAATATGGATTACTGACTTACTTACTTATTTCGACTTTTAGTAGTCGACTAGTGACATTTTCGAATAGTTCGGTTAGTCGACTAACCGAATATCAAGGGCGCTGCTGTGGCGGAAGGTTCTTTCCCCGTATTTAATACTGAATCACTGAGTCCGCCTTGTCGGGCAGGTTGCCGTACGACCAAGATGAACGACTCAATATCCAATTTTAATAAGGACGATGATAAGGCGAGGACTGAGTCGCGAGCCAAGGACGACAAAAACGCATTAATCGCTGCGTCGAACGCGGGGAGCGAGAGTAGTGGAGAGTCAATGTGGTCGACCCAACAGAACTGGAGATCGAGCGCTTGGAATGGGCTCGTGAGGCGGTAGAAGTACGTCGAAGGCAGTTGAAGAGGTTTGCTGAGGGAAACCCTGGGTACTGCAACCGGTACGAGGAGGAAGAAGCGTTGAACGGCAGAATGAAGAGGCAACGTTCGGCCGAAGGCGACAAGCCTGCTTTCAAAAGGCAGAAAGGACCCGGACCCAGACCTAGAAGCGCGACGCAAGGTAGCCGCATAGACAAGAAAAGTAGGCCTAAAGCTGCGGATAGATGAGCCCGAATAGCGGGGTGGCAACAATATTATGAAGATGATATCGTGCGAAAACATCGCGAGCTTGAGGTAGCTGGAGGAAGTGGTTCCAAACCTCCAAAATCAAGGCACAAATACGCGGTTTGAGGTGGTGGATAAAGCGCAGATCCCAACGGTACCAAAAGTTTAAAGTATGGATACCATGTGTGATGAAGTCGGAGGATACGCTGTGACTTCTGCAGAGTCAGATCCCGAAAATAGCGACTTAGGATTGGAAGGTTCTTCCTGCATCTCGGATAACGATCCTAACACGCCACCTTTACCTTGGGTGAAGGGTTTCTTCTTATTTGAATGAACGTAAACAAACAGTTATATTTAACAACTGTAGTTCCAAATGTAGCAGCTCTGTTGCATACCACTGAATAAGTATGTATGTGAAATGTGTATGTGTATGAAATAGGCAAAGAGATTTCCGCTTTATCCGAGAAGTTTAAGCATTGTGAAAGCTGATTTAAGTCTTTCAAACATTCAAATGTGAACATTCCGGATAATAATCGTAGGTCTATCGATGTTTCCCTTCCAGCTCCGACTATGGATGCTGATCCCAAAGTTCCTTCACCTCCAGATCTTCCACCCACAACTATTGAATTGATAAATCTGTTCTCTCCGAGTCCCTTAGCAGTTCAACCATCGACATCGAATGCTCATTCAGCTGGATCTACTGTACCCTCCACAAAAAGGAACCAGGTTCCCCAAAACCCCTCTGCGGAATCTGAACCGCCGGCTGGTAGATTGATTATTGTCCCGATTAAAAAGTCGATTTTCGTCTCCAGATTCGAGGGAGACACTACAGAAGAGGACCTGAAGTCGTACATCATAAGTAAACTTAAATCTGAAAATGTGTCTATTCGTAAATTTAATTTTAATTATCCTAGAGACATTTCGTCATTTAGGATTGACGTATCAGCGCAACATTTTGAAACAATTTTGAATAATTCATTTTGGCCACCCGGAGCCTTTGTGCGTGAATTCGAGCATAGACGCAACGTTAATATTCGTAATCTTGCTACCGTTCCTCAAACCAATAATGCTGCAAAAAACTAAATATTAAACCTGTCCTTAATATATTTTATCAAAATGTAAGAGGCCTAAACACAAAACTAACTGAACTATACTTGAGATCATTTAACTGTAATTACAATATCATCGCTTTTACCGAAACTTGGTTAAAGCCTGATATTTTTAATTCGGAGATTCTTTGCAATGATTACCAAATATATAGAAATGACCGCTTGAACAGAGTTGGAGGTGGAGTTTTGCTCGCGGTACATTCTTCTATACCTTCCGCTGAGGTAAATTTACCTGTTATTGAAGCTACGGAATTTAAGTGCATTAGAACCCAGCTGGGAATAGGTTTTACCTATATTGCCATTTGCTATATCCCACCATCTTCAGATCCCTCGGTGTATATGAACCATATTTCGTTACTGAAAGATATCAGTTCATTGTTGAAGCCTATTGACTCGATAATTGTCTTGGGTGATTTTAATCTTCCGCACGCATCATGGACCACATCCGACCATGGTATTGTACCGGTTTCTTCAAAATTCTCCACCATCGAATTTTTAGCAGAAATAACTGAACTTTGCCTAAGACAGATAAATATAGTTCCAAACATGTACGGGAGGGTACTTGATCTGGTATTTGTTGATGATACATCAAAATCCATTCTTAGGAGGGGTGAACCTCTTACTGTACCTGAGGATCCTTACCATCCTTCGCTGGAAATAGTTTACGAATTGGAAGAAAGTTCTCGGAGTTGCACTATCACAGAAAACGACTCTAGTTTTAGATTCGAATTCGCGAAGGCTAATTTTAATAAACTCAACCAAATTTTATCTACAATAGTTTGGCCCAAATACGGTGCAGATATTGACAAAAACGTTTCTGACTTCAACGCCGTCATTCACGCTATTCTGGACAGACATGTACCTAAGCGTAAACGTGTTTTCACTGAACTAGTCCAAATATGGTACACCAAAGAACTGAAATCTTTAAAAAACAAAAAAACGCGTTCCTTCAAGCTGTACAAGAAGACGGGGTCACACTCCGACTACTTGAAGTACTCTATATTGCGTCATAAATATTTTGAATTAAATAAAAAGTGTTACAATACCTATCTCTGTGCCATGAAAAAGAAAATAACTTGCAATCCGAAAGTTTTCTATAATTTCGTGAACTCTAAACGTAGGGTTAAAGGCTTTCCTTCTGGTATGAAATACCGTGATGATTTCTCTAGCGACGATCAAGTTATTGCTAATTTATTTGCACAATTTTTCAAATCTAACTATTCCGCTGAATTAATTTCTTTCTCTAGTGAATACCCGTATGAACTTGACTCACTTAACGCAATTAATATTCCATCAATATCTCCAGAAGAGGTTCTTACATATTTAACTTCTTTGAAGGAATCTTATAAATACGGTCCTGATCTAATTCCCACATGTTTTCTCAAAAGATGTGCAGAACACATTTATCTGCCCCTAACTGATTTATTCAACATGTCCCTAAAACATGGAGTTTTTCCTTTTGCTTGGAAGGAATCTTTTCTAATACCCCTCCACAAAAACGGCAGTAGGTCATGTGTAGAAAATTATCGAGGAATTGCAAAATTGTCTGCCATCCCAAAGGTGTTTGAAGCCATTGTTACTAATCAGCTAACATTTTCCATTTCTGCATTGATTGCAAACTCTCAACATGGATTCTGTAGAGGCAAATCTACCATTACCAACCTACTTGAATTCACAATGCATGTTTCTAATGGATTTAGAGAAAATCTTCACACCGATGTTATTTACACTGATTTCAGTAAAGCATTTGACAAAGTTTCCCATTCATTGCTTATCCACAAGCTGGATCGACTTGGTTTCCAACCAGGTCTTACTCAGTGGATATCTTCTTATCTCTGCGGTAGAACGCAACAAGTAATTTTTAAAAATTCTCTTTCAGAGGTCATTAATGTTCCCTCTGGCGTCCCACAGGGCAGTCATCTCGGTCCAATTCTTCTTGCTATTTATTAATGATATCTGTACCATAATAAAATATTCCAAAATTTTAATGTATGCTGATGATGTGAAATTTTTTAGGTCTTATGAGTCTATTGAAGAACGTCCATTGCGTCAAGCGGATTTAAACTGCTTAGTTGCTTGGTGCAACGCGCATTCAATGCCGCTGAACATCAATAAATGTAAGTTCATGTGCTGTTTAAGCCGCCTCCATCCCCATTAGACGGCGGCAATTCCTATGCGCAGCCGTGCGCGGCGAATGGAAAGGCGCCAACGAACACCCACCACTGCCATCGGCGAGGAACAATATTCCATTCGCTAGTCAAGCATTATTACTCGGCAACCGCGGACGCGTTCCTTTTGGATATCTTTGAATACCAACCGTGTCTATACATATATTTAGTTTGCATATACATATGTATATTGAAGTTACTTTTGTTTTGAATACTGTCAGTCTTAAAAAGTGAAGGTTCAAAGGTTGAAGTCAAATCATTAAATAATTTTGCATTATTAATAAATTACAAAGTGAATTTATAACGTTTTAAAAGAAAAAGTCTTTTAACTGAAGAAAGAATGCATGCAGAGTGAAGCGAAGAAAGACCAGGTGAGAATTGTTAATGGTCCTTCGCAGCCATCTTTGGCCCACCCTAAACGCTTAAAACAATAATAAGTAAATTAAAATCGAATTTTTCGTTCGACAAAAACATACAAACAAAAAAAAGTTTATCTATATACATACAAAAAAACATACAAATAATTCAAAAATAAAGTTTGAGTGGATTCGAAAAAAAAAGAGCAACAATTGAACGTTTTCAAAAAAGAGGAACAAAATTTTTTGGGAAAAAGCTACAAATAATAGAATTGCAAAAAACAAAAGTGCTTGTGCTTGGTTAAATATATACATATATACATATACATACATATATACAATCGTATTTAAAAACACGACAAATTGCGAAAAAAAAAAAGTTTTTGAAAATTGTGGGCGCACTCATCAGACAAACATATATTAATACAAACACTTAAAGGAACAGAAAAATTGTTTTTTAAAAGAGAAAAGAAATTTTTGAAACTAAAAACATAAAAAAAAAAATTTTTAAATCATCTTTACCCAGGAGCTGAGCAGCAGCATCATCAACAAGCAGACCAACAACAACAATATAAGCAGCATAAGAATACAGGAATCGGTGAGTAGGCAGTTTTTATAAAAATGAATTGCTGTTCGTTAGTCTCGCTAAAACTCGAGAACGGCTGAACGGATTTATCTTATCTTGGTCTTGAATTATTCGTGGAGGTCTAGGGAAAGTTTAAAAGGTGAGAAAAATTCGAATACTTGCCGGGAAAATACTCAAAACAGCATATTTCTATTTCCCATACAAACGTTTTCTAAATAAAATGGAGAGTCAATTTCTAATTTATTACCCCTGCATAAAGTTCAAATTCGCGTGCGCGTTGGAGGATCTAATATCGCGTTCTGAAACTCGACAAAAGTGAAAGTGAATCGCGAACGCGACAAAATTGCATAGTCTCAAAATACATAGTACATAAATAGTGGTCGGCTTCGAGAAACTCAATTTTAGCTAACTTCAGTTGTTAAACTGTCTGATTATTTTTTTAATAATACGCATATTGTCACTTGCGAAGCGAATATATTTGGCGAGTCGAACATATTGGCGAATTCACATCAAATTTGCATTGTGAGTGGCGAATGAACTTATTCGACTGCAATGTGTCATTGCCATTCAAACAAATTTAATTAGTTCATCCGAATTTGACGTTTCTGTCATCTGTTTTTATTATTTATTTGTGCACAAACAGAAATGTAAAAAACAAATTTATTAAATAGTAATAAATAAAGTTAAAAATGTTTTATAACGTTGAGCTTTTTTCCGTTATTACCCGGATTATTGGTTCCACGCCCGTTATCACCCGGATTATTGGTTCCAAAGGACTGTCCTGTCGGGTTAGCGGCTTCTTGGAGGTTCAGTAGCTCATTCACGGATCTATCTAGCGCAGATAAACTTCGCTGGGCGTACGGTCCTCCTACAGTGGCTACGGTCTCGCTGCGGTTTGTAGAAAACTTTTTCTTAAGCTTCAACTTATAATCTAACCAAACCTAGGACAAATATATTGGTAAGTATGAACTGACACGCAGAATACAATTCAGTTACTACTAGAGGCCTGCACGGATACGATGGTTCGGGTTATAACTAAGTAAAGCTTCTGACAATTATCACATTGCCAGTTACTTTGGAAACTTGCATCGTGATACCGTACGGTTACTTTTGAAACTAACTGGTCAAGTATCTTATCGGGTATTATCAGAAAAATAGTAGGCGGTGGCTCGGAGCTAGGATCTAACCAAACCTAGGGCCCATCTCTGCACCCTTCACAATGCCAGTAACATACCCGAGTAGATACATTAGCAGGTAAAGCTGCTTTACTCGAGTCAATTTCCTGGTAAATTTTCTCAAACAAAGTGCCTACTTGTATATGATGGTTGAATTGAGTTGGGAGTCAAAAAAACCATCAGTAATTCGACTCGTGTAAATCAGCCTTAAGTATCAAAAGTAACTCCAGTCAGTAACCGTTCGATGCTACGATTCCACGATTCTGTGATGTATACTTTTGTATTATTCGTGCAGGTATATTCTTCTTACCTTGTTCCACTCGCGCCCGTTACGTATTGGAGGACCTATGGAGTTAAGATCCGTGGCGAAATGGTCCCACAATTCTGCCCTGCTCCTCCTGGTCTCTCCAAAATTCCCCATGCCTCTGGCGACGTCTGGATTATTTTCCATCAGCTCGACCAGCTTTTGGAATTGCTGCGGCGTTGTTCTTCTCATTCTGAAAACTTCATTTATTTAAACCAATAAATAACTCAATTTAATTTAATGAATTACTCACTTTTATTTATTTATTCAATTTATTTACTTTTTTCAATTGAAAACATTCAAATAAATGCCAATGCGTCCTTTTCTATTTTCAAGCGCGAACAAAATAAGCATTCGACAAATTTTGACAGATTTGGCGAAGCGAATATGATTTTTTCGCTTGTAGCAATTCGACAAATTCATCTTCGTCACTCATTCGACTTTTTTTTGCGAATTCGCTAGCGATTCGCATCTCGCAATTCGAGACCGCGAAATTCGACAAAGTTTTCATTCGCTTCGCAAGTGACAATATGCGTATAAGACTATAAAGAAATCGAAAGATAAATCTTAAGTTTTGTCACAAATTAAATTATAAATCTTAAGTTAAATTTCTGAACGCAATCATAATATTTGACATTAGATTTGACAACCAACTAATATGTCAATCCATCCTGTAGCATTTCAGAGCACGGAAAAAAGTATTACGATATTATATCTATCTTTGTGGCTACGTGCGCGAGAACTTTCTTTACTTTGGTGATCCTTTGTGATAGTGACATTCCAAGTAATGTGCTCTTTTACTGCTAAATGAGCGGGAAGTTTTCTCACTTTGATTAATTACAATTTACGATGCCGAGGAGAAGACGACCTGACTTAGGTCGTCGTAGTCAATCAAATGTGCGAAGAGCTACCTCACGTGCTAACCGCACTGATGACCAGAGACAGACAGATCAAGAAAATAGTCGTATTGCTATGTCAGAATTGCGTTCTTTAGTGAGTGACAATGTAGGAGATAGGCTTAGAATGCAACGAGTTCGTGCACATCAAACACAACAACAGCAAGCTAGATATAATGAAATTGAGCGAATCCGCAGACGCAGTGCTCCTGTGATTCTTGAACGAGCTGCATTCCACTATGATCCGGCAATTGATTATTGTGCCGACAAATCGGTAACAATTGGGGAAATGAAAACAATTTGTAAATATTGTAAGGCGTTAAAATACACTGGTGAATCTACTGGATTATGTTGTGCTGAAGGCAAAGTAAAATTGCCACAATTGGTCCCACCACCAGATCCTTTACGCTCTTTAGTTTCTGGGATTAGAAATGATTCTAAGCACTTCTTGACCAACATTCAGAAATATAACAACTGTTTCCAGATGACATCATTTGGTGCTACACATATTATACAAGACAATTTCATGCCCACTTTCAAGGTATTATATAACAATATTTTTTTATATTATTCAAGTTTGTACTATATCGGAAATAATTAATGGACAAATTTTAAAAAATTACAGATTCAAGGACAAATTTATCACTTACTGGGAACTCTGTTACCACTACCTGATGCAGATTATCAATTTTTACAAATTTATTTTATGGGAAATTCAGATGCGGAAATTAATAATCGTTGTGCTCACAATCCAACAGTGAAGAGAACCATTGTCCAACAATTACAAATGTTTCTTCATCAGTATAACAATTTAGTAAACCTGTTCAAAATAGCATTGGATCGGATGCCATCTGATAGCCATAATATTATTATTCGAGCTGACAAAACACCTGCCGGTGAACACACAAGGAGGTTCAATTCACCTACCATTGATGAAGTGGCTGTTGTCATTGTGGGAGAAAATTTACAATCTAGAGATATTGTGCTTCATCGTCGGAATAGTGATTTAAAACGTGTATCTGAAACACACAGGAATTATGATGCACTACAATATCCTTTGATCTTCTGGAAGGTGGAAGATGGATACCATTTTAATATCAGAATGGTAAATCAAGTAACAGGTAAATGAATTGAACAAGATTAAATAATATTTTTAAATTCAATTCATCTAAGTAACAATTTAAACCTTTATCATTTTTGATTGCAAGTGCTGAAACCAACAAAAAAGTTAGTGCTATGAATTTCTATTCATACAGACTCATGATTCGTCAAGGTGAAGTAAATCATATTTTGATGTGTCAACACTTTTTCATCAGTTTGCAGTTGACATGTATGTCAAAATTGAGACTGAACGATTGACATAAATCCGTTTGAACCAACGACGGCTACGGTCATAGGAATACATCCATCTCCGCGATGCTATAAATGCTGATGGCAATGTGAATAATGTAGGAAGAATGACAATTTTGCCAGCTACTTATATAGGAAGCCCACGCCACATGCATGAATATGCTCAGGATGATTTGTCATATGTTAGGCATTATGGCCGCCCAGACTTATTTGTTACATTCACATGAAACCCAAAATGGTCCGAAATCGAGAAGGAATTACTACATAGCCAAACACCAGTTGATAGACATGACATAACTGCCAGAGTTTTTAAACAAAAATTAAAATCTCTCATGAATTTCTTAATAAAGCATTGTGTGTATGACCGAGTCCGTTGTTGGATGTACTCTGTAGAATGGCAAAAGCGTGGATTGCCACATGCGCACATTTTAGTATGGTTAGTGGACAAAATAAGGCCCGATGAGGTTGATTCCATAATTTCAGCTGAAATTCCAGATGAAATAGTTGACCCAAAATTGCATGCAGTAGTTACCAAACACATGATACATGGACCTTGCGGACATTTCAACTACAACTCACCCTGTATGGTCGACGGTAGGTGTTCCAAGCGATACCCAAGAGACCTGCTTGCTGAAACCATAACGGGAAATGATGGATACCCATTGTATCGTCGGCGATCAGTTGCGGACAGTGGGCGATCGGTAGTTGTGAAGGTAAGAGGACAAAATGTTGATGTAGACAATCGTTGGATTGTGCCATACTCGCCAATATTGTCCAAAGCTTTTGAGACTCACATCAATGTGGAATATTGTAATTCTGTGAAGTCGATAAAGTACATATGTAAATATGTTAATAAAGGTAGTGATATGGCTGTCTTCGGTGTAACCAATGCAAATGATGAAATATCACAGTACCAGATGGGTCGCTATGTAAGTAGCAACGAAGCTATTTGGCGTATCTTTTCATTTGCGATCCATGAAAGACACCCTACAGTAGTCCATTTGGCAGTCCATTTAGAAAATGGTCAACGAGTTTATTTTAATGAATCTAACGCGGCAGACAGGGCGGCACATCCACCGTCGACAACATTAACAAGTTTCTTTACAGTCTGTCAAACTGATGATTTTGCTCGCACTTTGCTGTATGCTGACATGCCACGCTATTACACATGGAACGCATCATCGAAATCGTTTCAGCGTCGAAAACAAGGAACACCAGTTGAAGGACATACAAATGTATTTGCTTCAGATGCTCTGGGTCGCATCTACACAGTACATCCAAATAACGATGAATGTTATTATTTGCGGTTGTTGTTGGTGAATGTTCGTGGTCCGACATCGTTTAAACAACTGAAAACAGTTAATGGACAGCTGTGTGCGACTTACCGTGAGGCATGTCAACTATTAAATTTACTTGCGAACGATTCGCACTGGGATGATACGCTCAAGGATTCCGTAATATCTTCGTCGCCGCATCAAATTCGTACATTGTTTGCGTTTATCATATCGACATGTTTCCCTTCGAATCCAAAAGATTTGTGGGTTAAGTATAGAGATGACATATCTGAGGATGTTTTGCATCGTGTGCGCCGTCAAACTTTGAATCCTACACTACAAATGACTGAAGAAATTTACAATGACACATTGATCATGATAGAAGATATGTGTTTATTGATGGCAAATAAAGTATTGTCGTGTTTGGGAATGACACCACCCAATCGTCATATGCACGATGCATTAAACCACGAGTTGCAAAGAGAACATCAGTACGACATTGAAGCATTGGCCGAAACAGTTCGTACAAATGTTCCACAATTAAATCAACAACAAAGAATTGCGTACGACACTTTGATAGAAGCTGTGAACAGTGGATCTGGTGGAATTTATTTCCTTGATGCTCCCGGAGGAACCGGAAAAACGTTTTTAATTTCATTGCTTTTGGCGAGGATCAGATCGCGAAATGATGTTGCTCTAGCGTTAGCTTCATCTGGAATAGCTGCAACTCTGCTAGAAGGCGGGCGAACTGCACATTCTGCCTTGAAATTACCACTAAACATGCAAATCACCGAAACACCAATTTGCAACATCGCCAAAAATAGCGCAATGGCCAAGATCCTACAGGTATGCAAATTGATTGTTTGAGATGAATGCACAATGGTCCATAAGAGGTCACTGGAGGCACTGGACAGAACGTTGAAAGATCTTCGTGACAACCAAAATATTTTCGGTGGGGCCATGATTCTGTTGTCAGGTGATTTTCGTCAGACTCTTCCAGTTATTCCCCGATCAACCGTTGCTGATGAACTAAATGCATGCCTAAAATCATCATATTTGTGGCAGTACGTAAAGACACTCCACTTAACAACTAACATGCGAGTATTTTTGCAACAAGATGAAACTGCAAATGTGTTTGCGAAGCAGTTGTTAGACATTGGAAATAATAAAGTTGCAGTGGACACCTCGACCGGATTCATCACATTACCTACAGATTTCTGTCACATCACAGACTCAAAAGTGGAGCTTATTCAGCGAGTTTTCCCAGATATAGCGCAAAAGTTCAATAACCATAATTGGCTGGGTGAACGAGCAATATTAGCAGCGAAAAATAAAGATGTCGAGGATCTTAATGCGACCATTCAGAATTTACTTCCAGGACAGTTGGTTTCCTTCAAATCAGTCGACACCGTAATGAACCAGGATAACGTAGTCAACTATCCCACTGAGTTCTTAAATTCACTGGAATTGCCTGGATTACCACCTCACAATTTGCAGTTGAAAGTAGGATCAGTTGTCATCATGCTGCGAACATTAATCAACCTCGACTATGCAATGGAACAAGACTGGCTGTGAAAAGACTGATGAATAACGTCATTGAGGCGACAATCATAAAAGGAAAATACAAAGGAGAGGATGTCTTGATCCCGCGGATACCGATGATTCCAACGGACTTACCATTCGATTTTAAACGCTTACAATTTCCAGTACGTCTGGCCTTTGCGATGACCATAAATAAATCGTAAGGACAGTCGTTAGAAGTTTGTGGAATCAACTTGGAGTTTCCCTGTTTCGCGCATGGACAATTATACGTCGCGTGTTCGCGCGTCGGAAAACCGTCTTCTTTGTTTATTTACGCACCACAAAACAAAACAAAAAATATAGTTTATGAGAAAGCTTTAAATTAATTAACAGACTGTATTTTAACAGTGTGTGTCTGTGAATATCAAATTTAAACCTTATAAATAGCCAATATTTCAGGAAAACTCTGTTTTCTAAGTAAGCAACATGATGTATCGAAAATAATAATAAAACTTCATGATTTATTCAATAAATGCTTTTTTATTAAATACGGATTCGATTTGTTTGTTTTAAAATCATTTTATACAAAAGATTAGGTCTTTTATTTATCGATGAGGCAGTACGAAGTCTGCCGGATCAGCTAGTTTTTCATAAAAAATATATAAAAAATAATAAAACTTTTTTTCCACAAAAGTTATATTATTTTTGTAAACTGCAAAAACATATATATATATCCACATATATACATGAATATTGCGGAAATTTTCTTACCGTTGGTTTTACTGCAACTTTTTTGCAACCAAAAATTGGTAGAAAATATTCCGCTATACCAATAGGCAAAATCCGCCAATTATATATATATATATATATATGTATACACATTTCTAGTGGTATTTAACCAACAAAAAATTGCAGTTTACTTGCCTACTCAAACCCACTGTGCAAGAACAACATCGGCAAAAACTTCTTCTACAGCTGAGTTTACCCCGTTGTTCGCACAGAGCGTTGAACTTGTCGATACAGTTCAACTTCTTCCAAGTGATTTTTTCTTGCTTGCCAGCATATATAAAAATCATAATATTCATACGTACATACTTACACACATGTACAAATAATTTCAAGTTGCTTTTCCAACATTCCTATTTCTCCACTCACAGAACATCATACGTGTTTACTCACACGTTCGAGTCGCTCTTCCAGCGACATTCTCCCAGCACATATAGCTACATTAGCAACGAGAGCTGTGTACTGCTGATCAAAGTTCTCAACCTCTCTCATATTTGCAAGTTTTTCATCTTTCTTTGCTGCACTCTCCCAACAGTGCAATCAAGCGCACTCAGCTTCACAAAAAGCGCGACATTAAAGCGACGAAGAAGCGAATCAAAACAAACTCTTCTGTTTGTAAACATAAACAGAGAAGCTCATCTGATTCTCGTGCATACGTTCGCACAAAACAAATATATACATACATACGTTTGTATACTGCGCACGTACATTTGTACTTATTCTGGCGTACAAAACTAAGTTTGAGATATTTTCGTCCCTATAGGAACTTTTTAAAAAATATCCCTACAAACCTCAAGTATTATTATTTTCTAATATATACATACCTATATATACCAGTAATTTACAAATACACGTTTATTTCCACACGTATATTTACACGTATATATTAGTGAAAAGTGTTTGTGTTATTTTTTTAAATTTTATACATTTTGTTTTTACAAAACATTATACATACTACTAAATTCCGAATTTCGCGGATTTAAATCATTTAAGGAACGTCCCGTTGTCCGTGCTTGACTCTATTGTTCAAAAAAAAAAAAAAAAAACACAAACACCGCCACCAATTACCAATTTAAATTCCCTTTTTTAAATTTCTGTGGCACGAAGAGTTTTCCATCTTCGAATTTTGCGAACGTTCTCTGAGCGGACAAATATTTTATTCGTTTTTTTTTTTTGGTGAAAACCCAAAAGTTTGCATAAAATGCCTCCCAGTCCCTCAAAAATGTCCGAAACCGGGACAAAACCAAAAGGTGGCCCAAAGGAAGAAACGGCCAAGGAAAGGTCAACATCCCCTCGCCGGAAATCCAAATCAGTTGACCCATCCGCGCAAAAGTTCATCGCGGAAAGTGACAATCTGATGATATACTGTGCAAAATTCAACGAAGCACCGATTCAGGATCACACTGAATCGTATCTCATGATAAAGGACAAGTCACTAGATGATTATTGGGCACGACTTCAATCGGTTTACGATCTGGTATTTTCGAAACCAGACGAAAGTTTCCCTGAAGACTTCAAGAGTTCAGTACAAGGCAAACAATGCGCCTGCCTTGATACGTATGAAGTGACTAAAGCAAAGATTGCCGATCAACTTTCGTTGATCAAAATGATGGCAACGCCGAGTCCACCACCCCGCATGGAACAACCCCCGGCTGAGGCAAATATTTACCTCAAAGTCCCAGCATGCGACACGGAGACCTTTTATGGTGGCTATGAGGAATGGCCCGCTTTTCGTGACATGTTCACAGCGGTGTACATTAAACACCCAAGGCTCTCCCGTGCTCAGAAATTGTACCATCTCCGGTACAAAACGCAAGGCAAAGCCGGCTCCATCGTCAAACAATATGCGTTGAGCGATGATAACTTTGACCTTGCCTGGGAAGCTTTACGGTCACGATACGAAAACAAGCGTATCTTGGTTGACAACCAGATAAAATCCTTACTGACTCTTGCCACTATTCCATCCGAAAACAGTGAGCAACTTCAGAAATTGCAAAATACAATCAACAACTGCCTATCCGTCCTTCACTCCCAAGGAGTTACGACAGACAGTTGGGATCCGATTCTGGTGTACATTTGTTCATCAAAGCTCCCCGAAACAACCCTGTCACTTTGGGAACAATCTCTCTCTTCTCAAAGAGATCTACCCTCATGGTCACAAATGAACGACTTTCTCACCTCGAGATATGAAGTCGTTGAAAGGGTCAATAGGCTTCAACCAAGCAAACAAAAACTAGTCGCTCATCAAAATTCTGCGCAAAACAGGTCCTTCAACAGGACGCAAACCCTTGTGGCAGAATCTAAAAAGGAAACTTGCCAATGTTGCAACTCCCCGCACCTTATTAGATTCTGTCCACAATTCAAGCGAATGTCTGTTCAAAATCGGACAAAATTCGTAAAACAAGCTAAGCTGTGCACAAACTGCCTTAGCAGCACTCATATCATCAATGAGTGCACGAGCAAGTGGTCATGTTCGACATGTCATCAACGGCATCACCACCCCGCGAACGAATGCACCAAACGTGCAGCACACAACTGCTGAATCAACACCTCCCGTTCGACAAACGCAGAATAGCTCCGATTCTAGCGAGCTACCGTGTTGTTCAAAACACGCACCGGTTCAATCATTGCATGCAGCCAATGATAACCAAATTCTCCTTCCTACTGCTATGGTCGCAGTCGAACACGAAGGGGAATTATTTCAACTGAGAGCCCTTATTGATCAGGGCTCGGAAAGAACTTTCATTTCCTCGAAAGTTCAAAAACGGTTGAAACTTCCATTCGAACATTCAAAGTTCGAAATCTCTGGCATGGGTGGACAAGTCGTACAAAAGTCCTCCAAGCTTTGTGCTTTGACACTGGTTGCATCCAAGGCCATGAAAAGGATAAAGGCTCATGCCATTGTGTTGCCGCAACTAACAACAAATCTACCAACATCCACCATTAGTCGCAAAATCTGGCAGCAGTTCAAACTCCTTGAGCCCGCTGATCCCAGTTGCCACATGTCATTGGCAGCGACATACTTCCACAAGTTCTGCTGGAAGGTATAAAAAAGTTGTGCAATAGCATACTTGCGCAACAAACCATTTTTGGTTGGATTCTCAGTGGTCCAATAACTGAAAATGTTGTGTCATTCTCGACACAAGTCCAAGCGTCAAACGAGACACTCAGTTCTCAACTGAGAAAATTTTGGGAAGAGGAGGAAATTCCACAACCTCCACAGATATCCCCCGAGGATCAAGCGTGTGAGCAGATATATGCAACAACCACAACACGTGCACCAAACGGTCGATACATTGTGCGACTTCCATTCAAGGAAGAGTTTCCTGAAAAACTCCCCCTCGGGAAATCCCGCCCGGCTGCTCTGCAGCAGTTTTTCAGCATGGAGCGATCGCTTAAGAAAAAGGGGGAGTTAGGTACAATGTACAACAACGTGTTGCAAGAATATCTCGACCTTGATCACATGGAATCTGCCGACCCATGCGAAATAACTTCAAGTGGCAAGGTCTTCTCATTTTACTTGCCACATCATGCGGTAGTCAAACCAGATAAGGTCACCACCAAAGTTCGTGTGGTTTTCAACGCCTCTAAAAAATCTGGGTCAGGAAAATCCCTGAATGACGTGCTATACACTGGTCCAACTCTCCAACCAGATCTCATGCTACTAATTCTACAGTGGCGCATGCATAAGTATGTGTTCAATGGAGACATTGAAAAAATGTACCGTCAGATCCTTATACACGAGGACGACAAAGATTTTCAGCGAATCCTATTTCGCAAATCGGCCAACTCCAATGTTAGCGATTTCAATCTAAAAACGGTTACATTCGGCGTCATTTGTGCACACAATCTCGCTATTCGTACGTTGCATCAACTATCCGATGACACGAAAGCGACATTCCCGTTGGCTGCAACAATTCTCAAGACGCAAAGTATGTCGACGACATCCTATCCGGAAGTCATACCATCGATAGCGCCACTGAATCACTCGTTCAAGTGATAAACGCCCTAAAATCAGCTGGTTTCATACTAAAGAAACTAACGGCTAATCACCCGGCCATATTAGAACAGTTTCCGAAGGAGGCTCTTCTAGACTCCAACTTCTTAAAATTTGAGAGCACTTCCAATACCAAAACTCTTGGCATTCGATGGAACGCGCTCACGGATAAATTTTCATACACCATGCTGCCGGAACACACCCAAAATGCGATCAGTTATGATCCAGGCCAAGATGCTTCTCCAAGAAATCTGGCTGGATGGAAGCGATTGGGATGAAAGCGCCAAACCCGCGACATTATCAAAATGGCAACATTTCGCAGAAAATCTGCCAGATATTTGCCACATCGAAATCTCTCGATGGGTTAATGTCGTTCCAGGGCAAGACACCCAAATCCACGGGTTCTGTGATGCCTCGGAAAAAGCATATTGCGCAGCGATTTACATCCGCATACATGTGGGCAACCAAATAAAATCTTCTCTTTTGGTTGCGAAAGGCAAAGTTGCCCCCATAAAAACTGTAAGCTTACCCCGCTTAGAGCTATGTGGTGCAGTCCTACTCGCAAAACTGGCTTCAACTGTTCGAAAACAGCTCGACTTACAAGCATGCAACATATTCTTATGGTCAGATTCTGATTGTACTAGCCTGGCTAGAGAAATCTCCATCGACCTGGAAGACTTATGTGGCCAACCGTACCTCTCAAATTCGAGAATATCTTCCCTGCGGCACCTGGCGCCATGTATCTAGCCAAGACAACCGTGCTGATCTTGGCACACGTGGTTGCAAGCCGCATGATTTGATAGGTTCTTCACTTTGGTGGCACGGACCACAATGGCTTTCTTGCCACGTTTCGGCATGGCCAAAGCCGAAAGCAGGTAGCGCTTCTCCACCCGAGAAACGCAAGGTCGAAGCATATCACGCACTCGAGGAAGAGGACGATATTCTCCAACGCTTCTCCTCATACTCTCGAGCTCTCCGTGTGATTGCATACGTGTTCCGCTTTGCGAACAATGCCTGCAACAAATCCAAATCGGTGGCAACAACACATAATCCCCATCTGACGTACAAAGAGTTGCAACATGTGAAAACGCGGCTTGTGGCAATGGCAAAATCTCGCCATTTCGGGGCGGAAAGAGCGCCTTACAAAACAATATGCCAATAAGCAAAAAAAGTTCCCTTCTGGCTCTTGACCCATTTCTGGATGGATACGGGCTCCTACGTATCGGTGGAAGATTGGAACATTCTACAATGCAATACAACGAGAAGCATCCAGTAATCCTTCCTCCGGATTCAAGGCTCTGCCAGTTGTATCTGGAGTTTTTACACCGCCTGCTTCTTCATGCAGAAATGCGGTTAATGCTCCAAATGGTGAGGCAAGAGTACTACGTACCAAAACTAAAGCCTCTTATAAAGAAATGCATTTTTCAATGCAAATCTTGCACGCTTTTCAAACAGAAAACGCGCGCGCAAATAATGGCAGCTCTACCACCTGAGCGCTGCAATTTCTCACTCCCCTTTTCCACAACAGGAGTAGACTTTGCAGGTCCATTCCAAATAAAAGCATCGGTTCTGAGGTCGACCACTATCATAAAAGGGTACGTGGCTGTATTCGTCTGTTTTTCCACAAAGGCAGTACACCTCGAGCTATGCTCGGATCTTACTACTGAAGCCTTTCGCGCAGTATTCGCCCGATTCGTTGGCAGACGAGGTTATCCCTCAAAAATGATGAGCGACAATGGTAAAATGTTCATTGGCGCTCAGCGCGCACTCGAACGCGACTTCGTTAAATTTCTTAACGAATGCTCTGCGGACATTGTGCAGAAATATGCCCCCCCAGGGAATAAATTGGCAGTATATTCCACCCAGCGCCCCTCATATGGGCGGCTTGTGGGAATCCGCAGTAAAGTTTTAAAACCCACCTCAAAAAAACCGCTGCATCCCACAAGTTTACTCTCGAAGAATTCACGACGCTGTTGGTGCGTATGGAAGCAGTTCTCAATTCTAGGCCTCTAACCTCACTATCCCAGGACCCAGCTGACTTCACAGCGCTCACTCCGGGTCACTTCCTTCGAGGTGCACCGCTATTAGCCATTCCTGAGCCAAACGCGAAAGACCTCTCCTGGATAAATCGGTGGGAAAAACTCAAATCGCTTCATCACCAATTCAGTCGACGCTGGAAAGAGGATTATCTGAAGGACCTTCAGAAGCCCTATAAATGGCAAACGCCACAGCGAAATCCTCAACCAGGCGACCTTGTCGTAATTAAAGAAGATTCGCTCCCACCCACCGAGTGGCGTCTGGGACGAATCGAGAACGTTCGCCACGGACCTGACAACCATGTTCGGGTTGTAGAGGTTCGCACCCAAAATGGGCTTGTCATGCGCCCCTTAGTTAAACTGTGCTTTCTTCCAATGGAGCACTCATCGAGCACAGCGCTCTAACTTATATACGTTTCCCCTGTATAATTAAATTTCCGTATCATCCGCTGTATCCAACTACTTCTCGTTTCTCTGTCTGCTCTTATACTTCCAGGACGACACCCATCTGGCTCCCACGGCAGAGACCGACAGCTGCCTTCAGTGTCGGCTCTGCCTCCACTACCACGCGCAGCGGACAGATCGAAGAAACCAGCGGCAACCCCCAACAACAACAACAACAGCCAAGCGCACGATCACGCGCACCCCACAAGGCCTGCCAACGACGTAATATAGCCAGTCGCGCCTCAAATACCACCATCCGCGCCTTGCAGGAACTGCAGAAGGTCCTCAAAAGCACCTCCCTGCAGGGCGGGCAGGATGTTTAAGCCGCCTCCATCCCCATTAGACGGCGGCAATTCCTATGCGCAGCCGTGCGCGGCGAATGGAAAGGCGCCAACGAACACCCACCACTGCCATCGGCGAGGAACAATATTCCATTCGCTAGTCAAGCATTCTTACTCGGCAATCGCGGATGCGCTTCTTTTGTATAGTTACATACACAACTTTTATATGAAATTCTTTTAAATATATGTGTTTATTTCTGAAGTTTGAAATTAAATTATGATAATTAAAGCAATCGAAACTGTGTAAAGTGAACTTGAAAAATTATAACGTTTTCGAAAAAACTAAAACAGAGCTTTTTATTTAGTGAAGTGGTGCAGCGAAGAAAGACCAAGTGAGTATTCATTTCTTCATGTGCCTCTCTCGGAGATCTTTGCCAGCAGCCTCTTACGTAATTGATAATTTTTGTCTTGCATCAGTAAATTATTTTGTTGACTGGGAGTTACGATGGATGCTAAACTTAGTTTCAACCTTCATATTATGACTACTGCCAATAAGGCTAGAGGTGTTCTATCATTCGTGAAGAGATGGTCTAAAGAATTTAGTGACCCTTATGTAACCAAAGCCCTTTTTACCACATTAGTTAGACCGATACTAGAATACGGATCAGTAGTCTGGAATCCACGATATCAAGTTCATGCAGATAGGCTTGAGTCAAAACAGAAGCAATTTTTACTTTTTTCTTTAAGGAATTTTCATTGGGACTCTGCATATAATCTTCCACCTTATACTAGTCGGTTAAGGCTTATCAATCTTCCAACTCTCGCTAGCCGTAGAGAAATGCTAGGCGTATTATTTATGGCTAAACTACTGAGCTTCTAGCCCCTTTCTTTTGAACGAAGTAAACTTCAATGTCCCATCACGAGCGTCAAGACATTACAAACCTCTTCTTTTGAGGCAGTGTAGAACTAACTTCCAATTAAATGAACCTTTCCGGTGTTTGTGTTATGATTTTAACTCTCACTCGAATTCATTTGATATAACGGATTCACTTTTTACTATAAGGAAAACTGTCCTATCCTATCTTAACTCGTAACAAAATAAAAATAAAAAAAAATAAAAATCTTTATATGCTAAATCCTTAACTTATTTAACAATTTACTATATGTATAATTTTCTACTGTTATGTATATAATACTCAGCTGATGATTTTTATTATGTAGCTGAGCAGTTTTAGATCTCGACGCTTAACAAACCTCCGCCTATCAACAACTCGGCAAAAACAAAAACAAATCCGTGCGTCATGCGGATGCGCCCCTCGTGTCGATTGGGCGGGCTTTGGAGGGTATTAATCCGTTGGGTTTATTATTATTATAACGACAGCCACAATATAGTACATGTAAACACCGAGATGCATAACACACTGAGTATGCTGACAGAGGAAAATAGAACATTAAAAGAAAAGGTAAATAACTTAGAAAGCAAGTTGTATTGGAGAGAGCAGAGAGAGTGCGGTAATGCTGTAGAAATTACTGGCATCCCACAACAAAACTGCAGCAATGCAGAAGCTTGCGTGCAAAAAATTATCGTTGATGCTCTGGGAGTCTCAATTTCACCAACTGATATTGATCACTGTGTAGTGAAAAGCATAACAAACCAAAATGACTCATCGCGCAATCGTGATATTATATGCGTGTAGTTCTCTTCTAATGAAATCAAGAAAAGAGTAATGACAGCTAGAAAAACCAAAGCACGTAAGCTGACTTCGGGCCTCTTCGACCATTCCACAAACAACAGAATATACATAAATGATGCTACCACACGTTATACTCGAGCTCTGTTTATTGCTGCGTATAAGATAAAGAAAGAGAAACGCTACAAATTCTAATGGTTAGGGAAATCCAGTTTTCTGTTGAAAAAAGATGAATATGAGAGGGTTGTCAACATCAGAACATTCGATGACTTAAAGTTAGTCGCTGATTAGCTACTTTGTAGCTCTTTTATTTTATTTTAAATCTTTACTCTTAAGAGTCGTATCTAATGTTCGATGACGTTCTGATAAATGATAACCCAATAATCGCTAGTAAAAATATTCAGCATAGCTCGACCTCAGCAGGTAATAACGATTTATTATTTATCCATCAGAATATAAGCAGCCTTAGGCAAAACTTTGATGTATTTGTTAGTTATACAGATGCCTTGAGTGTCCAACCAGATGTAATGTTTGTGAGTGAAATCTGGATTTATTCGTATGAAATAGGTGATTAATAGTATCCCCCATTATAGGTTCTATGCGAATGCAAATGATAGCTACAGTGCAGGAGGTGTTGGAGCATTTGTACGCGAAAACTATGATTGTACTTCATTAAGTATTAGCTTAAATAGTGCTGATTTATTAAAACTTACGTTAAACCCCAAAGGCAAATAATTTGTCCTATTGGGAGTATATAGACTCCAGTCTGTACCTACTTCTGCTTTTCTTGACAAATATTCAACTATCGTAAGCAATGAAAAAGCTAGCAATTTTTTTGTTTTAGGCGATTTTAATTTAGACCTTCTACATCATTGCATACTAACTGATGACTATTTGGCATTAATGGCTGAAAACGGTTTAACATCATATATTAATGAACCAACACGAAATAACTCAGGTACTTGTATTGATCACGTTTTTTGTCGCTTTAACGCTTCTCAGTGTAGACTGTTGTAGTTTTAATATGGACTTACAAGTGACCGATCACACGATGACCGGTTTACAGATAAAAAGAATTGCGTTAGGCAAACCAAATCTAAAGTGTACTCGTAAATACCTAACTAAAGTTAACTTTACCAAGTTGAACCTAAAGCTACGTTTTGAAAGTTGGGCTACCGTATACGCTGAAAATGATATATCGCTAGCTTATGACGTTTTCATAAAAACGTCAAAAGCGCATATTAACAATTGCACTTATACCTTAAGCCTCTCAAAGAAAAATATTAGATTTAACCCTTGGATCACCCGGGATCTCTTAAATAAAATAAAGCTTAAAAATAAATTAAGGAAAAGGTGTGCTAAGCGTCCCGGTAATGCAAGGCTTCTGTGCCGATACAATAAAATTAGTAAACAGACCAATAAGGAAATAAATTCGACACGTGATAACTTTTTTCGTAAAAAACTTGAATCAGCAGTTGGCAACTCAAGAAAAGAATGGGGCGTCAACACTATTCTAAATAAAAATTGCATTAAGGGTAATGAGCCAGTTGTATTGCGTACTGAAAGTCAGCTAATTTGAGACGCTGTAGAAGTAGCCGACAAATTTAACCAACACTTTACCGCGATTAGTAATCTAAGTTCACGCAGCTGCGATTGTCAGTCTCCACCCTCCTTTAATTGTACTCAAAATAGCTTCTTTTTTAAAACAATTTCAATCTTTGAAATTATTAAAATTATTAACACATTGCAAAACTCGAGTTCGTGTGGTGAGGATGGTATTTCAAATATACTACTCAAGAGAATATCTCGTAATATAGTTGATATATTGAAATACTTATTCAACGCCAGTATTACTCAAGGGATTTTTCCTGATATCCTTAAAAGCGCTGTTGTTATTCCGATTTTCAAAAAGGGGGACAAGAGGGATGCAAACAACTATAGACCCATATCGCTACTCTCAGCTTTATCGAAAGTATTTGAAAAAGCAGTCAAAAAAAGAATTTTAAATTTTCTAGACAATTCAAACTTTTGCAGTCCTATGCAGTCTGGATTTCGTTCCGGTTTATCAACAGAAGACGCTCTGCTGAGTTTCTGCACAAATATTTACAGAGCTCTAGACGGTAAAAGAAACTGCGCCGGCCTATTTGTTGATAAAACAAAAGCCTTTGACATGGTCGATAGAGATATTCTCTTGGATAAAATACACCATGCAGGCTTCCGAGGCTTTATTCATAACTGCTCTAAATCCTATCTTTCTAACAGAATACAAAGAGTAAAATTAGATAGCAGTTACAGTAGCCCACTGTTTGTAAATCTGGGAGTACCCCAAGGTTCTGTTCTTGATCCAATATTGTTCCTAATATACATCAATTCAATATTTTTCCTGCCATTTAAGGGCAAACCCGCTGCGTTTGCAGATGATTTGGCCATTGCGTACAGTACAATTAACGTACATGTGACGATTAACTTTGCATTTGCTGAAAACTTGGTTTGCTTCATACAAACTACTTATGTATTTTAGCCATGTTGCCAAAGAACTACCTAGCTGTGATATTATATTTCATGCGAAGGATGCCTTCGTTTTAACTTACACCATATGGAGTGCACTCAGAATGTTTCGATAAGTTCTTTCGATTGCAATATTCAATGCAGTGACAACTGTTTCAGAGTTAATGTTGTTGAGAATTTTAAATATCTTGGTATAATAATTGACAATCGTGTGAATTGGTCTGCGCACATCCATACATTGAAACAGTACTTTCTCTATACTACTAGGCAGTTCTATCGTCTCAAAAAGTGTTGCACTGTATCTACTTTAAAAACTGTTTACTACGGCATATTACAATCGAAACTTCAATATGGTATCAGCTGCTGGGTTGGCGCCTCGGCAAATAAACTGTCACAAGTTGTAACGATTCAAAAGGGAATTATTAGACGTATCTGTAGTGCAAACTATAGATCTCACTCTATGCCGCTTATTAGGAGACTGGATATACTACCGTGCCGTCATTTGTATTTATATTCTTTATTCGTTCAGGTTACTTGGAGAGCTTTCCCTCAGAAGTCTATAACTTACGTAGGAATATACTTCCAACTGTACAAATTGCGTATTCTAGAACGTCACACTTTAGAAGCTTTTATATCTTTACGTCGCGCAAATCCTTCAACTCCCTTCCTAACACTGTACAGGTTATTACAAAATTTAAACTTTCAAAAAACAGTTAAACTGTATCTGCTTGGACATAATCATTATGAACTGGAATCGCTGCTGAGGGCGATATTATAAAAAATATTATAAAAATTATTTTACCTGAAGTTATTTTTAATACATTTTTTAGTGTATTAGTAACTTTAATGTTTTAAGAAAATATTTAATGTACACCCCACACAAAAACAGTATATCATTATTGAAAATGGCATTGGTACTATATATAATAATAAATGCCATCTACCTTTCTTAAGCTATGTTATAGTTAATGTGTTGAATACAATATGGAAATTTAAAATATGTACATAGCATTAAGAATATGATTAATAAATGAATGAATGAATGAATGTATTCCTGCTGCATGCCAGTATATGTGATTGGATACATAAATATGTAAATATGTATATAACAACGCCAACTACAAATAAGTATATGTACTGTCAAAGAGGATAGATATAATAAGAGCCGTCACTCGTTATTTTTTAGGCATTTACTCGATGTAAACTGTGATGTAGTCGCTACTTTTTTTTTGGGCGAGATGTTTATAAATGTTTTCTATACATTTTCATGGGGTATTTGTGTTTATTTTTCCAACTGTATTTAATTAATTATTTAATTCTCTTTCCAAAAATCACGTTTGCATAAAGTGACAACATCGCAAGGATAAATGGGAGGCAATTCAAAAATGTTCCTCATAAAAAAAAAGTAGCGACTACCTCACAGTTTACATCGAGTAAATGCCTGAAAAATAACTAGTGACGGCTTTTATTGTATCTATCCTCATTGGTACTGTAACGAATATAGAGAAATCCTGTTTCGGGTATAAATTAGTTAGCGAGGAAGAATGTGAAGAAGTTCATCAACAAAATGATAAAATGGTAGAATCAGAGCCTGAAGTAATAAATGTATGTGATAGACAACAGATAGGTGAAAAATTAAACAACATAGAGAATGAAGGTAGAATAAGAGTAAATGATAAGAAAGCTATAGAAAATGCTAGAAGGAGGTTATTTGCACAACATTCCAAAGGGTCGTAAGCCATTCGAGGTAATATATGTAGAGCATTTTGGTCCTGTTGACAATGGAAGAGCGAAGAAGCACTTATTAGTTATCATTGATGCCAGCACAAAGTTTGTGAGGTTATACCCGACTAAGAAAACAAATACTAAGGAGATAATAAATGCATTGAGGGAATATTTCCGTTCATATATAGTTTAAAACGAGTAGATTCGCCCTGCACCAGCTCTGAAATGAATCCAAGTCAACGTGAAGGAGGTTCCGACTAAACAAGTCAGGGGCGAGTATGTTTTTTTACATCATCCGCATACATAAGAATAAATAAATAAATAAATGTAAGGCGCGATAACCTCCGAAGAGATCTAAGGCCGAGCTTCTCTTCCAATTTGCGTCGTGCTCCTCTTGATTTTCCCTACAAATTGGCCGGACGGGACCTACATGTTTTATGCCGACTCCGAACGGCATCTGCAAGGCAGATGAGTTTTCACTGAGAGCTTTTCATGGCAGAAATACACCCGGAGCGCTTGCCAAACACTGCCGAGGGGCGACCCCGCTTAGAAAAATTTTCTTATAATTGAAAAACATTATTTCTAAAATTTTGATGTTGCTTTGTCCGGGAGTTGAACCCATGGCATACGGTGTGATAGGCGGAGCACGCTACCATCACACCACGGTGGCCGCATACATAAGAGCCCGGGAATTTTTAAGTATTAGTGGTAAGTCATTTATGAAAAGCGTAAAAAGCAATGGGCTCAGATGGCTACCCTGAGGTACGCCAGACGTTACATTAATTATCTTAGATGCAATATTTTTATAAAAAACGATTTGAGTCCTGTTTGTAAGGAGCTTGCGAGCCATAATTATAATTCCTTCGGAAAACCTACTAGGTCGAGCTTGTGAATCAGTAGCTTATGGTGGACTGAGTCGAAAGCTTTATTAAAATCGGTGTATATCACATGTGTTGTTTAGACAGGAAGATAATAAAGATTTGCACATATGTTGAAGCTGGCATGTAACTATTTTCTCGAAGATTTTAGGGATAGCTGAGAGCTTAGCAATACCCCTGTAGTTTTCAATATTAGACCTACTACCTTTTTTATGCAGGGTAATAATAAATGTCTGCTTCCAAATTGAAGAAAATATCGCTGAATTCATAGATAATCGATATAATTTCAAAATCGGTTCCGATGAACTCATAGCGCAGTGCTTGAGTACACAACCGGGTACACGGTCTGGCACGGAGAATTTGTTGTTTAACAGCTGAAAGACTTTGAAATACTGTATTGTAGTCAATTACAGGATTCAGAATACATTTGAACTATTTATGCAATACGGATAATGACTTGATTTTATACTGTTAGACGAATAGGTTGACCTAAAGAATTCAGCGAATAGTTCCACAGCATCATGATCAGAGCTGGAAGATCTACCACCGTAGGAGAAGGAAGATGGAAATCCCGAAGTTTTTTTTTTCGAATTAACAAATCCATAAAATTGCTTGGGATTACGGAAAAAGTTATTTTACAACGGGTTAAGTAGCTCTTATAGCTTTGTTGATTATGGAAGTGAAAGTTTCAACGAGCACTAAATATTTTGAATAAGCTTCGGATGCCCCAGATCTCTTAAAACGCTTATAAAATCTACATTTAATGTTTTTTAGTCTCACCCAGAGAACCAAGGTGGCTTATTAGTTTCAACGCTAGCATAGTTAACAGGAACACAGTGTGTAAAGAAGCTGCTGAGCGATCTGTAGAACATAGACGTTGCAGGCTCGATGTCATTACACGCATAAAACTCAGACCAGTCATGAGAAGCAATCAATTCATTTAGCAAAGCGAAATTGGTCTTATGAAAGCATTTGGAGCGAAGACAAGTTATTCTTCTACCTTTAGCAGGCATCTTAGGCTGAACAATGTCATCTTATGCTGAAAAATTAACCAGGACTAAATCCAACAACTTGTTGTTCCACCAGTTGACCACATTGTTTATCTGTAGGAGAGACATATCAAGCAGTGAATGAACGAAATCATGATGAACGGTGGGAGTCCAGAATATCGACTCGCTAGAATTAATCCATTTCACTATGGTTAAATTAAAGTCACTAAGAACAACAATACGATCATTATCACGCATCTGAGAATGCAAGCTCTGGATAGCTAAACTATGGCTGATATAAACATACATATTCGACCGAGGCGGTATATAAAAACAACAAATAAATAACAACTCCTATGATATACACGATTCTACGGCAATAAGGACACCACCTGCTCTGGAAGTAAGATCACATCGATAAACAACATATTTATTGCAGAAAGCTCAGAAATAAAATTATCATGCTTTACCCAGGTCGGTGCGTACACCAAAGGCAAGTCGGTAGACACCGCATTGCATAGGGTGGTAATAAGCATAGAGAAATCCCTGGAATACAAGGAATATGCTCTAGGAGTTGCCGGGGCTTTCAATAATGTTTCTAAATGGGCGATTATGGATGGCCTTAATTACATTAAAATACATCCAGCCTTAACCAGATGGATCGGCTGCATGTTATATTGGAGGCAGATTACATCACAATGGGGATTGCACGAGGCCACGAAATCAGTGAACAGGGGAAGGCCGCAGGGAGGGGTGCTATCACCTCTTCTGTGGACGCTGGTCATCAACCAACTGCTCAGGCGATTCGATGAGGGACCCGTAAAACATCGGCTTACGCAGATGACGTTGAAATTGTCATAAGTGGAAAGTGCCTTCCAACGATTAGTTCTTTGATGGATCGGCCGCTTCGGGATATTCATACCTGGGCATCTAATGTCGGGTTGAAAGTCAATGCGGAGAAGACGGATATGGTCTTGTTTACAAAGAGGTACAAGGTCCCAAATTGGACCAGGCCTAAGTTAGGAGGGGTGACCTGACAGGAGAAACCTTCACAAAATATCTAGGAATCATCCTAGACAGTAAGCTGTCATGGAAGCTCAACGTGGAGGAGAGGATGAAGAAGGCCTCAACGGAACTTTATGCATGTAAAAGAATGCTGAGGTGTACGTGGCGCTTATCGCCGTCACCTTCTCATTGGGTTTTACAGCGGTTGTAAGCCCTATTCTATACTATGGAATTCTTGTTTGGTGGAAAGCCACACAAAAAACCACATACCTCAAAAATTAGAGGGGGTATGCAGACTACCGATGCTTAGCATTACGGGAGCCCTGAAAACAACCCCGACGGCTGCACTGTATGCCATTCTGCACATTCCACCTGTAAACGTGGTAGGAATGAACATAGCGTTAACAACTGCAACCAGGCTAGGTGCCTCGGGGCAGCTTGAGCGCCGAGCATACGGCCATAGTAGTATAGCGTCATCAATCACAAGACGAACCGACTACCTGATTCCCTATCTGCGCTTCGAGGGAGATCTTAGGGCCACAATAGAGGCGCAAGGGTGCGCCAATGGCGAACGAGGCGATCCATTTGTACACAGATGGTTCCAAAGTAGTGGAAGGAGTAGGGTCTGTGGTATACTGTGCTGATCCGGAAATGAGCAGATCCTACAGGCTGCCGGATTACTGTAGCGTTTTCCAAGCGGAAATATTAGCCGTAACCAAAGCAGTAGAAACCCTGGAAGAGAATAGCTTAAGCTGCAACCGTGTTAACTTTTATATTTACAGTCAAGCAGCGATTAAGGCAATAATCTCGCATAGCACGGCATCTAAATGCGTGTTAGAGTGTAAGCAGTCTCTGGAGACAATCGGGACAGGGAGAACCGTAAATCTATATTGGGTCCTAGGGCATATGGGAATAGATGGGAATGAAAAAGCGGACGAACTAGCTAAAAAGGGCGCATCCCTTGAAGCTTGCTCCGTAGACGTCCCAATTAGACTGGGAGAGATTAAGCGAAGGCGAGAGGTGAACATGATCGACCAAGCGGGAAAGGCGTTGGTGGGTTCAAGCGCGGGGCTGTAAAGTGTCGAAGATTATGTGTAGGTCTTACAACCTTAGACTAACAAAGTTGCTTCTATCATTAAAAAGAGAGGACTGTAGACTCATGACGGGTGTTCTGACTGGACTGGACACTGCCTTCTGGCGTCACATGCCTTTAAATTAGCAGATGTAGGAAATGCGGGTTGGAGGAGGAAACGATCGAGCACGTTCTGTACTCGTGCCCTGCACTTGCCAGGCTAAAACTTCAGCTTTAGGAGTGATACAGCTGTCAGATCTAGAAGCAGCAAGTGGCTTAAGTCCTACGAAGCTTCTAGTATTTGCCAAGAGGACGGAGTTATTTTATAACATACATAGGTCATGGGTTTTGATAGGGATTTTCAGTTTGGTCGTTAAAAACAAACTTCTGGTAACACTACGGAATCAATCAGTCTATGTGAGGTCCTCATGGGCCGGTCAGTTCAACCTAACCTAACCTAACCAGGTCTCTGTAAATGCTATCACTTGAGCTGTAAAAGCAAAACTATTAAGAAAAACAGTACTTAATTTCGAGCGTAAGTCGCGAACGTTTTGATCATTTATAGTTAAGCTGAGCGAGTCTAAATTCACGTATGGTGCACCGTTAAGGTATTGGCAATTAAGTTTTTTGACCTTTTGGTGTGTAAATGTACAACAAAATGTTCTGGCCAAAAAGATTGAGCCAATATTGTATCGACAAAAGCATCAAGAACCGATATTTTAAGAGGATACATCTCTCTCGGATTTTAAGCTAAATTTAAAGATATCAATATGAACAGATGTCGAAGATTAAGTTTCGAAAGAATGAAATTTTTAATATCATTTTCCGTCAGCAAAGCGTGCAGCCTTGAGACAAAAATTGATCTACGAGGCGGCACGGCAGTCACAGTCCTAGGGGCATCAGGGTTCGCTCCACGAATGTCAGATCCAGTTTGTGAAGACGATGCAGGTATAGTTAAGGCGGTGCGGCGGAACTAGCAGCAACTTTTTGGGAGTTATTTTTCTTATTAGGTTTCTTACCAGCACCCCCAGCAGCAGCATTAGTAGTGTTAATAGCAGCAATAGTATTTCCATTGGCAGTTGCAGACGTTAAGCATTCGTGTTGACTTTAACAGCGGATTTGGATTTAGCAAGAGCGTAGGCATTCGCAGATTTTTTGGCAATGCCATTAGCATTCAAATTAACAGCAATCTTATTAGCAGCATCAACAGCAATAGCAGTATCGGCAGCATTGGCATTATCTAAGACAGCTGGAGCCGCGATCTGATGGGCGTAAGACATATTCATAATTTCACTATAAGAGTTAGCAGTTGTTTAAGTGACTTAAACTATGAACATTTTTCGTTCGTTTGTTTCATTAGCCATTGAGTGTGTTTGTAATTCTCAACTGGTTAGTGAAATATTCTAAAGACAGTTTACATTTTTTATCCCAAAGGGGGTGTTAGAAATGGATACGTGGCTTAAGCATATTAAATAATTTTTTGTAACTTTCCTACTTTGTAATACAACCCTGTTTAAGTATAGATACTGAATTCTAAAAATTTGGCTATAACAGCTTCTTCGAGCTTCACTTTTCACGAATTACTAAAGAGGAAGCACGAAGAAGTAAGTATAAACGAAATTAATTGTTTTAAAATTGGATTTTGTAATTAATATAAATATTTGAGAGATATTAAAACCGACGCTTTACTATAATCAACGTGTATCGTGTTCTTAATATTTTGGTGCTAATAATCAGTTGCCCGCAGCCAATACCTCAGAGCCCGCAGTGCTCGCCCCAATGAATACATACAAGGTGTAACAGGCGCATAGCGACCTCTCTCAAAACAATAAAATAATATACAGTACACTAAAAATAACAAAATAATATAATTTAAAAAAAAAAACTATTCGCCCGTCGAATCACCAAAGCAATGTAGACGATGGCCCACAGTTATTTACAGCAGTATTAGAACTTGCAAAAACAGGTGATCGGTCGAAAAAAAGAAACGGCGACAACGACATAGCATGTTGTGTAAGCGCGCAACTATTGATGCCACTGCGCAACGTCCTCGCAGTATTGAGGGAGCTGACAACACTTGATATTTTGATGATACCATCTGTCACGTCCACACAGTTGTTGTTGTTGTTGTTGTTAGAGTTCGCTTTTGATTTAACATGAGTGTTAATATCATTTTTATTTCTGCAATTTGTTCAATCAAAAGATTAAATTTAATATCAATTAAGAGCAAGGCAGATTCTAGGCCAACTTTATGCGAAGCCAATACGGTGTCATATGCCTCACAAAGCTTGTCATAAGAATTTAAGCATTCAGTACACAAGTAACCGAGATGCAGGTTCTTAATTAGCAATTCTCGATCATCGTATGCAGAAATGTTGCCTTCACAGCAAGTACGATGGAAGAATTTTTTACAATAACCACCGCACGGCAGAATTTGAGTCTCACTTCTGCCAAAACTCTTATCACACTTAGCACAGAAACTATCCGTTGCACCAAAATTGGCAGACAAAATAGAAAACCAGGCAAAATAAAATAAAGTTTGCAGGGCGATAACAAACACGTCTGTACGGCACGACTGTTAAGTTTATGTTTGGAAAGCACATCCGAGTGTATTTCTGCCATGAACAGCTTTTCAGTAAAAACTCATCTGCCTTGCAGATGCCGTTCGGAGTCGGCATAAATCAAGTAGGATCCTTCCCGCCAATTTGTAGGAAAAATTAGAAAGGAGCCCGACGCAAATTGAACGACAAACTCGCCCTAAAAGCTCTTCGTGCGAAAGAGGACGATGATGGAAAACAACGATTCCCAAGGCAGTCGGTTCTATGTACCGGAGCGACTCGGGATTTTTCCCGACCAAGGACTGTCATTTCAGTGTGACCCCATCTAATTTGTTGCGTCCCTCCCACAAATTGTCATCCTCCCAGCAGCTCCTTGCAGCAGGACTGTTCCATATTCTCTTACTCCGGGAAGGCATCGAATCCAATCCGGGTCCGTCTCCGGACCCCGGTCCTGAGAAATGGTTTTGCTGCATCTGCCGGAAAAGAATCTTTTTAGGACAGTAATACTCTGTTCAGTGTGTCTCGTGCAAGGGACGGTTGCATCGGACAGGTTGTTCTGGGCTTGATCCCAAAACCCGACGTCCACGTAACTTTTATAAATCTTTTGTGGCTCCCTGCTGTTAACGCCCAAGGGCGTCCCGTAGTCTACGCCTAAGCTCCCCCCACTACCTTCCAGCAGCCCCGCTGTTCAGCAAACCCCAACAATCCTAGATGTTCTGGTCTCCGCAACCCCCCGACGGGTTTCATCGCGCCATGTTGCCAGGTCGCAAACCCAAATCATCCGGGTACCCCAATGCTTGCCCAAGGACGCCCAGTCCCAGGGCCACAACAGCAATTGCGTCCTGGCCTTCCTCAACCCAGGCGTAGTCACCCGTCACTTACCCCCAGAGTGGCGACGTCTCCCCCCATGCGCTTCAGAATTCTGCAGTTAAACTGTAATGGACTAACTGGGAAGATTACGGAGATAGTCAATTTCATGAAGCTGCACAACATCCGCATTGCTGCGATTCAAGAGACTAAACTCACAGCACGATCTGCATTGCAGACCTGCTCTGGGTATAATGTCCACAGAAAAGATCGCGAGAGCGGAAATGGAGGCGGTCTCGCGTTTATAATACACCACTCTGTGCAATATCACATATTTGATCCCGGCATCGACCGCAGGGACAATGTCTTACAACGTCGAGGCCTATCTGTCCGGTCAGGCGATGCAAACCTAGAAATCATCAACATCTACATCCCCCCTGCCACCTGTTGCCCCAGTGGATACCGCCCTAATATCAGAGCCTTACTCACTGGCAACAATCGCATTATTTTAGGCGATTTCAATGCCCATCATGATCTATGGCATTCAAATTTGCGGGCGGACAGTAGGGGTGAAATGTTGGCGGATCAAATAGAAGAAAGGACGTTTTGCACAATAAACGGAGACGCCCCCACACGTATGGTAGGAAGCTGTCACAGTTCGCCAGATATCTCAATCGTGAGCGCAGAACTCGTAAACTGCGCCAACTGGCAGCCGATGGTAACATTGGCAGCCGACCACCTGCCCATAATACAGCTAAAGAGATGGTTGGTGTCATGTAGGGACACATTACAAGCAGGACATATGTTTTGTATGTCGGGGTTTATTCTGGCTAGGTAAGAGTTTAACCTGTTACAGTATCCAGATCGAAGAGAAGCTAGAGTGACTCGCGTTTCCCTAGTGAAAGTGCGTCTTCTGCTAGTTTTGGGTATTGTTCTTTTAGTACAGGGCAAAATATGGTCGGATGACAGCATAGCTCCATATTGCAATTTATGTGTGCACTGCCCAATCCGGAGGAAAGGCGCTTCAGACCTGGTAAATCTACTACTGACCAAATCTTCACGACGCGCCAGATACCGAAGAAGACTCAAGATAAAAGAGGTCAGAATATACCCGCGGTAGGTATGCCTGTTGTTGTTGTTGTTGTTGTTGTTGTTGTTGTAGCGATAACGTTGCTCCCCGAAGGCTTTGGGGAGTGTTATCGATGGGATGGTCCTTTGCCGGATACAGATCCGGTACGCTCCGGTACCACAGTACCATTAAGGTGCTAGCCCGACCATCTCGGGAACGATTTATGTGGCCACATTAAACCTTCAGGCTATCCCCTCCCTCCCCAACCCCAAGTTACATGATGAGCTTAGGGTCACCAGAGCCTCGTCTGTTAGTGAAACACTATTCGCCGCGGATAGGTGAGGTTGATAATTGGGTTTGGAGAAGCTATATAATAAATAAATAATCTAATCTAATCTATTGCGCTGCCAACCTGAAAGGTTGCGCTACACAACCCCTTGAATCAGGTATTTTAGTCGCCTCTTACGACAGGCATACCTACTGCGGGTATATTCTGACCCCCAAACCCGCTGGGGTGGGTATGCCTGTCGTAAGAGGCGACTAAAATGCCAGATTCAAGGGGCTGTGTAGCGCAATATACAGCTTCCCCAAACCCAAATGTCAACCTCACCTATCCGCGGCGGATCCTGTATCACTAACAGACGAGGCTCTGGCGACCTCAAGCTCCTCATGGACCTTGGGGTGGGGAGGGAGGGATGGCCTGAAGCTTTAATGTGGCCATATATATCGTCCTCGAGATGGTCGGGCTTGCACCTTAATGGTGCTGTTACCGGAGCGTACCAGATCTCTATCCGGCAAAGGACCCTCACATCGATAACACTCCCCAAAGCCTTCGGGGAGCAACCTTATCGCTACGACAAAAGCAACCATATTTTTATCGACCCAAAGCCTTTTGAGGCACGAAAAGAAGCTATATCTGAATTTAAGTTACCTGCTAAATTAACACGGCTCTGCCAAATAAAGTCGACAAATACCACGAGCTCCGTTATGAGTGATAAGGGCATCTCCGGACCAATCGAAACCAAACGAGGCTTCAGAAAAGGCAACTCTCTTTCGTGAGATTTCATAACATAATGCTGGAGAAGATAATTGTAGCAGCTGAACTAAACCCAGATCGTACAATCTATTATAAGGCGTGCTAAATATACATACATTCTATTTTGTAACAAGATTCCCCTACGCAAGGTTGGCAATCTGGTTGCGGAAGCTATAAAGCGTAATCGTTTCGGCGGTTAAGCGCCAATTAATGATGATGATGATGCATATTTGTATGAACCATAGAACTATTTCATTAATGGAAGCAAAATAACCAATATAATGCTTTTAAAAAATGTCCATTACCAAAATTAATGCATTAAATTTTTCGATTAGCATTATCTTAGAAAATTAATGAAATGAAAAATCCAATATTTTTTTCAATCGTTGTTTTCAAATTTCAATAAGCAATACAGTTTTCTACAAAAATTGCAGGGAAATTTTAAATTTACACTGAATTTAAAAAATTTAATGCATTAAGCATTCGCAAGAAACATTGATGCAAATTGATCCATTAGGGAGAGAAATGAAGTGCTGAACAGTTTCTGTTGAATACCCAGAAACCTGGGCATCCCAACAAAGCACTGCGAAAACTACAAAAACAATAACATTAAGAAAAAAAAAATGTATGCATTTTTCCCAACTATGTTATCAGCTTCACCCATTTACGCGTTATTATCTATACTATTTCTTTTAAATCTGAGATTCAAACCTGTATGCATTCGAAGGGTTTCTCTCCCGTATGTGTTCTCACGTGACGATTAAGCTCATCGGATCTGGTAAACCCCTTTCCACAATTTGCTTCTGTACAAACAAACGGCTTAATACCAGTGTGCCAAGTTAAGTGGGAACGCAAATGTGAACTCTTCCCATAGCTTTTTGTACAATTATCATAAGGGCAAGTAAATCTTCGTTTGTGGTCCACTGGGTTTGAAACTGGCATTAATTTAATAGTTGGCTTCAGACGAATTTTGGGACCGTCTAAATTATCACCGGGACTTTTGTCTGTAAAACTTGGCGCGCAATCAACATCGTCATTTATATCTTCTGGTGGCTCCATCTTAATTTCTGATTCTAGATTAGCTACAATTTTATCCGACAAACAATCTTTGGAGCAAATTTGATTATATATATTATCGCCACTCCCCCTTTTTGTTGGAAAAACCACCGTTGCTGCAGCTGACGTCACCTCATATGGCGTGGGCGTGTCATTTATCGCAGTGGACATTTTTGTGAAGTTTTGATCTTAATTTTTCTGAAAAATTATTATCACTAGGTAGAATTTGCAAAGTAAAATATTTATCATACTAGTATATACCTGTTTAATGAAAAAGGTGAAAACTTACTTTTAGTAGGCGTTCCAGTTTGTTTTTGCTATTTGCTTGGTGCCCCTTATAATGAAACTATACTAGCAACACCCGTTATTGCACGGCACAAACCTATGATTTTTCTAAAAAGCAAGAATATTTACGATAAGAAATATTAGACCAATACTGCTTATATTAATGTATCACATTTAAATATTCAATATTTTTAAGTTTATGGTAAAATTAATTAAAAATTACTTCACCGGGGAAAGCCAACGAGGAAAGCTATCATAGTGTACCTATATACACTATGAAAACTATATGCCAAAACATTGTAACCATTCACAATAGGGGGACTCATGTATCCATATAAATGCCTTATAAAGCTGGAGACATTGGTGCTTTATCGGTAACCGTATCGGTAACCTTTTAACAGCTGATTCGGCCAACCTTATGAGAATCAATGCAATCGATTATTGGTGCCGCTAAGGACGTAACCATATCGTAGCCAACCAATTGGGTTTTGGTTTACCGTCGTAACGATAAACAGCTGATTACGTTAGGGATACGGATACAGCGATACGACATACGGCACCAATGACTCCAGCTTTATCCCTAACGTAATCAGCTGTTTATCGTTACGACGGTAAACCAAAAGCTGGAGCCATTGGTGCTTTATCGGTAACCGTATCGATAACCTTATAACAGCTGATTCGACCAACCTTATGAGAATCAATACAATCGATTATTGGTGCCGCTAAGGTCGTAACCGTATCGTAGCCAACCAATTGGTTTTTGGTTACCGTCGTAACGATAAACAGCTGATTACGATAGGGATACGACAACAGCGATACGACAAACGGCACCAATGACTACAGCTAAAACCCAATTGATTGGCTACAATACGGTTACGACCTTAGCGGCACCAATAGTCGATTGCATTGATTCTCATAAGGTTGGTCGAATCAGCTGTTAAAAGGTTACCGAAACGGTTACCGATAAAGCACCATTAGGGGTACTCATGTAGCCGTATAAATGCCTTATAAAGTGTGTAAACGTATAAATTTATGTAGTGCGTAAACGAACTGTCAAATTTTGTATGAAAAATCATTTACACAATTTGTGTAAATTTACGCGCACATTTCATTGTGTAAACGCGATAAACTCAAAGGAATGCAACCTTGCAGACATTACAGCAGGCATTTTCATCAGAAATCTCCAACATCAAAAAGTAAAAGCGTTTTAGTTTTGATTTTGGCAGCGATTTAGTTTAGCACCCCCCGAGTTCGGGGTTTAATTTGGTATCAAATGAAAGAGGGGGTTCTCCCGATCACAAATATATATATTTTAAAGTGCGCAAACTTATAATTTAAAAGTTATTTGTTGTTAAAATTTGCAAATTTCTATACAACTTTTATATGTGTACACGTATATATATTTTATGACATTACATATCTGTGCTGCCACATTTAAAAAACGGAAGAAGTGCAGAATCTAAAAATAACTTATAAAAATACCTTTCATCTGATGTATATATATCTTTAACTTTTCTAGTCTTTATTTACCGAAAATTTGTTTATTGTTATGTTAGCCGATCCAACACCGGCTGCGCCATGCACAGTAATTCTGCGTAGAACACCTTTCTGCATAGGCGGCCTTTGGCCGCCTACGCGGAAAGGTGTTTCAACTTCTCAAAATAAGTAGTAAAAATATATATTTTCCTTTTTCTTTATTAACTGAAAGGTGGTAAGGTAATATTTATATTTGTTTTTTTTTTTGTTTATGTGGCAGCACAGCTTTGTAATGTCATCAATAAAATATATATATATAAATGTGCATGTTGCTACAAAAGCGCGATTGATTTAATAAAAGCATTTATAATAAGTAAAAACAATGCAAAAATGAAATGTGAAATATACAAAAATGCAATTTAAGTTTATCGTTGCCAATTTATATAGATATGTATGTGGATTAAGGTTTTGAAAGATATGTAAATTGTAATTTAATGTGCTATAGAAATTTGCTAAATTAAATTATAAGTTTGCGCACTTTAAAATATATATTTGTGATCGGGACAACTCCCTCTTTCATTTGATACCAAGTTTTACCCCGAACTCGGGGGGTGCTATTCTAATATTTTCCCTTGATTTTTCACTTAATCTTGGCATTTTTTAATTTGTATCACAATCAAAAAAATTTTGTTTTGCAATAATACAGCTGATAAACAATCAAGTTTATCAAGAGTATTACTAGGTGCGTTCATATAACCGCGTGTGTAAATGGATATAATTTTACACCTTATAAGTTTATATGCTTTCATGAGCCCCCTAATGATTGTAAAAGCCCCGTCACATAAACAGTTTTTCATATATATGAGTTTGACACAAGGTAATGCAATAGAGCTCCGTCACATAAGCAATTTTTCATATAGATCACATGTCGATAGCGATATCAAAAGACGCGTATTTGCGTCAGGATTCAGAAACCGAAAGCAGAAACTATATTTTCTTATCTTGCTTAAAAGTTATTCGCGGAAAACCCGTCGGTACCATTGTCGCTTTTTCCGTTGTTGCAATTAAACAAACGAAAACATATGAAGGTGGTGAATAGTGTTGCCAGCTACGCAACAATATCGTTATCATGGTAGAACATTATAAGGTGGTGGCACGTCGATATAAATGCAAACAAACATACACTAGCTGTATTTCGTTGCTAACTAGTACAATTCTAGTATTTTAATTACTACTAGCTTACCGAATTGCATGGAAAGCAACAATAAAAGTAATCGAGTTGAGTTGGCTAAGCGCCTTCAGTTGAAACCTCTTAGGTAATTGTCGACCTAATTGATAGTGTTGTATAGTGTTACATATTCAAAAATAGGGCACTATTGTGAACGAGCGAATGAAATGAACATACGAATGTTCAGATAAACAAAAATAACAAAAGAACAGCGTGGCGGCAGGGTGAAATACATACAAACAAACGCATTTCATGTATTTTGTTTTTGTAATTATCTGGTTGAGTGTAAAAAACATACTGCGCTAAGAGTTGAAATGTCAAAGCAGCTGTAATGAACCTTAACTTTGGTACAAATTACTTTTGTTAAATAAAATAGAACGATTGAGAAGGCACGTGTTTTATTATAATTCGTGTCTAGAACAATCTTTAATAATATGTATATGCAAAGTGTGTACAATAAAAGTGGTTGTGCAGTAATATGTATATACAGGAATGTGTATTGTGAATCGATTGTATGTGTGTTCCTGAACCGATGATAGGTGTGTTCCTGACATCCCTCCTTTTCAACGGTACCTTGCGGGTGTTTTAATTACACGTCCAGAGCGAGTGCGTGGTGGATGATTGAGGCTAGCTGCATCCTGTGGTGTAGCGGGCGTGGAAGGTTCAGCTTCACGAGGCACGTCTTCTGGCGAACACTATTGTGTTGTGGTTTCTGTAGGTGGTTGTGTTGGACTCGAAGAACTTTGGTTTTTTGGTTCAACAATAGGACGATCTGTGGACGAGTTAGGATCAACGTTGAGGGATTGGCTTAAGATGCCATGTGTTTCTTCTGTATATGGCGCCATCCTCGGGTTGTACTCTGTACGAGCGGTGTCCTTCTGGTCTCACTATATAAGCTGGAACCCAGTTATTATGGCTTTGTCTAAGCAGTACTTTCTCTTGCGTTTTGTATTCTCTACTCTGCTTTTTATTTCTATCTGCTGTTTCTTTCTCACCTTCCTTGAGTTTTGTTAGTTTTTTGCTTACGTTTTTTATTATTTTTGGATTGAGTAGCTTTTCATTGGTAGGTAATAGCGTTCTGGTTCTTCTGTTCATTAACCGTTGAACTGGAGACCCTAGGTCCATGCGTGGAGTATTCCGATGATGTAGCAGCGCTAGCTGTATGTCCGTGTTGTCTTCGAGGCAATTTTTCATCAGGTTTTTTGCCTCTTGTACATAGCGTTCGATTAGACCATTTGAACGTGGAAAATGAGGGCTCGAAATTCTATGTTCAAAGTTCCATTCATTCTGAAAGGCCCTGAAATCGCTGCAATCAAATTGTTTACCACCATCTGATAATAATACTTCCGGGATGCCGAAGGTAGCAAACCATGTCTTAAGTTCTTTAATGACGTTGAAGCTGGTGATATTGTTTAGTTGTTTAAAGTCAAAGTATCCTGAGTATCGTCTGCAATGAGGATGTAATCCTTTCCTCTTAAGTGGAATATGTCCGAAGCGACAATACTCCATGGCCGTTTCGTTGCAGCTTGTAAATTTATTTGTTCCATCTGATTATCTTTTTGTATTTTGCTGCATGCACTGCAAGGTTTTATGTACTCAGTTAAATCTTTGGTCATTGTTGGCCAGAATACATTGTCACGGGCCAGTTTTGGCGTCCCTTGTAGTCCTTTATGACTAAGATGGCAATGTTTCATTACTAATGGCACCATTGAGTTTGGAACCAATACTCTGTGATCTTTAAAAATTATGTCCTCGTAAACGCTGAGAGCCTCTCTGTAGTACAAATATTTTTTAGATTTACCGGCACTTTATTGATGGTCTCTGGCCATCCTTTTAATATGGTTGACTTTAAATCATTAAGTTCCTTACTTTTTGAGGTCTCTGCTTTAAGTTCGTCTTTTCGCGTTTTCGTGAATGGCACAATAGCACATATTTGTAAATTTTCTGTATTTAAATCTTCACTATCTAAGTTTTCGCAGTCTCTACTTAGTAAATCTGCTACATACAATTCCGTACCTTTTTTATAAGTGACTTTTGGATTATAAGGCAGGATTTGATACATGATTCTTTGCAATGTCGGTGGTGCATCTGTAATTGGCTTTTTAAATATTGTCTCAAGAGGCTTATGGTTAGATTCAATCGTTAAATCTTTGCAACCCCAAATGTACATGTGAAATTTTTTACATACAACTAGAATGGCGTTTCAGTTTTTGTGAACGATTTCGCACAGTAAGCGATCGGCTTCTGTTTTTGTATTAGTACTCCGCCACATGCATAACTACTGGCATCTACTGACAGCAAAATTGGCGCTTTAGTGTCATAATACCCTAGTACTGGTGGATTCTTCAACAGATTTTTTAATTTATTGAATGCTTCATTGTGTTGCGTATCCGACACCCACTCAACATCTTTTCGCAATAATTGTCTTAGTGGTTGGGTGATATCTGCCAAATTTTTTATAAATTTCGACACGTATGTTACCATACCCAAGAATCTTTGCAACTCTTTCACGTTTTCCGGTTGCTTAATTTTCGTTATAATTTCTATTTTTCGGGATCAGGTTTTACCCCTTCAGCGGAGACTATATGTCCCAGAAACTTTACTTCTTGTGTATTAAAAACGCATTTTTCTTTATTAAGCTTAAGGCCTGCTTTTCTGAATTTGTCAAGTACCTCTTGAGTGATCCTCTCTAGTTCTAGTTTGCTGGTGGCATGCAAGAGAACATCATCCATAGACACCTCCGCGTTCTTTACGTCCGCTATCAACGAACTCATTACTTGTTGGAAAACTTCCGGAGCCGATGCTAAGCCAAATGGCATTCTTAAGCAAGAGTATCTTCCGAATGGGGTACTGAATGTCAGATATTTTGAAGTACGGGGTGTTACTTGCAGTTGCCAAAAGCGTTTTTTACAATCGAGTAACGTGAACCACTTAGAGCCGTGGATGCGGGCTGTAATTTCTTCTAACGTACTAAGTGGTTAATAACGTCTTTTGAGATTTTTATTTATCTCCGATGGATCTAAACAGAGCCTAATTTTATTATTTTTTTTTTACTCCGACCATGGGTGACACAGCCGGTGTCGGCTTGGTTATGGGTTTAATTATTTTTTGCGCTACCATACTATCAAGCAACCCCAAATGTACATGTGAAATTTTTTACATACAACTAGAATGGCGTTTGCTTCTTTTTCTAATTGGCTATAGCCCTGTTCAGTTTTTGTGAACGATTTCGCACAGTAAGCGATCGGCTTCTGTTTTTGTATTAGTACTCCGCCACATGCATAACTACTGGCATCTACTGACAGCAAAATTGGCGCTTTATTTTTTTATTTATTTATTATTACGGTCTTTAAGACCTAGTTCAGGTTAAAATAAGAGATTAAACATAAATACTCATGTCACATTTAGTGACGTACAATATAAAAACAATTTTTCGTTGAACTTTCTAATATTTTCACAGTCTTTCAAATCAGAAGGTAACTCATTATACATTTTATACCCTAAATATTCAAGAGATCTTTTGGCGAACTCAGTTCTTATTCTAGGCAGTCTTATATTATTGCAATTTCTTGTTCCATAATTGTGGATTTCATGATTATAATGTATTTTACTACTCAGGTAATTCGGTAACATGCCTAACCTAAGTTGGTGTATAAATTTCAATGTGAAATAACTAACTGACTGTTTAATACTAAGCCAGTTTAATCTATTGAGCATTACAATTTTTGGCGTTCTTGGAGGACATTTTAAAATAAATCGCATTGCCTTGTTTTGCTGTATTTGAAGTTTCTTAATATATATATCATTACTTAATAGCAGAATAGTAGGACAATAAATAAAGTGTGGTTCAATAATTGAACGATATACCAATATTTTATGACTTTGACTGATATGTTTACATGTTCTATACATGAAGCATATTTTCTGTGCAATTTTCCTTTCCACATAAGTTACATGCTCTCCAAAATTTAGATTATCATCAATCAAAACTCCTAAATACTTAATTTTGTCTACTCTTTGGATTTCCATGTTTTTTACCTTCAGCGTAATATTATTTAAACTATTGTTACTTATGATATTAGTGTTTTTACAAAATATCATGAACTTAGTTTTTTCGACATTTAATTTCAGTTTTCTAAGGCATAACCATTTGTATAGCGAGTCCAGGTCTTCTTGTACTTTCAGCATGGCACATTCTGCATATTTTTCACTTATGATAAGCAATGCATCATCCGCAAATAGACGTATTTTACAATATTTTAAGCATCTTTTGATATCATTGATATACAATGTAAACAATATTGGCGCCAAGACCGAGCCTTGTGGTAAACCAATGTTAACATCCACAACTGATGAAACCTCCTTTCCAATTATCGTTCTCTGTTTTCTGCCACCCAAATAACTCCGGAACCATTCCAACGCCTTTCTTCTTATACCAATTTTAAACATAACGTCCAATAGCTCAGATCTATCGACAGTTTCAAAAGCCCGTTTTAAATCCAAGAAGACAGACACCGTAAATTTTTTGTCCGCCATGTCTTCCTTCCAATCTGCAATTACCATATTCAACGCTGTTTCACAAGAATGGCTCTTCCTGAATCCCGATTGTTCTGGGATAATCACATTGTGCTTCTCTAAGTATGCCACAAGTTGATCCTTCACCACTGTCTCCATAATTTTTTCATCTGTAGGTAACGTGTTAATTGGACGTAGTTCCTCAGGTTTCATTGTATTTTTTACTTTTTCAACAGGTATTATTGTTGAAATTTTCCAGTAACTAGGTACAATACCGCTGTTTAAGGATTCGTTAATTATGTCTTTGTAGAAATTAGCAGTATATGTCATGGCATCTTTAACGACAACCTCCGATAAAAGCTTGTCGCCGCCATATTTGTTTTTAAGTGATTTTGTGATAATAATAATATCGTCCACTACAATGTCAGTAAATTTAAATGTTTCAAATGGATTACTATGATTTGCGCTTATTTCATCCCCATTTACAATTTCTTCGATGCTATCATTAATTTCAACAATACTTTGTATAAAAAAGTTATTAAGTGCATTAGCTATATCATATTCATTTTCCAGGCATCCACCGTTAATTACAATTTTAGTGATATGTTTTTTAACATCATTAAGCTCGACGAGGTCTTTTAGACACTTCCACATACGTTTCATATCGCCATTGTTATGATTTACTCTATCTTCCATGTATTTCTTTTTTTTATAAATTATGGTTCTTTTATATATTTTCTTAATGACGTTATATTCGTCCCAAAATCCAGTATTTCGAGCAGTTTTATAAGATTCTATTTTTCTTTTATGCAGGTTTGTTAATTCTCGGTCGTACCACTTATTTCTTATCTGTATTTGGGTCCTCTATATATAAGTCAGTGCTTGCATAGCCACAGTTAAAACTTCGTTTAGGGCTTTAGTTTTAGTTTCTACTCCGGAAATTGACATAAAGCTGAAATCGCATGTTCGTAGCAAAGTTAAAAGATTTTCAGCACTATAGTACTCCCAACATGTAACAGTAGCATACCTTCTCATTTTACAAAGCTTTGTTGTTGGCACTTTAGTGTCATAATACCCTAGTACTGGTGGATTCTTCAACAGATTTTTTAATTTATTGAATGCTTCATTGTGTTGCGTATCCGACACCCACTCAACATCTTTTCGCAATAATTGTCTTAGTGGTTGGGTGATATCTGCCAAATTTTTTATAAATTTCGACACGTATGTTACCATACCCACGAATCTTTGCAACTCTTTCACGTTTTCCGGTTGCTTAATTTTCGTTATAATTTCTATTTTTTCGGGATCAGGTTTTACCCCTTTAGCGGAGACTATATGTCCCAGAAACTTTACTTCTTGTGTATTAAAAACGCATTTTTCTTTATTAAGCTTAAGGCCTGCTTTTCTGAATTTGTCAAGTACCTCTTGAGTGATCCTCTCTAGTTCTAGTTTGCTGGTGGCATGCAAGAGAACATCATCCATAGACACCTCCGCGTTCTTTACGTCCGCTATCAATGAACTCATTACTTGTTGGAAAACTTCCGGAGCCGATGCTAAGCCAAATGGCATTCTTAAGCAAGAGTATCTTCCGAATGGGGTACTGAATGTCAGATATTTTGAAGTACGGGGTGTTACTTGCAGTTGCCAAAAGCCTTTTTACAATCGAGTAACGTGAACCACTTAGATCCGTGGATGCGGGCTGTAATTTCTTCTAACGTACTAAGTGGATAATAACGTCTTTTGAGATTTTTATTTATCTCCGATGGATCTAAACAGAGCCTAATTTTATTATTTTTTTTTTACTCCGACCATGGGTGACACTGCCGGTGTTGGCTTGGTTATGGGTTTAATTATTTTTTGCGCTACCATACTATCAAGCTCATCTTTAACCTGCTGTCTAATAGTATGCGGCATTTTTCGCGCGGGGCATATGCTTAGTTTCCGATTTTCTATTAAGTCTATGTCGTATTTGTATTGCTTAAGACAACCAATTCCTTCAAACAAGTTTTCATCAACAGTTAAAGTTTCAATACGCTTCACTAATTTCAATTTCTCACATGTTGACTTACCAAGCACTGCTGTAACATCCGCTTTGACAACTAAGTATTTTATGGGTACCTCTTTTTTTTAATAAGCGTGTCTATGACCACTTCACCCAGTACGGGGATTTTATGGTTTGAAAACGATGTTAATTGCTTTGTTGGCGATGGACTGATGTGAACGTCTATTTTCTTTATTATTTCGTAGTTTAAAACGTTGCACTGGCTACCTGTGTCAAGCTTAAACTTTACCATTACCTTTTTGGCCAGCGTAGCTTTTTCATACCAATCTTCGACGTCCACACTGTCTAAATCCGCACCTACCGTAGACACTAAAAAACTGTAATCGTTGCTTTCTCGGTCTTGGACCAGTTCGTTGACCGTTTTGCTTTTGCAACATTTGGTAAGGTGGCCCTTTCTTTTGCATTTTTGGCAAACCTTTTTGAAGGCCGGACAGTTACGGCGACCGTGCGTGGTATCACACCTATTGCAGTGAAAGGGTTCATCTTTTGTGTTATTTTGTTTGATGTCTCTTTTATTTTGCTTTTTGTTCCACGTAACGGCGTCAACTGTGGCCGCTTGCTTCATTGTTGTTACCTGCATCTTAACTTGCTCTGCAGAGTGACATATATCTATTGCTTTTTCCAGGGGTAATTTGCTTTCCGCTAGTAATTTTTCTCTTGTTGTATCATTTGTTATACCTACTACTATTCTGTCGCGAATTAAAGTGTCTTCTAACGTCCCGTAGCCACAATTTTTAATTTTGCTTCTAAGATCTGTAACGAACTCATTAAATGTTTGACACTCCTTTTGTGCGATGGTGTTGAATACATATCTTTCGTACGTTTCGTTGATTTGGGGTGTAAAATATTCTGTAAATCGCCTTTTGATTGTGCTGACGCTTTTTTTTATCACTTTCTGTTAAATTAAAAGTATTGTAAATTACTGATGCGTCATTTCCTACCGACGACATGAATACTGCGACTTGCACTTCTGGTTTCTTAAGGCTCCATTACTGATACTTAGCATAGACTTGACTTGACTTGGCGTAAACTTGGCAACTTAGCCATGATTATATTCCACTTAGCGCATACAATCTCGCATCATAATCAGGTTTGAAATTTACTTTCAAATAAATGTCAATTTGTATGACAAAATGTCAAAATGACATGGAAACAAACAAATGGCATCTCAAAATGTAAAAGTCACTTAGAACTTACATAGAAAATCAAAATTCAACAGACTTCTAAGTCAGGTTAAGTGTTGCCAAGGTTTGAGTAATCAGTAACATGCACTGTTCATTTAACAGAACTGTAAGTGACAGTTCCCAAGTCAAGTCAAGTCTATGCTAAGTATCAGTAATGGAGCCTTTAGTATCCAGTTCTGTCGCGATCGCGTACCACTCGAATTGTTGAAGCCACAATTTCCACTCGTTTGCCACATTTTGGTAATTGTTGATGACAAAACTTTTTGGTGGTCTAATATTGTGGTCCGGTTTTACGCTATTAGTTGTTGATTCTGGCATTTTTTCGCTTTAATTCGGGTTTCGGCACCATGTAATGTACCTTAACTTTGGTACAAATTACTTTTGTTAAATAAAATAGAACGATTGAGAAGGCACGTGTTTTATTATAGTTCGTGTCTAGAACAATCTTTAATAATAGGGGGACTCATGATAGCATATAAACTTATAAGGTGTAAAATTATATCCATTTACACACGCGGTTATATGAACGCACCTAGTAATACTCTTGATAAACTTGATTGTTTTTCAGCTATATTATTTCCAAACAAATTTTTTTGATTCTTATACAAATTAAAAAATATCAAGATTAAGTGAAAAATCAAAACTAAAACGCCTTTACTTGCTGATGTTGGAGATTTTTGATGAAAATGCCGTCTGTAATGTCTGCAAGGTTGCATTCCTTTGAGTTTACCGCGTTTACACAATGAAATGTGCGCGTAAATTTATACAAATTGTGTAAATGATTTTTCATACAAAATTTGACAGCTCGTGCGTAAACTAGATAAATTTATACGTTTACACACTTTATAAGGCATTTATACGGTTACATGAGTCCCCCTAATATGTATATGCAAAGTGTGTACAATAAAAGTGGTTGTGCAGTAATACATGGTTCAACTATATACAGGTTGGCTCATCTGTAAAGCAACAAAATATGTCTGTTCAAATTGTCAAAATCTGTGTATTGGTGTTGGTGCGAATGGTATGGAATGGAAACATAAAACTTAGCAGTTTTTGTATGTGTAAGTAAAATGTTGCCAATGTGTTGGTTTCATTTTGAGTTTGCCATCTCCTTTTGACAATCCCTTCGACCATGCATTGACATAAATAAAATCAGCTGATGAGATGAGCCAACCTGTACATAATTGAACCATGGCAGTAATATGTATATATAGGAAATTGTATTGTGAATCGATTGTATGTGTGTTCCTGAACCGATGGTAGGTGTGTTCCTGACAGCAGCTAAAAAAGTAACCATCTAAATGGTTTTGCCATAATGAAATTGTTTAGATACCCTGCAAAAATTGTTGGATTACGTGTTCCATTTTCTTCATGTTGGAGTACTCTAACAATACTCCTTTACAATGCGTTTGCGGACCACCATCAGCCGATCATTGCTCGTTTTTTAACGACAGTGATCACGACACGATGACGATCGAACAGAGTTGTCAAAAGTAAAATATTGCACGCAAATAACTGATAATAAAATATTACTATTGCAACTCTGATAAAATGCAACAGCGCACTGGTTTTATGTATACATACTAAAGTATGTATAGAGAAATATTAGTTTCTTTATCCACGCAAATGCTAAATAACATAAGAATATTCGTTGTATAAAATATAAAAGTTGTATTGCCCCTCGTCATTTACTTACTTTCATTTTAAATTAAATTGACTTCGATAATTCTTTCCGACACAATTCCTCTTTAGTACTTTGGCATATGATCCTCTGTGGGTGCTCCATGGAGTACTACAGTGAAAATACTTTGGAAAGTACTCTCACGTATGTACTCTATGGAATACTCATAAACAAAGCGAGAGTGGGATCACCCACTCCTCTCCTAGGACATCGCAATGTTAATTGGAGCATACTTTTTGTATTAATACAGGTTAGATTTGCAGCAGTCCTATACTTCCAAAGGAGTACTCCTTGCATTATTTATAGAGTACTCGCGTTTTTTGAAGGGTAGTTGGACCTTTTTTTCGAGCTCCCGTAATAAAAAAAAACCCCTACTACCCCTATTTTGGGCTTAAGTGCAGAATACATACATTTGTCAAAAAAAAGCAATAAAAAATCGGACTTTGTAGAGATTTTTATGTTGATTCCAACGGTGTATTTTTTTTGGGTGCAAATGAAAGGTTTGGGGGTAATTCCATGTCAAAAGGCGAAATTATGAATTTTTCAAATCAAAATATCTCCGAAATGTGATGGATTTCAAATTTTAAAAAATCGAAAAATAACTTACAAAAATACCTTTCATCTGATGTATATGTATCTTTAACCTTTCTAGTCTTTATTTACGAAAAATTTGAAAAACTCTTTTTTGGTGCACATTTTTTAAATTTTAATTTTAGTTCTGCGTAGAACACCTTTCTGCATAGGTAGCCTTCGGCCGCGCTTATAAAAAATAACCCTGGGCTACGCCATTCCAAGTCCGGGTGTGTGGTATAACCGTGGCTACCGCCACGGTGATGTCCTTCTGCGTAGTACACCCTTCTGCGTACCTTTTGACGTGGAATTAATCCTATAGTTATTATTTGCACCAAAAAAAATGGTAATAGTCTAGTTGAGGGGTCGACTGCTAATACGCTACCAAAAATATCGAGAGAGGTGTCAAACGACACGTCTTGACATCAGTATTAATAATCCGAAGGCGGAAAGATATTAACGAACAACCGAAAAATGACCCGCGGGTACCTCCGAAACCAGGGGTGGGATCCATAGTATTTTTGCGCAGAACACCTTTCTGAGTTGGCGGCCTTCGGCTGCGCTTATAAAAAAGGTAGTAGTGCAGTTTACGGTACCCACCCTAAAGTTGGGCCAAAATTTTCGATTGAGGTATCAAAAGACGCGTATTTATCTCGAGAACAATAATCCGAAGGCGGAAAAGAAAAATTGTATCTCTGTCCGGAGATATTTGCAGTTGAAGTTGGCGATTTTAATGTGGTTGTTGTTGTGTTTTTACCCACAAAAAAAATTGTGCATCACCCTGGGCTACGCCATGCCAAGTCCGGGTGTGTGGTATAATGCGGCAGTTACTCACGAACGTACGTACCAAAAACGTGTCAGCTGACACGACCTGTCTTATGAGTGTGCAATGTAAGCGAAAACTCACCGACGTGCAACGCCCGTACGTACGTAGCCCGGAACGTAGAAATCAAAACAATTTTGATTTTTTCCGTAAGAACGTGTCAGCTGATCGCTCTCTCACTAGACAGAGTTGCCTAGTAAACTATTGTGGGCTAATTTTTGACCGTTTGCAGTTTTATGCAAAAACACCTAATTAAAGTTTGAAAAATTGTGAGAATAATTCGAAATAATTATGTAAAAGTGCAGATTATAAATATGTAATCTATTTGTATTTATTTAATATTAATTCCAGCCTTTTGCAACATCAAAAATTAAATTGGAAAAAGTTGATGTTTCCATAAGCATGCATGCAAAATGGTCAATGGCAACAGTGCTTATCTGTAAACTATACACACACAAATATGTTATGTACATGTACACAGACGCACACATTGATTCCTACGGGCTTGAGGGTTCGGTCAAACGTGTTTCGTACGACAAACATCCGTACGTACGGCATACGTCGGTGGGTAATTGCCGCTTAACCGTGGCTACCGCCACGGTGATCCACATGAAAATCGCCAACTTCAACTGCAAATATCTCCGGACATAGATAAAATTTTTCTTTTCCGCCATCGGATTATTGTTCTCGAGATTAATACGCGTCTTTTGACACCTCTCTCGATATTTTTGGTAGCGTATTAGCAGTCGACCCCTCAACTAGACTATTACCATTTTCGGATATTTCGGATTATAAAAACGGAGCTCGAGGCGCGTCTTTTGCTTCCACGTTTGATAACGTTTGATACCTATATAAAAAAGGGTGGAACTACGCATCTTGGTTTGCCAGTATTTGCTTCGGTAATTTATATTGATTTGTATTGATTAAAAATTGCAATAGTAGATAATGTAATGTGAATTAAAATTGTATAGGTAGCCGTAGCAAAAAAGGCAACTGATCCGCATGCAACTGTTATTTATATGGCGCCACCGGGAGCTGCTGCTGCTATCCTAGAAGCATTAGAAGCAGAAATTTCTTTGATTGTTTGCATCACCAAAGGTGTGCTATAACATGATATGGTTCGCGTTAAGCACGCTCTGTTAAGGCAAAAAAATGGCGTCTAGTCAGGCCCGATTGTCCAGGAATCATCGTACCAGAAAGGGTAAGTAAATTGTCTACCATATTAAATATATAAACAACATGTATGAATTTGTTAGTGATAATTTGTCACGCTTTTGTTGATAATCAACTGAAGAATGCAAATACGACAGAGTTCGAAGTTCATGTAAATACCAATTGATTTTTTTAATTAGCGTTTGGAGAGCAAAATACATATGTATGTATGCATAGAACTGCATAGAAAGGGAGGAATTAATTAATTATTATCAGTAGATTTACAAGATTTTTGTCATTTTCCCTGCGTCGCCGTTGTCATTACAATGCGTTAAGAGAGGACACAAACACCTTATTACCCACAGCCAGTTAAAATTTTAGTAAATGTTGCTCTTTTCATCACTGTTTCAAAACGTGGAAAGTTATATATCGAGCATTCCATGGAGAATGGTACATTTTTAGCAGACTTTCGCATTGCGGTCATTATTAATATTCAATCCCTAGAAGGTTTAATGTAGTCATATCAATAGTTCCCGAGATGGTGGGGCTAATACCTCAATGGTGCTTGTTACCGGAACGTAGATAGATAATTTATTGAGGATTGCACTGTGACTTACACATCTTCACAGCACCTCATCCTAGCCGACTTCCTTGATGAACCCTAGCAGTGTTATTGGCTTGAAGGATTAAATGTGGGAATGCTCTGGCCATGGTGAGCCCATAAACTTAGCCCTACGTCTTGAAATTGCGTCGCATTCTAGAAAGATATGGTCCGCCGTCTGCTGATCCATCACAAAATCGGCATGTGTTGTTCGATATTATACCCAGCTTTTGCATGTGACTGTTCAGTCTAGAGTGTCCTGTAAGAATAGCCGTTAGGATTCTTAGGTTATCTTTTGAGAGGCCTATTAATGCCCTATATCGAGTTGTGCTGTAACCCCCTAACAGTAACTTAGATTGACTCAGGCCTGGCATATTGCGCCAGTGTTCTCTCTTTTCCTTCCTTCTACTAATAAATGCCCCTGTGAGCCAACTGGCAGGAACGGCTCGGGATCGATAGGTAATGCAGTTGCTGCCTCTCTTCCCGGTTGTCCGGCTGCTGTTGTTGTTGTAGCAGTGCTTCGCCCCATCCAATAGGTGCGACCGACCACAAATTGTCATCAGTGTCCTCTAACGGGAGTCCAAGGAAACTTTCTGTTTCAACAGGGGTGGACCATAATGAGAGGAGTGTTAGAGGCGTTTGTCCACAATGCAGTTAAAGCGATGGTTGGTGTCATGTGGGGACACATTACAAGCAGGACAATGTTTTGTATGTCGGGGTTGATTCTGGATAGGTAAGAGTTTAACCTGTTACGGTGTCCAGATCGAAGTTGAGCTAGAGTTACTACTCGCGTTTCCCTGGGGAGAGTGCGTTCCTCCTCTGCTAGTTTTGTTATTTGAGTACAGGAATCACTGGCATAGAGGTCCGACGCCTGTTTGTGGAGTTCACTGAAGACATGCTTGTGCTTTTAGCTTCATACGGCTGTGTTCTCAGGTGCCGTATTTCCTCATAATGTAATGAGGACGTGAACAACAAGAGCCGCAAAAGATGTATAAAAGTTACGAGGACGCTGGATTTTGGGATCTAGCAACCTGTCCGATGCAACCATCCCTTGCAAGTGAAACACTGGCATGAGTATTTATTCTTTAATTTAATTTATTTATTATTACGGCTTTTTAGGCCTACTACTTAAACTTCTAAGTACAATTCATTGTTATAATCACTTATTTCTATTGAATATGCTGTTGGAATGCCATGTGATTCCGATCAGCATATTTACTAGCGTGACAAAAGGACGAGTCTGGGAGCCACTCATTTAAGGAAGGTTGGAAAGGACGCGTTTCCAATCCTCCAGTGCCTCCAGCATAAGGCAACAAAATTTGGAACTTATATTTTTCTATTATATTTGTATTTTAAGCTGTCGAAATGTATTAGTCTCCGATCAACACAGCTAAACATGGCTTTGGATGTTGGATATTGAAAATGACGTGTATCCAATCACCCCTCAACTTTGTTTAGTAAAGACGCTGTCGGAATGCATGAAGATTCCGATCAGCACAGCTCAACATATAATGGGAGGTTGAAAAGAACGTGTTTCCAATCCCTCCTGCTCCAACTTTTGTTTGGCCTTATTTTCGTTACACATATAATTTTATTGTTATATTAATGCTGTCGGAATGCGAGTGATTCCGATCAAAAACAGTAAATATCGGCTGAAAATACCAAATTCCAGCGAAATTAGTTGTTGGAACTGTCTGGAGTTACAGGTGGGGACCGATTTTCTTTTCCTTGAGGCCGGATGCATTGTATTTTGCTGCTTCCAATATTACCATTCCCCTTTCGCGCTCCAGTATCGGATATATAATGTAAAAAATAATAGGAGAAAAACTTTGTATGTATTTATTTGAAAATTTGTTCCTAGCATAACAATTTTGACAAATTATTTAACAGTGCTAGTCATGAATAGCATGACCTATAAAAATTGAACATTTATAATAATAATACATTAGATTACTTTATCTTATTGGAAGGGTTTTACAATACTCCAATAAACTTTTTTTAAAAGTATTGAAGTTATTACTACTTTTTATGTGATTAGGAAATTCATTGAAATATTTCAGGCCCTTATATATATGACCGTCCTAAAAAGATTCTTTTCCGGCAAACGCAGCAAACCCATTTCTCAGGACCGGGGTCACGAGAAGGACCTGGATTGGGGTCGATACCTTCCCGGAAGAGGAGAGTATGGCGGAGACCTGCTGCAAGGATCTGCTGGGCGGATGACAATTTGTGGGAGGGACGCAACAAATTAAACACTGAGTCCGCCTGCTCATTACCCTCTACTCCCCTGTGGCCTATGACCCAGGGCAACAGTACTACGTGGTGTGCTCCTAATTGATTCAGCTTTTCTACGCACTGAAGGACCAGTGCTGACTTTATTTCAAACGCCGCAAATGCCTTTAGTGGGGCCTGACTGTCTGAAGAAGTATGGAAATTATTTCATTGGGGTATCAGCGCTGAAGGTTCAGCTTAGAGCACTAACTTATGGCGAATACTTCCGCTTGAAAAATGCTCGGATGTGCTTTAGAGGTACTGATATTTTGGCTCTGGGTCCGAAAACTCTGGCTCCAATCCCCTCTGGCGTCTTCGAGCCATCTATGTACCATACGATCTTGAGCAGACTAGTAATACATTGCACCCGCTCATTCCTATACAGCCGTACCAAGAGACGGAGCAGCCCATTACATATTGGCACTCCAATCTATATGAAAGCTATGCATTCAAAAGTGTTTGTACCAGTGGCTGGTGCACACCGAACTGGACCAATGTATGCTATATTGATGCCTGCACAAATACCAAGCTATGTTTATGTAAATAATGTTACTGCTAATGTCAATTTGCACGGTTGAGCACATACAGTACCTACGTTTATACAAGGTGGAACACCACGCAACTTACATGGCGATGTAGCCACTGATCAGGTTGTAAGAGATTAATTAAAATATGTTATTCATAAACACTGATTCTTATATTTTCATTATCATTAAACTGTAGACTCATGACGGGTATTCTTACTGGACACTGCCTTCTGGTGTCACATTCCTTTAAATTAGGCTTGTGCAGTGATAGCAGATATAGGAAGTGCGGGTTGGAGGGGAAACGATGGAGCATATTCTGTGCTCGTGCCCTGCGCTTGCCAGGCTAACACTCCAGCTATTATGTGTGATACAGCTGTCAGATCTAGAAGCAGCAAGTGGCTTAAATCCTAGGAAGCTTCTAGTATTTGTCAAGAGGACGGAGTTATTTTATAACATAGGTCCTGGTTGTTGATAGGGTTTTAAGCTTGGTCGTTAAAACAAACTTCTGGTATCACGACGGACTCATTCAGTCTATTTGAGGTCCTCATGAACCGGCCAGTTCAACCTAACCTATATTTTGTTTCTTACTTTCGAATCAACCGGTTAAGTAAGCGATGTCAGCTAACTAAGCCCCTTCAAATGTAGATCCATAAGGAACATGGGGTCGCCAGAGCATCGCTGTTAAAGAAATAGGATTCGCCAGGGGTAGGTGAGGTTGACAATTGGGTTGGAGAAGTTATATATTGCGCTGGCAACCCATTGAAAGGGTTGCGCTACACAACCCCTTGAATCAATTTGGTATTTTAATCGCCTCTTACGACAGGCATACCTAGCGCGGGTATACTCTAAGCCCCCTAACCCGCTGGAGCCATGAGAAGCGTGAGTGGCCTTGGGTGTCCCAAGGCAAGTTCCGTCGTGCCTGGTGTTGTTGGGTGAGCGGCCAGGCAGCAGCGTGCAACAAATGCACCATTCAGGAGGATACCCTTGTTGAGCCGAAAATTTGGGAAAATTGGATATACTGGTCGGATGCAGCAAACGAGTATATTCTGTAATAGCATATGATCAACTTGGAGACAACCAAACGTTTATTTTCCTGTCCAACAGGGAACTGGTGCTAGACCCTGATTCTAAAGAAGGATAGGCGTAGTCATAACAATTCGTTCCCGGGTTACTCGGGGAAAGCAGTTTTAGCAGTACTTTGCCCTTTTCTTACTGCACATCCATACAAGAACTTCGGATAATGAATTAAACAGTCATCTGCATTTGTTTGTTTTTGTAGCACGTCTAATTTACTTCGTAACATCAACCAATTATCCCTTGTTATAATTTTGTGTTCTCTATGAATGCAACAGCGAAATATCTTCGGGTACCCCTGATTTTAGGTATCTGAAATCTCCTTGAGTCCCTTGTGCTTTTGGCCTCTCAGAAAAGAGCTTATTGTGGAGCCCTATTTAGGGAACACTTCTCGGGTTAAATATATTAAAAACTGTAATCTATCCTTACTGATATTAGTTTCTTTCTTATTCTAGGTAATTTGATTTTAACGATGTGCGCATAGCAATATTCCAAATATTCCAGCTGTGGCTGAAGGAAGAACATAAATTTGCTCAAATTATATGAAAACTGCGACAACTATCCCTCCGCCTTTTTAGTACCACATATAAGGCGCTAACAAGCATACTATGGGAAAGCGTCAAGACCAAAGGCTCAATATCACCTGTAATTCGACTTTGATAGCACGAATTTGGGCTTCCGGTATTATGCCTACAAAACTCATATGGCTCTGCAAACTGATGTTGAACAACACCACCAGCGCAGGAAAAATTGGGCATCATCACTGACTTCGAAAATTTCTGAAAGGGCACAGCTATAGACGTTAATGTACTTAATTAACTTGTACATATCAATATACAGATATGCAAAGTTCACTAGAGTAATAAGGGAATAATTTAAATTGTAAAAAAACATTGCATATATGAATTATTTATAATTAAATATTATCTGAACATAAAGGAGGCGTTTTATTCATGGAAAAAGCGATTTGACAGAAGGTAACCGGTACGGGTAACCGGCAAGCCAGTTACCCGAAAAACATACCTGAAAAAGTAACTTCAAAATGTAAATAACATCGAGCGAGAAGGAATATCGAAAACACAATAGGTAAGAGCGAGAAAGCCAGTCACACGTACACTATTTTGAGAGAGCGCGTGCGTTACTTTTTTCACGACAGCAATGTAAAAGTCATTAAGACGATAATTGGTGACCAAGTTATCGGTGACGATTAGGTAACGAGTACCTGTCTTGTAGGGAAGCATACCCTGTAAAAATTGTTGGATTACGTGTTCCATTTTCTTCATGTTGGAGTACTTTAACAATACTCCTTTGCAATACGTTTGCGGACCACCATCAGCCGATCATTGCTCGTTTTTTAACGACCGTGATCACGACACGATGTCGATCGAACAGAGTTGCCAAAAGTAAAATATTGCATAGAAATAACTGATAATAAAATTTTACTATGGCAACTCTGATAAAATGCAACCGCGCACTGGTTTTATGTATACATACTATAGTATAGAGAAATATTAGTTTCTTTATTCACCACTGATGACCTGATATGAAACTTCTCGCTCTCTGAGAGCGCGTAAAAATGTGGATTTTTTATAACATTGGCCATAGATGCCATCATACTCAAAATCGAATTTGGGCATTTTAGAATAACTTTGGGGTATTTTACATGGTAAAGGTTTAATTTATGAATTTCACCGAAAATTTACTCAAACTTGTCAAATGGGATATCAAAAAACGCGAATTTATATCAGGATTACAAATCCAAAAAAAATCTTATTTTACCCGTTAAAAATTTATCCGTGACAACACGTGAAATTAAATTTTTTGATAGATAAGATAAAATATACTTATCTCTTTTCGTGCGTTAGCATAACAGCTCATTAAATTTTGTAATTTCTTGTACATTTTTGCGTTTTTTATTTCGCAACAAAAAAAAAACTAATCATTACATATATTATAAAGGGTTGGCTGTGACATACCATCAAAGCGAAGCGACGCGAGCAAAGCGTTTATGTAGTACCTCCTTAACAATTTTAATTAATTTTTGCATTTTCCACACTACCAGGAGGTATGCAATCAGGCGCGTTAGCGAAGTTATTTTTGGGTGCTCAGTTCTCCAGTAGGCCTATATCACCCGTACAACATAATAATAACAATACGAGTAATAATAATAGTAATATCAGTAAAAATATAAGTAAATTCATACATAGAACCAGCCAAACTGAACATAATTTTCGAAAAATTAAAACGCAAAGACATTAAAAATCATTAGTTCACAATGTTAATAAAAGCAAAAGGTCTGTAAAGCAAACAACATATCAAAAACAAATAAAATTAACTGAAAAGTATAACATAAATCATAAATAAAGCAAATCGTAGATATTGCAAATTTCTTGATATAAAATATAAAGCAAAATTAATTATAAAATATAAAGCGAAATTACATAAGCGAAAAGCAAACAGCTTTTGGCAATATATGAGGAAAAATAATATTTACAAATAGGAATCTATTGGACAGAATAATATTTTACAAAATATGTACATATAGACAGAAAAAACTGCTGACCCACTCCTATTCTGTGACAGGTGGAGTCCAATTCCCTATTAAATATTGCTTCTAGCTCCTTAAAATATTCCATAAAATCCTGCGGCGGCCTAACCAAATCACACCTGTCAATTTGTCTTTGCTCAGTGAAGAATAATGCGGTTGAAGTCTCCTGAGTTCCTAAATGAGGCAAGGGTTGGGAACAAGTGTGTGCTTTAAAAATTTTTAAGTAAAGGTAGCCAAAAAAGTAGGCATTGGCATTTTTCTTAGAAAATCTACTTCAATATCATCTAAATCTACGTGTTCTTCTATTCTAAGACGATTAAAACTATGCTCCGGTCTTGGCAGAACCCGAAACTCCTGCCAAGATAAGTCCCGCATGAAATTGTCATTGCACACACTTGTAACTATGTTTCTAGCTTCTTCTAGAGAAAAATTTTCGTGTTGCGTAACGGGCTCGCAATTTCCGTGTACTACTAAATTTGTATACTGGAGTCCCCAAGACTTTTTAAATAGATTGGTGAACATGTAAGGCGTTATCCTTACACTACATCCACCTCCTCTCCTAATTTGTCCAAAATAATTTTCCAGACCGTCTTGGCAAAGCCGTCTGGTCTGCAAAAATGGGAAACATGACTGCGACAGAAAGCGCCAAAAACATAATAAGCTATGTATATTATGTATCCAACCCTTGATATGACTAAAAGAATTGGTTATGTCTTTCCCTTTATCATCTTTGATTTTTAGGGTCTTTAAAAGCACAACGGCTTCCTCAAGGAAACTAACCTGTTCCGTTGTCGCTGAAAATAACTTTTTAGTTGGCAAAATGGCATCAATATTAATGCTGTTGAAAATGTCGAATAGCTTATTCATTTTAATAAACTCAACAAAATTTTATCTACAATAGTTTGGCCCAAATACGGTGCAGATATTGACAAAAACGTTTCTGACTTCAACGCCGTCATTCACGCTATTCTGGAAAGACATGTACCTAAGCGTAAACGTGTTTTCACTGAACTAGTTCAAATATGGTACACCAAAGAACTGAAATCTTTAAAAAACAAAAAATCGCGTTCCTTCAAGCTGTACAAGAAGACGGGGTCACACTCCGACTACTTGAAGTACTCTATATTGCATCATAAATATTTTGAATTAAATAAAAAGTGTTACAATACTTATCTCTGTGCCATGAAAAAGAAAATAACTTGCAATCCGAAAGCTTTCTATAATTTCGTGAACTCTAAACGTAGGGTTAAAGGCTTTCTTTCTGGTATGAAATACCGTGATGATTTCTCTACCGACGATCAAGTTATTGCTAATTTATTTGCACAATTTTTCAAATCTAAATATTCCGCTGAATTAGTTTCTTTGTCTAGTGAATACCCGTATCAACTTGACTCACTTAACGCAATTAATATTCCATCAATATCTCCAGAAGAGGTTCTTACATATTTAACTTCTTTGAAGGAATCTTATAAATACGGTCCTGATCTCATTCCCACATGTTTTTTCAAAAGATATGCAGAACACATTTATCTGCCCCTAACTGATTTATTCAACATGTCCCTAAAACATGGAGTTTTTCCTTCTGCTTGGAAGGAATCTTTTCTAATACCCCTCCACAAAAACCTTATTTATGGAGTACTCGCGTTTGTGAAGGGTACAAGCTGCTACTAACCATCATCCGGTGGCTAAGATCCTGAGCCAGACAAATAATTTGCATGTAAATGCCACAACAACGATTTGAGCCAGATAAATCCGGATAGAAGTCTGGTTCAATTTGTGAGCCACATAATTTGTTAATTACTTGTCTTTAGTTTGGCAACGCTGCCTTTAATAAACCTACTTTTTCAAAAATAGATGTCGCTGCTTAGCCTTTCGCCTTATGAGTTAAATGAAAAACAGTGGCGATATCTGCCTAACACATTTCACGTGTGCGAAAATATCGCGACCTCTGCTTCTCAAGTCTCTCAATGATCCAGAGCATTCCCGTGAGAGTTGAGCGTGATCCTGAGCTGTAAAACCAGGCCCGACGTGAGGGGAGGGGGAATGGGGGATATCCCCCGGGCCCGGGGTTTCTCAGGGGGCCCGCGATTTAGAGGTACTAAAACCTTTTTTTTAATTCTGGAGAGTCTTTAGCTGTTCCATGTGCAAATTTTAAGCCGAATTTCAAAAGCAACGAATATTGATAATGATTGTTTGCCCCTGCCTTCGAACAGTGAGGAGACAATAAAAACATCAAACAAAAATGTATGTTTACATGAATCCAAAATCGTATCAAAAAGTCTTCCAACAATACCACCAACTCTGTATCAAAGTCCAGACTATTTAAATGACTACGATATCGGTACCGTGAATAATGAGTTTTTGCGATCTGAAGAAGTCAACGAAATAATTCGTCGAGGTCATCAAAAGTGTCCTGTTATTTTTCCACGTCATTGTCATGACGAGGCATTTAAGCACCATAACTTTAAATCGACATAAAATTTGTTGTCCTGGCGGATATTCGAAATTCCAGGTATGGAAGAAGCTATACGATAACCTGCCATCACACGAAAATACTCAAGATCACATTAAATGTTATATTCAATGGCGATCTTTACAAAATCTAATTCAAAAGGAGGCTGTCTTATCAATGAACATCTAATCACTGAAACTCAAAAGTGGAAGGACATTTTATATAGAATTTTGGACGCTATTTTATTTTTGGCTGAAAGAGGCCTAGCTTTAAAAGGCGAAGGTATATATCTTGGTGAACGAAACGATGGACATTTTTTGGGCATCTACGATCTCATAAGCCATTATGGTCCGATACTTAGAGATCATTTGGAGAAAGTTAGGATTTCACAACAGCAGCACAAACGTTTACAAGTTCACAATCTTTCCCCAGATATTCAGAACTAGTTTATAGAAATTGGTGCAACGCACGTGAGGGAACTATATTAGATCAAGGCAAGAAAGCCAAGTATTTTGCTATTATCGTTGATGCTATGCCTAATGGTAGCCACATTGACTACGTTCATTTTGCGCTAACTCCATTTCAATTCGAAAGCAACAAATTTTACAATTCAAGAACGGTTTTCGTGAATTGTAACAAAAAAAACTGGTCAGAAAATCGCCATACTCTAGGTAAACATGAAATCCCATTAAAATACTGTCGTGCACAAGGGTACGATAACGGCGCCAATATGAAAGGAGCTTACAAGCATAGATTAGATTGATACGAATCTTTTGTTTACGCTCTCATATTTTCGCTCTCACGAGGGATTTATCTTCTAGTTGTTGCTGGCAACAATCACAGATAAATCCCTCGCGCCAGCTGAAGCGGGTGCCAGAACAAAAAATGTCCCAGCCAAAACGAAAAACGTGCCAAAAATTTTGGTAAACTTTTGTTTGACCTACAACTGTAAACAGCGTTCAAAAATTATGGGAAAAAGGATAAAAATACTTGTTTTAGTGTAAATATTATTAGCTCGAAGGCGAAGGGTAAATATTATTTCCCATTCAAATGTCATCACAAAAACAAGTTCTGTAAATATGAAGTCCCGATGCAACCAGTTCATTTTGATAACAGAACCTGGAACGTCAGACATGTAGCCCTACCAAATAGTGGTGTTATTTATTCAACAGTTTAGTGATTTGAACTTAGCAGAAGATTGCAAATATGAGGATTTGCAGTAAATTCGTTACAATATTGCAACCTTCTGCTAAGTTCGAATCACTAAGCTGTTGAATAAATAACTCCAATATTGAATAATGGAGAAATGGCCTTTATTAAAGTACTTCACAATAACACTTATAGCTTGCTTAATTAACCCAAACTGCTTGATAGCTTAAATGAAACTGATTCTCGCCTCTACTGTTGTCCCCTTTTTATACTGTCTGATTTCCTCGTTGCATATTTCTAGGCTTTTCTAATTCCAGAACTTAACAGTTAGTTATACATTTCTTAGCTACAACTACAGATGTATAATTTTTATAGCTTCTCTCATACCCCATGCGCTTGTATGTGTGAGCGATACTTCCACAAATATAATTGCATACCTTTAGGAGCATCTCAGATAAGATATCTGCATGTGTTTGTGCATCTCTTCTCCGCTGCGTGTACGTATATATGTGTAGACAAAATGTTTAAATTATTGATGTGCATTCACGTCACTGCTTAGCATCGGCATAGAGATGGCAGTACCCCTTAGTGTTGCTAACATTCGTAACACTACTCTTCACATAAGTCTGATCGTCCCGATCAGACAAATCTCTCGATCTAAACGCTGCCAGCCTTTCCAAATGGACCACTTTCATTTTGGTTTGTGGTTTACCAATGGTTTGTATGCGGTACACTACATCGTTGATCCGTTTTACGTTGTGGGTTGTATAACAGCACCAAATATCCTTCCTGAAAACCTTCCGAATTAATTGCTTTATCGTATCTAGCTCTCATCTTGTCACTCATAATCTTTGTTCGTTGCCTTATCAGATTGTGTATTTCTCTCAGCTCTTCTTTCAAATCACCAGTGGATTTCTTGACATTTCTCTCCGCATCTGCATCTATCCCAAACTTCAAATCAGCTGGCAGTCTAAGGTTATTGCCAAAAATTACTTTTGCAGGGGTTTGGCTCGTTGTCTCATGCACTGCTGATCGGTAACCCATCAAGAATAATGGTATGCGGGTATCCCACTGTTTATGGCACTTGTCCACTACTTTCCTTAAGTGCTCCTTCAATGTTCTCTTGAATCATTCCACCATACCATCAGACTGGGGATGCAATGCAGTTGTCCGTGTTTTTCGAATGCCCAATGATTTACACATTTCCTGGAACACAGCTGATTCGAAATTCCTGCCTTGGTCAGAATGTAACTCCATTGGTACACCATACCTTGCAACCCAATTGTTTATAAACACTTCTGCTACTGTTTCCGCTTCTTGATTTGGGATTGGGTATACCTCTGGCCATTTGCTGAAATAATCCATAACTACCAGTACATATTTGTTTCCGCCGTTGCTAGTAGGAAATGGACCGGCGACATCCATAGCGATCCTTTCAAATGGCGCACCTGAGGTATATTGCTTCATCTGGCCATGAATTCGGGTTTTGGGCCCTTTCGCTCTGCTGCAAACCTAGCAGTTCGCAATCCACTCAGTGACCGACTGACGGCAACCAACCTAATAGAATCTCTGTTTAATCTTCTCGAGCATCTTCGTCATTCCAAGATGACCTCCGCTTGGACCATTATGCAGCTCACTGAGCACGTCAGGAATCCTCTTTCTGGGAACAACTATCAGTTTCTTTTTCCTTTGACCATCCTCACTCTCCCATACTCGATGCAAGCAACCGGATACAATTCTAAACTGTTCCACTGTGCCCAATATGACTTCGCAATGGGACTCTCTGCTGACATCTCCTCTCTGCTTGGTCTTTCGTTTCGTTCGAGCCCTTGCATAACATGTGAAAGATCTGTATCTTCTAGCTGACACTTTCTTAGTTGTTCCTTGTCCCATTCATCCGTACACGTTATAGTCATTAGCCCAACATCTATGTCTTCTTAGGCCTCGGCCTTTGAACAGTGCTTGCATTCCAAACTACATGGTCTTCGTGACATTGCATCGGCATTCCCATGGGTACTACCTTTTCGATGCTCAATGGAAAAGTCATAGCTTTGTAGTCACTCGATCCACCGTGCCAATTGTCCTTCCCGATTACGGAACTGCAGAAGCCATTTCAACGCTGCGTGATCTGTCCTGACACGGAATCGCTGGCCGTAGAGGTATTTGTGAAAATCTTTAATGCACTCTACCAATGCCAGCAGCTCTCTCCGCGTAACGAAGTAGTTACTCTCTGGTTTTCCAACCGAACGGCTGTAATATGCAACTACCTTCTCTTGTCCATCGACCAGTTGTGATAAAACGCCTCCTACAGCATATCCACTCTTGTTGTTGTTGTAGCAATGCTTCACCCCACCTAACAGCCGCGACCGATCACAAATTGTCATCAATATCCTCTAACGGGAGTCCAAGGAAACTTGCCGTTTCAACAGGGGTGGACCATAAAGAAAGGGGTAGTAGAGGCGTTGGTTCCACATTACAATTAAAGAGATGGTTGGTGTCATGTGGGGACACATTGCAAGCGGGGCATACATTTTGTATGTCGGGTTGATTCTGGATAGGTAAGAGTTTAACCTGTTACAGTATCCAGAGCGAAGTTGAGCAAGAGTGACACGCGTTTCCCTGGGGAGTATGCGTTCCTCTTCCACGAGTTTTGGACACTTTTCTTTAAGTACTGGATTCACCGGGCAATTCCCGACATAAAGGTCCGACCCCTGTATATGGAGTTCACCAAGGACCTGCTTGTGTTTTTTCGCTTCATACGGCTGGGTTCTCAGGTGCCGTATTTCCTCAAAATGCTTACGGAGAAGACTCGTTAAGCCCCTAGGCGGTGCTGGTTCATCAATCAGATGTCTGTGGGATGCTGAGGTTTCTGGGTATTCAACAGGAACTGTTTGGTCAGCATCTCATTTCTCTCCCTGATGAGGAGTATTCTCGCCTCATTATGCAGATGGTGTTCTGGGGACATAAGAAGACAGCCCGTGGCAATTCCGAGAGCAGTATTTTGGCAGGCCTGTAGCTTCATCCAGTGGGTAATTTTTAGGCTTGGCGACCATATGGGTGACGCGTAGCACGTAATCGGCTGGTTAATTGCTTTGTATGTAGTCATGAGCGTTTATTTATCTTTTCCCCACGTACTGCCAGCGAGGGATTTGAGGATTTTGTTACGGCTCTGAATTCTCGGAACAATTGCGGCTGCGTGCTCACCAAAATGTAGATCGTGATCAAACGTCACACCCAAGATTTTGGGGTGTAGGACAGTCGGTAGCGTAGTGCCATCGACGTGGATGTTCAAAATGGTCGACATTTGGGACGTCCATGTTGTAAATAAGGTCGCGGAAGATTTTGTCGATGATAATGCCAGTTTTCGCGAGGCGAAAAAACTGGAGACATCAGGGAGGTAGCCGTTTATTTTATTGCATAGCTCATCGATCTTGGGGCCTGGGCCTGTGGCCATTATTGTGCAGTCATCGGCGTAGGAAACGATTGTGACTCCTTCCGGTGGTGAAGGTAGCTTAGATATGTAGAAATTAAACAAAAGTGGGGATATGACACCACCATGTGGCACCTCTTGTTTAATTCTCCTTGGTTTTGATGTTTCGTTTCTAAATTGCACCGATGCCTGCCGACCACCCAGATAATTCGCGGTCCACCTTTTAAGACATGGGGGAAGGGTAGACCCTTCCAGGTCTTGCAGTAACGAGCCATGGTTGACCGTATCAAAAGCTTTTGATAGGTCTAGCGCTACGAGTACTGTTCCATGGTGGGGGTATTGATTTAAACCGCAATTTATCTGGGTGCTAATGGCATTTAGCGCGGTGGTAGTGCTATGGAGTTTTCTGAAGCCATGCTGATGAGAGGCTAGCTGAAAATTTGCTTGGAAATAAGGGAGCAAAATGGGTTCAAGCGTGTTTGCTACTGGCGATAGGAGAGATATCGGACGATACGACTCTCCTATGTTAGCTGGTTTCCCAGGCTTTAGTAGCGGGACCACCTTGGCCATTTTCCATTTCTCGGGTATGACAAAGTTGGAAAGAGACAGATTGAAGACATCCGCTAAATATTTGAAACCCTCTTTCCCTAGGCTTTTAAGCATCGGCATGGCTATGCCGTCTGGGCCCACTGCTTTGGATGGCTTAGCGCGACCAATGGCGGTGATGGTGATTGGTGACGCGCTGAATTTGTGTTTATGTGCGTGTCTATTGGCTCTCCGTCTATCTTTGTCGACCGTAGGATGCATTAGATATTGTCGGCAGAAAGCGCCCGCGCATTTTTTCACATCCGACAGCACTTTGTCGCCAAAGGCGATGGAAACTTTGTCTTTGTGCTTAGTCGGATTCGATAGGGACTTTACGGTGGACTAAAGTTTACCCACACCAGTAGAGAGGTTACAACCTCTTAGGTGCTCCTCCCATTTCGCACGCTTGTGTTCGTCCACAAGCAATCTGATGCGTTGGTTTATATCCCTTATTTGGGGGTCGCCTGGATCAAGCTGTCTTATAAGGTCACGTTCTCTCGCTAAGTTTGCGGCCTCCACTGGGACGTGGAGCCGGATTTCGGGAATTCTCCCGGCGGGAATGAAACGTGCCGAGGCGGATTCAATGACCTTACGGAAGGCACTCTCTCCTTGGCAGGCATCAGTCGGGATAGGGAGGGCAGCAAAGCGGTTGTCTGTAAACGATTTATATTCTTCCCACTTGCCTTTTTTGAAGTTTATGAAAGTGCGTTTTTCGGTGACGATGAAGTCGGCGGTACGCTCGAGCGAAATAAGTATAGGCAGGTGGTCAGATGCCAATGTTACCATCGGCTGCCAGTTGACGCAGTTTACAAGTTCTGCGCTCACGATTCAGATATTTGGCGAACTGTGACAGCTTCCTACCATACGTGTGGGGGCATCTCCGTTTATTGTGCAGAACGTCGTTTCTTCTATTTGATCCGCCAACATCTCACCCCTACTGTCTGCCCGCAAGTTTGAGTGCCATAGATCGTGATGGGTATTGAAATCGCCTAAGATAATGCGATTGTTGCCAGTGAGTAAGGCTCTCCTGTGGACATTATACCCAGATCAGGTCTACAATGCAGATCTTGGTCTGAGTTTAGTCTCTTGAATCGCAGCAATGCGGATGTTGTGCCGCTTCATGAAATCGACCATCTCCGTAATCTTCCCAGTTAGTCCATTACAGTTTAACTGCAGAATTCTGAAGTGCATAAGGGGAGACGCCGCCACTCTGGGGGTAAGTGACGGGTGACTACGCCTGGGTTGTGGAAGGCCACGACGCAATTGCTGTTGTGGCCCTGGGACTGGGCGTCCTTGGGCAAGCATTGGGGTACGCGGATGATTTGGGTTTGCGACCTGGCAACATGGCTCGATGAAACCCGTCGGGGGGTTGCCGTCGCGGAGACCAGAACATCTAGGAAAGTGGCACCACCCAAGGCAGGAGCTGCATTGGGCGGATGTCGCAAACCTATATATTCTGTGCAGGCAAACGGTGCAAACGGAGGTAGGGACTAAGAGTCTGTTTCCCTGACCTACACGATTGCTGACGGAAAAGAGGGGGGGGGGGGGAGAAGAAGGGGGCAGGGGCTGATGCTCAGCATTGCTACCGACTCTATTACGAAGGTAGTAGTTATGAGTGGTAGCAGCTGTTTGAGTTGTTGGCGCCGTGGGGCGCGAGCAGCAGCGGGTACTTGTTGTGGCTTGCTGAGCAGCGGGGCTGCTGGAAGGTAGTGGTGGGCGCCTAGGCGTAGAATACGGGACGCCCTTGTGCGTGAACAGCAAGGAGCCACAAAAGATTTATGAAAGTTACGTGGGCGTCGGGTTTTGGGATCAAGCCCAGAACAACCTGTCCGATGCAACCATCCCTTACACGAGACACACTGAACAGAATAAGACCGTCCCAAAAAGATTATTTTCCAGCAGATGCAGCAAAACCATTTCTCAGGACCGGGGTCAGGAGACGGACCCGGATTGGATTCGATGCCTTCCCGGAGAAAGACAATGTGGAGCAGTCCTGCTGCAAGGAGCTGCTGGGAGGATGACAATTTGTGGGAGGGACACGACAAATTAAATGGGGTCACAGTGAAATGACAGTCCTTGGTCGGGAAAAATCCCGAGTCGCTCCGGTACATAGAACCGACTGCCTTGGGAAGCATCTGTATCTAGAATAAATGTTGCTCCTTGAATCGGATATGCTAACATTGGGGCAGTGCACAACCCCTCCTTCAATGTTTGGAAAGGCACTTCTTGCTCCTTCTTCCATTCAAAAGCTTTATTTTTTCTTGTAAGCTCATGGAGGCTTTGGGCTACGCTGGAAAAATTTGGTACAAATCGGCGGTAATATGTGCACAGCCCAAGGAAACTTCTCAACTCATGTAGGTTCTGTGGTCTTGGCCAGTCCTTTACAGCCTCTACCTTTTCGTTTGCAGTGCAGATGCCCTCTGTCGTTACCTTGTGAACAAAAATAATTTACTTCCTTTTTAAACAGCGCACACTTTTTGGGACTTAACTTCAGACCAGCGCCAGCTATTCTCTTGAAAACTTCCTCCAAGTTCTTAAGATGTTCATCAAAGTTCTTGCCCAATACGATGATGTCGTCCAGGTACACCAAGCATGTTTTCCAATGTAGGCCTTTCGGTACCTGGTCCATGAGTCTCTCAAAAGTAGCTGGTGCATTACAAAGTCCAAAAGCCATCACTGTAAATTGCCAAAGACCATCACCGAGATTGAAGGCTATTTTTCTTTATCTTCCTCCTTCAACTTAACTTGCCAGTAGCCGCTTTTCAAGTCCAATGTGGAAAACCATTTCGTACCAGATAGCCAGTCCAGAGTGTCGTCAAATCTTGGCAATGGGTAGCTATCCTTTTTCGTAACGTCATTCAACTTCCGGTAGTCCACGCAAAACCTCATTTTTCCATCCTTCTTCTTTACAAGTACTACCGGTGAGCTCCATGGACTAGCTGATGGTTCGATGACGCCGCTGTTGCTCATTTCTTGTACGATTTGACTCACAACTTCCCGTTTCGCCAGTGGAACACTACGAGGAGCTTGACGTATCGGCCTCGCGTCTCCAGTGTCAATTTGATGTTTCACAACATTGGTGCGGCTTGGTTTCGAACCATTCTGGTCAAATATGTTCGCGTAATTTAGGAGTAGTTGTTTTGCCTTACTCTGATAGGCTTCCTCTAGCCCCTGCGTCCATGCCGTGATGTCATTTGAAAGATCAATATTACTAGATGAAACGTGTTCCTGGAGCTGTTCACAGTTAATAACTACTTCAGCCTCTTGGCATCTTCCCAAAATAGCTCCTTTGGTCAAATTGAATGCTGACTTGCACTCATTGAGTACTCTTGCCGGAATACGTCCATCTTGTTTTGTCATAGCCAGGGTTTTTCCTACAAGTATGTTCAGTGCTGATTTGTTTGCTGCTTCGACAACCCACATTTTTTTTGTCCCACAACCTCCATCAACCTTTGCCCAGATGACTGCTTTGGATTTTGGTGGTATTTGCGCAATTGCGGGAGCCAGCTGTCGCCCCTTGCGGCTGACTGGATTTAGTTTAACGATTGAGTGGTCTTGGAGATTTGCTCATTTCCTTCTGCTCTGCGTTTACGACCACCCACATTGTTGGAACTGTTAGGGTTGGTGTTGCAATAACGCTTAATATGCTACGGCTTTCCACACTTAAAGCATTTGACTGCATCATTATTCTTCTGCTGTGTACCCTTCAATGCTTCCAAAATTGCGTCTACCCAGTCTGGCCTTTCCACTTCCACGCGATGACCTTTGTACGCTGGCTTACTCAAAAGTGAGGCTGTTTCCTGAGTCAGTGCATGCGATACCGTTTCAGCAAATGTTAGTTTTGGATTCACATATGTAGCCCGCTTCGTTTCCACATCTCGTATGCCATTTATGAAGCTCTGGATTTTTACCCTTTCAGTGTATTCCACGGGTGCGTCCGCATTTGCCAAATGAGCCAACCTTTCAACATCCGAAGCAAACTCTTGCAAAGTCTCATTAGCTTTTTGGTAATGGTTTTGCAATTCTATTTGAAATATCTGTTTCCTGTGTTCGATTCCATATCGCCGTTCTACAGCAGCCATTAATGCGTCATAACTGTTCCGTTCGTACTCTGGAATAGTCTGTAAGATTTCGGCAGCTGGTCCTTTCAGTGCTACGAAGAGTGCAGCAACTTTATCTTCCTCATTCCAGTTGCTCACTGCCGCGGTCTTGTCAAATTGTAGCTTAAAGACCTGGAAAGGAACAGAACCGTCAAAGGATGGTATTTTTACCTTTGGATTACTCGTTGAAACTGTTGGACGATTTATTTGTAACTGCTCGATACGTCCTCTCAAAGCATCCACCTCGGCCTCGATTTTTTCTTGAAACTGTAAAATTTTTGTATCTTCCGCCTCCAACTTTGAGGTAATACGTCCTTCTTGCTCTTCCAGTTGAGCAGAGATTTGCGATGATATCTGTGCTGAAATTTGCGCCGACATTTCGGATATACGGGTTTCTTGTGCTTCAATCTTCGATATTATTTCAGATGACATTTCTGCAATACGTGTCTCCTGTGTTTACATCTTGGATGCCATATATGTCTTCTGTAATTCCAGTTGAGATGACATGTTGGTGGATATTTGTGTTGACATCGGACATTTGTGCCGATATTGCAGCCAATATCATGTTCAGGTCTGTGTTCGCCATTGTCTGCGGTGTTTCTTCCATTTTTGTTGTTTCCTCGCCATCAAGATGAAAGTCATACTCTTCCACGTCAATTGCTTCTAATTCCATTGCCTGTCGTAGTCGTTCCTGAAGTTCTAGTTTAATGCCGGTTGTATTCAATCTACGGTTCTCCAAATCCTTCTTCAGTTTCTGGATCTTCAATTCACTTAACTTTGGCATGTCCAAGTTGTATTCGAAGTCTTCGGAATTTATTCAACAATTCCTCTTCTGAAAGCAGAAGCAGAAAGGCGTGAGTGCGAGGAGCTTGAGCTGCTAGCCACCAGGTATAACGCCCGAAAATTCTACCAAAAAATATGGCGACAGACGGAAGGTTTTAAGACCGGGGCAAACTCCTGTAGGAATGAAAACGGCAACCTTGTAACTGATGTCCAGAGAGTGCTTAGATTATGGAGGGAACACTTCTCTGCTCTCCTAAATGGAGGCAGCAATTCACCGCGCAGAGATGAAGAACCCGATCCGGCAATCGATGATGATGGAATATATGTCCCCCCGCCCGATTATGACGAAGTTAGAATAGCAATAACCAGATTGAAAAACAACAAGGCCGTGGGCGCTGATGGATTGCCTGCGGAGCTATTCAAGATCGGCGGCGAGGAGTTGGTAAGGCGCATGCAGCAGCTTCTTAGCAAAATATGGGCAGACGAAAGCATGCCCGACGGTTGGAATCTAAGTGTTCTTTGCCCAGTCCACAAGAAGGGGGATACTGCAAAATGCACCAACTATCGTGGAATCAGCCTTCTTAATATCGCATATAAGGTCCTTTCAAGTGTATTGTGCGAAAGATTGAAGCCCACCGTGAACCGGCTGATTGGACCTTATCAGTGCGGCTTCAGATCTGGTAAATCTACCATCGACCAGAGTTGCACAATGCGCCAAATCTTGGAAAAAACCCGTGAAAAGAGAATCGACACACATCACCTCTTCGTCGACTTTAAAGCCGCCTTCGACAGCACGAAAAGGAGCTGCCTATATGCCGCTATGTCTGAATTTGGTTTCCCCGCAAAACTTATACGGCTGTGCAAAATGACGTTGAGTAACACCATCAGCTCAGTCAGAATTGGGAAGGACCTCTCCGAGCCGTTCGAAACTAAACGAGGTTTCAGACAGGGTGACCCCCTATCGTGCGATTTCTTTAATTTGATGCTGGAGAAAATTATACTAGCTGCAGAACTTAACCGCACTGGAACAATATACTATAAAAGCGTGCAATTACTGGCATATGCTGATGACATTGATATCATCGGCCTAAACACCCGCGCTGTTAGTTCTGCTTACTCCAAGCTGGAAAAAGAAGCGGTAAAGATGGGTTTGATGGTGATTGAGGACAAAACGAAGTACCTGCTGTCATCGAGCAAAGAGTCAGCGCATATGCGCCTTGGCAACCACGCTACTGTTGGCAGCCATAATTTTGAAATAGTAAAAGACTTCGTTTATTTGGGAACCAGCATCAACACTAGCAACAACATCAGCACTGAAATCCAGCGAAGAATCAATCTTGCCAATAAATGCTACTTTGGACTAGGTAGGCAATTGAAAAGTAAAGTCCTCTCTCGGCGAACGAAAATCATACTCTACAAGTCACTTATCGTACCCGTCCTGCTATATGGGGCAGAAGCATGGACCATGACAACAGCAGATGAAGCGGCTTTGGGAGTGTTCGAGAGAAAAGTTCTTCGAAAGATTTATGGACCTCTACGCGTTGGCTATGGCGAGTACCGAAGAAGATTTAATGATGAGCTGTACGAGCTATACGCAGACATCAACATAGTCCAGCGAATTAAAACGCAGCGGCTGCGCTGGCTAGGCCATGTTATGCGAATGAAAGATGATGCTCCGGCCAAGAAAGTGTTTCTATCGGAACCCGCCTATGGAAGCAGAGGTAGATGGCGGCCCCCACTCCGTTGGAAGGACCAGGTGGAAAACGATTTAAACTCCCTTGGTGTAACCAATTGGCGCCGGTTGGCGGAGCGACTGGCGCGCCTTGTTGGACGGCCATAACCGTTTAGACGGTTAAGCGCCAATTAAGTAAGTAAGTAAGTAAGTAAGCTTGATAGCTTAAATGAAACTAATTCTCGCCTCTACTTTTATCCCCTTTTTATACTGTCTGATTTCCTCGTTGCATATTTCTAGGCTTTTCTAATTCCAGAACTTACTAGTTAGTTATACATTTCTCAGCTACAACTACAGATGTATAATTTTTATAGCTTCTCTCATACCCCATGCGCTTGAATGTGTGAGCGACACTTCCACAGATATAATTGCATAGCTTTAGGAGGTAGGTGTAGACAAAATGTTTAAATTATTGATGTGCATTCACGTCACTGCTTAGCATCGGCATATAGATGGGAGTACCCCTTAGTGTTGCTAACATTCGTAACAATATGTTCAAAATCTGTATACAATTTTCCCCAACATTTGTGTTGCGTTACTTATCTTTTGCACTATACCCGTCACTGTATCTAGTACAGAACGTTCCTTCAGCATCCTTTCAAGAATCAAAAACTTTCGTAGATCGTGTTCATCTCAAGAGCGAGTTTCAGGACTTGCCACGTTTTGTGTTGAATCCGTTTTGGCAAGACAGTTAAATATTGATATTATTATAAAAAATTTTGCAGCGAAAAAAGGAATAAAAGCCACTCTTTCATATCCGAACCTTCTATATTGAATAATTGAAATTTATAATCATCATTAAATTTATCAGAAATGTATTAAAATGTTACCAAATAACTAGAAAAAGATAATTTGATACAATATGTGGCTGCTAAAAGAGAATTTTATTTCTACGTTACGATAAAATAGTATACATAGTAAATATTCTGTGTTAATTTTATTTTCAGCTCTTAGTCCAAAAATCATTTAGTTGATGCGGCAAAAATTTATTTTTATATAATCCATCAATAATGATTCATGCCTGAGACGTCATTAAAAATTAATCAAATGTAATATTTGATTTTTTATAGGGGGTTCGTAAATTCTTTAGTCCCGGGCCCGGATTTCCTCTCTACGGCCCTGTGTAAAACTCACTGGATGACGGCTACTATGTTCAAACAGAAAAATAAATTGAGGCAATATCTATTTAATTAGCTGTGTTTTTTTTACTTCTATATACGTTTACGCTTAAACTTTATATGGACTGCTAAGCGACAAAACTTTAAAAATCTGAAATTGCTGCGCATAAAATTTGGGTGCATACAACTCAATTTAGCTTACACAATAGCCGTGTTTTTTTTACACGCGTATACGTTTCGTTTGCGCGTGAAAAAAAAACGCCTATCCTCGCTTAGATAATGCTTAGGAGCCCATCTAGCGGCAGTGGTTAAATAACTAACATACCAGCACAGGGTGTACCGAAAAGCGGAGACACAACCCTCTGATGGCCGTAGGGTATAACATATAGCTGAATCAGTTGCGATGAATTTTGGACACTTATAGAATACATAGAATTAGTGTAGAGGGTGAAACAAAAACACATTTTTCAGTTACATCTGAGTATAATGCGTATTGAAATTTAGTAGAACAAATTTTATGCGCAGCAATTTCAGAGGTGTATTGAAAGTTTGTCGCTTAGCAGTCCATACAAAGTTGAAGCGTAAACGTATATAGAACTAAAAAAAACACAGCTAATAGTAATTTGATAGATGGTTGGCTCATCTCTACAGCAACAACATACCTTTGTTCAGACTGTCAAAATGTGTGTGTTGGTATTAGGCGAATGGAATGGAATGAAAACATAAAACTTTGAAATATTTGTGTGTCGTAAGAAAATGTGTTCGATGCTTTGGTTTCATTTTGAGTTTGACATCTTCTTTTGACAATCCCTACTCCAGTGAAATGAAAAAAATAAAATCAGCTGATGAGATGAGCCACCCATATAGTTGAGCCGTACTGCTTGAGCGTAACTGTCGTTTAAGGCAAGGTGCACAGGAGGCTACGCGTCATAGACGCTGCAGGCGAAATTTGTACGCTTTGATGCCGAACCCATATATTTGAATTGAGAGCTGCATACGAGGCGTCAGCTGCATGAAAGCGACAAAGCATGAACTTTTCGTGTAGCTAAGCGTAAAGCAATCTTGGTCGCTGAGAGTACGTACGCTTGAAAAAAAGGAAGAACAAGATATTTGTTAACATTTTTTTGTATGCATATTTGTGTAATTAGTTAAAAAATTTTACTTTAGTTAATAAAAGTGCGTAAAAGTTATATTACCAAAGCGAAATAGAGTATTAAACACCACAACAGCTTAGTTAGACATTGTTGAAGCGTTTAAAAGGCCAAAAAGTGTTGGAAACTAGAAATCACCATTTTCTCTAGTCCGCGGTGGTTTAAAATTGCCTTTCATAATTTACAAGGCGCGGGGATGCAAACAACGTTTAATACCTATTTTCCTTTGGTTTCGGGGACGGATATAGCTGAAGAAATTTAATTTTTTATTTTTTTCAATAATTGTTTGCTTTTTGTAGAGACGCTCGCATATATGTAATACTTCTATATTGCTACAAAAGGCTACCCTGCAAAATTGTTGGATTACGTGTTCCATTTTCTTCATGTTGGAGTACTCTAACAATACTCCTTTGCAATGCGTTTGCGGACCACCATCAGCCGATCATTGCTCGTTTTTTAACGACCGTGATCACGACACGATGACGATCGAAAAGAATTGCCAAAAGTAAAATATTGCATACAAATAACTGATAATAAAATTTTACTATGGCAACTCTGATAAAATGCAACCGCGCACTGGTTTTATGTATACATACTGTAGTATAGAGAAATATTAGTTTCTTTATTCACGCAAATGCTAAATAACATAAGAATATTCGTAGTAAAAAATATAAAAGTTGTATTGCCCCTCTTCATTTACTTTCATTTTAAATAAAATTCACTCCGATAATTCTTTTCGACACAATTCCTCTTTAGTACTTTGGCATATGATCCTCTGTGGGTGCTCCATGGAATACTACAGTGAAAGTACTCTCACGTATGTACTCTATGGAATACTCACAAACAAAGCGAGAGTGGGATCACCTACTCCTCTCCTAGGACATCGCAATATTAATTGGAGCACATTTTTTGTATGAATACACATTAGTTTTGGAATACTCCTATACTCCCAAAGGAGTATTCCTTACATTATTTATGGAGTACTCGCGTTTTTTGGAGGGTAGGTACATTCCCAAACATCAGAGTGCCGATATATTGCTGTTTAAACGTTTTTGTTTTTGTATTCAATAATCGAATGTACCTAAATTTAAATTTTTTCTTGTCACACTTATGCTGCTACAATCACAAAAATTTTATAGGCTGTCTTTTTTTGATTTCGAATTCAAAACACATTGCGAGCATTTTCTTTTAGCAATATAGGAGTATTACATATATGGACGCTCGAAAGTAGCTTCGTGTGCAGATCTTGAGGCGTAGAGAAATTGTAGCTATATGAAATATCTTGTACGCGTCTATGACGCGTAGCCTCGTGTGCACCTTGCCTAAATCTACTCAATAAATACATTTTACAAGGTTGCATTTGCAGTTTCAAACAATTTATTACACAATTTTTTTTAATAGGCAATTTATTATTACAATTTATTATATGATTTATACCGTTTAAATTGCCATTTTGGTGTGTGTTTGTACATGGTATTATGCATTATGAGTAGATTGCACGTATATTTATGGAGAACGGTAAATTAATCGACACTGGCGCCATCTGATATGGAAAAGTAGCCAACCCAAATTTGCTTTGGCTAAGGGTGTTGGCAGATTTTGCAAGTAAAATTATCTTTTCCACTTGTCGGTAACTTTTCTTACATTTTTCGCAAATAAAAACTGCAAATTAATACGACACAAAAGCAAGCATTTTTGTTGTATAGGGAGAATTTTTATAACAATGCTTCGCGAAATTTTGTATGTGAATGAGCAAGGCGAAATAAACTTCAATTGCGAAGTCTGCATTTCCTTCATGTTTACAAACGAAACGTCTTAGTTGATTGTGGCGATGTTATTGGAATGCATAAGCTTGTGTTAAACGCATCTGTATGAAACTGTCATTGTGCCGCGGCTTTAAAAGATCTGTGTAACGCAACCCAATGCATTCCAGTCATTGTAAACATTAGCTATCATCCGGTGGCAAAATCCTGAGCCAGATAAATAATTTTGCATGTAAATGCAACAACAACGGTTTGAGCCAGATAAATCCAGATAGAAGTCTGGTTAATTTGTGAGCCAGATAATTTGTTAGTTACTTCTTTTTAGGTTGGCAACGCGGCCTTTAATATACCTACTTTTTCAAAAATAGATGTCGCTGCTTAGCTTTTCGCCGTATAAGTTAAATGAAAAACAGCAGCGACATCTGCCTATATAGCAGCGATATCGGCCTTAAATATACCTACTTTTCCAAAATAGATGTCGCTGCTTAGTTTTTCGCCGTATTAGTTAAATGAAAAACAGCAGCGACATCTGCCTATCACATTTCACGTGTGCGAAATTTTCACGACATCTGCTTCTCAAGTCTCTGAATGATCCAGAGCATTGCCGCGCGAATTGAGCGTGAGCCGGAGCTGTAAAGCTCACTGAAAGACGGCAATTGTGAATGATAACTAAGTGTGATATCTTCTGCATAGACGTCAAAATTCCAAAGTGATTGGATCACCTGATTTGTATTTGACTATCATATTGAACATCCTGTCAGGCATTTGAAAGATAAGATATCACACTTAGTTATCATTCACAATGATTGTAAATCTTACCAAGTAGCGCAACTAACAGCTGATCGGTGAAAATTCGCACATTCACACGCACAGTTCTCGACTCAGTTTCAAAAAAAAGCTTTAGATTATTTAGCTCAAATTTTAAGAGATAATCTTTACGAATTTATGTATATAGAATATATAAGGCGTTTTTTGTTATTAAAATAATATTTTTATTTATATTAAAGCTTTTATCATTTTGTTTTTAACTTTGAAAAAACTCCGAACACCATTCCTTCATTATATGCCATTCGACTGCCTATTTCATTGTGAATGATGACTAAGTGTGATATCTTCTGCATAAACGTCAAAATTCCAAAGTGATTGGATCACCTGATTTGTATTTGACTATCGTTGTCTCATTCTGTCTCTCTTTCTATCACCCGCTAAAGATAGGCGCCGCCATATTGAACAGCCTGTCAAAACGCTGAAAAGTTGGCAGTTCTTGGTCACCGACCCTCCTATGAGGGAAAACGGCGTAGATGCCAGTCCTAAACAGCTCCGCCTCATAGTCGGGCGCTATGGAGATCGCCTAAGCCCTCACACCAACGACGAGGTGCCTACCCTAGTGAGGGAGAGATTGGGGAGATAGCTGTTTATTTTATTACAAAGCTCATCAATGTAGGAAACAATTGCATAGGTGTAGAAGCAATAGTGATATGTAGAAGTTAGACAGAAATTTGATGAATATGAGTTTTTTTTAAGTTATTGCAAAAAAAAGCGTTGAGGATTTTTAATATCTTACAAGGTACCTTCGAACATGTTTCTAAGAATGAAGAATGAGACCTATTCAAACTTCGCTATACTTAAACATACAATACTTTACCCCATTTTAACACAACTATCATTTTTTGATTTTATTAAATTTTATAAAATGTTTCTTCCTCTACAGTTCCATTTCCGTATTGGATGGTAAATATGGCTTTCGCATTTTCTCCATCAATAACTGTGACAAGGTGGAAGAAATCTATGCGCGTAAATCGCAACATATTGTCTTGGTCGAGCGTTTCTTCAATAGCTCAATAGTGGTGATGGTGACAGCAGAGAAACCCAACTGTTTACAAATGTTACACTTCAAAAAGAATAAAAATATCTGCGTCTACGGCTCAAATACCCACAGTATATGAATGAATCGAACGCACCCAATTGTCTGCCTAACGGATAGTATACATATCCATCGACGAACTGGGTCTGAATACTGAAACAGTACACATATTCAAAACCGATTAGAAGGCTGTGATGGTGGTATAGGGTGAGTTGTTGAATAACATAAGAAAACCACTTTAACCCATCTATATACATATTTGCATTACAGCTAAAGATTTACAAACAGCAAAAATTGCTGGCGCCAAGCAATTGGAAAAGGCAGTGAAGCATTCATCACACTGTACGGATGGTGCAAAGTTAGAAACTGCTGTTGCAACTGCTGCCAGCGACACAACGGTCATCTCTACTTCGCCGAGTAGCGGCTCGTCCGACTATCTATCGAGGACAGTATAATCATACCTTTTGCCAACACAGGTTAGCGATGTGCTTGCACAGGAAAATATTTCAATTGGAAAACAAAAACCAATTAAGAGCGTTTATTATTAAAGGACTTACTTTTCTTTATATCAACTGTATTAATTTAAGTTGCAATTTCATGTGCATATATTATAAGGGATGTCGTGATACGATTGCTGTCGGAATTAGATTTGAAACCAATCAATACTCCTGCTAAGGGTTGCAGAATTATTGCTTGAATGATTAGATTTAGAACAATAATAAGTCTGACTCAATTACTAGTCGTTCATTTTTAAGTTCACGAATTACGACAGCAATCTGATTCCACGACACCTTTGAATATTCTTGATCTGAAAAAAAAGTAAACCTAATCTGAATTTCTACTAAGCTTTAAGTTGTAGATTATTCAAATAATTGGAGTTTTTTCTAAAGCTTAAAATTATTTTCTGTTCGCTTGGAAAAGATTTCAATCGGAAAACGAAAACCAATTAAGCGAGTTTATGTTATTATTAAAGTACTTACTTCTTTCTTATATGAACTGTATTAATTTAAGTTACAATTTCATGTACATATATAATAAAGTATGTCGTGGTACGATTGCTGTTGGAATTAGATTTGAAACCAATCAATACTTCCGCTAAGGGTTGCAGAATTATTGCTGGAATAATTAGATTTAGAACAATAATAAGTGTGACTCAATTACTAGTCCTACATTTTTAAATTCATATTTTACTTTACTTTATTACTTTCACATTCAATTACGACAGCAATCGGATTCCACGACACCTTTGAATATTCTTGATCTGAAAAAAAAAGAGTAAATCTAATCTGAATTTCTAATTTCTAAAAGTAGATTTAAATTGATTCAAATAATTAGAGTTTTTCTAAGGCTTAAAATTATTTTCTGTTCGCTTGGAAAAGATTTCAATTGGAAAACGAAAACCAATTAAGCCAGTTTATTTATTATTAAAATACTTACTTTTCTTTATATCAACTGTATTAATTTAAGTTGCAATTTCATGTACATATGTATATTATAAGGTATTTCGTGATCCGATTGCTGTCGGAATTAGACTTGGAACCAATCAATACTCCTGCTAAGGGTTGCAGAAATATTGCTTGAATGATTTGATTTAGAACAATAATAAGTGTGACTCAATTACTAGTCCTCCATTTTTAAGTTCATATTTTACTTTACTTGATTACTTTCAAATTCAATTACGACAGGAATCGAATTCCAGACACATTTTAATATTCTTGATCTGAAAAAATAGTAAATCTAATCTAAATTTCTACTTAACTTTAAGTTGTAGACTTAAATTGATTCGAATAATAAAATTTTTTATTCGAAACCATGGAAACAACCCAAATTTTACATGAGTATATAACACTTCTGAATTGTCCAAATATAAAGTTAACTGCTGCAGCAATATAGTTCAAAGCAATTTGCTCCAGGTAAAGTAAATGGGCAGGAAAAATTCAAGTTACATGGCGGTTATATAAATGGTAAAACCGCAGTAAGCTTTATTGTCAAAAGACTGGAAAATGTCGAGTGAAATGACCGAAGAAATGACCGCCATTTGACGAGCATTGTGACGTGTGTGAGCAGAATATGCTATGCTCATATCTTATAAGTGGGAGCGGAATGCACGATCACATTAATAGGAACGAAACGGAAAATTTCGTCACAAAAGTGCATCGCCCCATGCAAAAATGAATATGAATATAACCGCTGCAGAAAGTCACAATGACCGTAAAAGGACTAGTCAAATGACGTGGAGCGTGGGTATATACCCTGCAAAAATCGTGTGACCAAAAACGCACACAGCCTCACAAATTTTTGACAGGGGTGACGATTTGGAATGAAAAATTCTCCAAATGAAATAGCATGTTAACAAATTTAGCTTTGCCACAATGTATCGTGCTCTCTCGCACCTACTATATTCATAGGTATTGTGAAATATGTAATTTTTGTGTGGAAACAAATTTTCAGCGAGTCCGCCATTTTCCGCGAATTGAGCTGCAGGCCTGTGCTAATTTAATTAAATTAAAACAATAAGCAACAACAACAACCGAACAATAACTTTATAGCTGGTCAATATGGTGAAACAGCTAAGCCGCCGCCTCAAGCCAATGCGCCAACTTCCATGGATTCGCCATCGCCTCCAGCAACGACACCGCCAGGGAAAGCTGTACCTGGTGGTACCAATCAGATGACTATAAATAGGGCAAATATACCTGGCTTGCCTCATACTTTGTGTTTAATAAAATTTGTTATTTTTCTAGACTGGTCAACCACCAGTTTCAGCTACACCACCAACATCAAGTGCAGGCGGTGTTGCAGCTCCATACCAGCACACAGGTGAATAGCAAATGCGACCGCAATCGTGTCCAATGCCACGAAAGTCTGGTCTAATGCAGTCACAATCCGGTCAAATGCCACCTCAACACCATATACATCAGCCATTTGGTGGCCATGAGAAACATGGTCCTCCAGGTATGCCGCCCGCATCAACTGGACCAGGTGGGGCAATGACACCACATCCAGTTGTACAAAGGTATATACCACAACAGCAACCGGGTTATGCAATGCCACGACAGAAGCAGCAACAACCTCCCCAGGCTGGTTATCTGCCAATGCCACAAAATCCGGGCTATCCACCACAACCTCAACATCCAGGTTATCCTCTACAACAACCAGGTGCACCACGTGGTTACATGGGTCAAATGATGCGACCAACACAACCTGGACAGACGCCAATGCTCAGTCAACCACCCAAGCCGGGTCAACCCCCAATACCCGGACACGTCCGGACGTCCTGGTTATAATGTATGCTAATACAACTAATAATTTACAAATTTGCTGATGATTACTTTTGTGTTATTTTCTTTAGCAACCACCTGCACCTGTTACTGGTAAATATCAACAGCCGTAACAGTATTATCAAGCCCAACGCTGTTTAGATCCCGATCAGATGCCAAATCCGATAAGCGTTATCATTGAAAATCAAAATAGCGCTGGTGGTGCTTTTATTACTAATGAACAGGGTTTATTTCCACCATTGGTGACCACAAAATATGTGGTAGAAGATAAAGGTAACTCCTCGCCACGTTACGTTAGGTATCGATAATCGAAATTAATGTTTTGTTTGGCAATTACATTGATCTTTCTTCTTTGCAGGTCGTCTTTGTATTGCATACCTGCAACAGCTGATTTATTAAAAACAACAGCTTTGGCCATTACATTTACCGTCTCACCAAAGGCACGCACGGTTGAGGGTGAATATGAGCCACCCATTGTAAATGTTGGTGCATTGGGTGCAATTAGATATAATCGTTGCAAGGCTTATATACTGTTACGGTCTGCTGCTACGGTCTACGGCTACGATCCACTTGGGAGCGTGTTCACGCGAACACACCTAGCGATGTGGCGAAAGTTGCGATACAAGGTATCGAAAACAAGAAAAAAAAGATGGAAAAATCGGCATCAAGAAAAAAAGGAAAAAGAAGCGGACGAAAAAAGACACGTTTTGCGCGGAAACGAAAAAAGCTTGGCTCTCTTCCTTTTTTGGTTAGCTGGCGAATGGACGCAAAAAAATAGGCTCCAGCCTTGAAGTGTAGTTTCTGGTTCATAGTAAGAATTAATCATTACTGCCCATCCCCAGCTATATTCAACGCATCGTAAAACGTCATCGCGTGCTGTGCACATAAATAAGGGCATATTGGTGAAAAACCCAAAAGACAGCCACGAGTTTTCCGGCCAAGAATTTTGATATATCTACATATTTTACACCAAAAGCTAGCAATGCTTAATCTGAAATCGCGAATTCACAAGGAATTGTATCATTGAAAATCGTAAATGCCTTTGTACACGACGATAATAGAAATAAAGTTTTTGAAACCTTTTTAAAACTGCGTTCGCTACCAGAAAAAGCAAGTTCATTCGAGGCTACCAATTTTGCTATGTTCAAGAAGCCGGCATTGAGGGCCTAACTATTACACCATTTAATAAGTTGCTAAATGAGTGCAAGACATCTGAACCGGTACGCAAATTTGGCAATACATATGACTACTTCCTTTGTGAAGGTCGTTTGGTAGGACATGCATCCGGGTTTTGTGGCAAGGTACACCAAAACCACCAGCGCGCCACCGCGCGCACTCACTCGACGGCGCATCTCCGAGCGCGACAACCACCAGCGTGCTATCATCATCGACGGAGTCATCCGACAACCACCAACGGTACCAGAACAGCGCGCCCAAGCCAGCGACGGCAACAACAATACCAACTACAACAACGGTACGATCGTGCACCTAGGTCTGATGCAGAGCCGGCCATCACAACCAGAACCACATAAAGGGGTGAGTCCGTTCCAAAGCCCCCATGCGGAGAGCTTAAATACACTTGTATACGTATATACATAAGCGTAGGCACACAAAGAAAATGAAACAATAAAAATATACACATATATATACCATAACATGAAGACATATGGTCAAGTACTTGTATTAATTATAGTGATATGCATATATAGGCATATACCCACTTAGAGTTGCGTATTGAATGCAACCACCTGTAAATATATACTTGGGTGCTAATAGCGAATACGGGTATATGTATATATAAGCATATGCCTACTTAGAGTTGCACATATGTATGCAACCCCCCTTTTAAATACCTGCTTAGGTGCTGATATCGCCTATGGTAAATTACATGTAAGCAGAGGCATACATAAAATTACGCATAGGCATACGTTAGTATAGAAATACATACATATATATTTATAGCAAACATGGTTACATACAAGCAAATACCTACCGGGAGATGACAACCGGAAGAATTAGTATTAGTTTTCATTACCACTTTGTAACCATGGCTGCCTATGATTCATTTATCGTTCCATTTAATCTTATGAATTAATGATAAAATCTTTGAAGTAGTAGATCACATTAGGTCATAGTATAATACATCATGCATAGTACTTTATATTAATACATTTTGTCAACTCCATTTTGGTGAATGTAATTCAAAAAAAAAAAAAGAGCAAATGTTTACACCTTTGAATTTAGCAAGATTAATTTATATATAGTATCGTTAGTATTACAAGTGCATAAGCACATAGTCCCTTTTAGGGTTCGGGTTAAACATTACGTAATGATCACTATTACAAATTACTTATATACGTACACACCTAAATGCAGGAAGTAGAATTTGGTTATATATTAAGTGGCTTTCTTTTCCTTTATTCCTATAAATCCCTTAAAAAAAAATAAATGTAAGGCGCGATAACCTCCGAAGAGATCTAAGGCCGAGCTTCTCTTCCAATTTGCGTCGTGCTCCTCTTGATTTTCCCTACAAATTGGCCGGACGGGACCTACATGTTTTATTCCGACTCCGAACGGCATCTGCAAAGCAGATGAGTTTTCACTGAGAGCTTTTCATGGCAGAAATACACCCGGAGTGCTTGCCAAACACTGCCGAGGGGCGACCCCGCTTAGAAAAATTTTCTTCTAATTGAAAAATCTTATTTCTAAAATTTTGATGTTGCTTTGCCCGGGAGTTGAACCCAGGGCATACGGTGTGATAGGCGGAGCACGCTACCCATCACACCACGGTGGCCGCCAAGTAAATCTAATTATATAATTATTTCGCCCTCTTCTACTACCTTTGATATATATATACCCCCTACCCATTTACATAACACCAATTCTAACATACACAAATTAACATATTCGTTATGATACGCGTACGTGTTGAGAGGTTATTGATTAAACTGAATTTACCAGAAATAAAACTAAAATAAATTGAACTTAAACGCGAATAAATTAACCTAAAATAAAACCAAATAAATTAAGATATCAAAACAGATTTGGGTAAAAGAACTGATATCGGAAATCCGAACAAACCGCAAACGGGTAAGGGATTACGAAATCCCAAGTACACACTACTTACCATTCCGCCTTTTCCATGCCCACGTCTTTTCCTATCTATTCTTAAAGACTTCTAGTTTAAATAATCAAAAAAAAAAAAAAATTTATTAATAATTTGTTATTTAATTCTTGCGAAGATATATATGGTAATTGTAAACCATTGTAAAATTTAAACAATCGTTAATGTAATCACAACAAAACTTAACTACTCTGGAATTACCCCCTTTATTTTTGTAAGATGAATTATAAATAAATTGTATTTATGATGGGAATGCTGATGGTTCCATTCATTTAGAAGGCATAGGGTATACAGGTAAGGGGCCACCGAAAAATAGGTGCGTCGGTGGCCATGGATTTTGAGGGTGGGTCTAGCACCGGGCGTCGCAACAACACCCGCGGCGCCCCCAAGTTATATTCGGCCCTGTTCTTTTTTATTTTAAATTTTCAGCATTTTTTTTTTGTTGAATTTCAGCGTTAGTAACCGGCCATGTCCGGTTCGGTAAATTTTTTTGCGGTTGAATTTTTTTTTGAAGTTTAAATTTTTTTGAATGTTAACGGTCTGTCCGTGACATCCGGTTTGGCCGGATGTTGTTTTATTTTGAATTTATAAGCGTTTTGAGTCGGTCTCTGCGCTTCTGTCGGTTTTTTTTTTAATTTGACAGCTGCTCGTTTTGATAGGCATGATATGATTTTTTTCTGATTATGCCGCAGGAACAGTAAGGTTGGCAAGGACCCGCCCCAGCCGACAATGACTAGCCACTGTGCACCACCACATCATGCCGACCGCCTTCCTTACTGCTTCCACTGTAAATGCGTATCCATAACAGATGGAGCCCAACGTGGCGCCTGAGGCGCTGGCCGCGAGGGTCAGTCGGGTCAACCTGTGAGGTTGACCATCCCACCAGTCCGAGTGAGCAGCCACAGCAGCTGCCACCTACGTTGCGGTGGGATGGTTAGACGGATCAGGTTGTCCGGGCTGGTCATCGGGGGCAGTGGCTGACGGAGCCACGTGACTTAACGTCAGTTATCGGGATTTTGTATTCACCCGATGAGGCAGTGCTGCACGCACTTAAGTTTTTTTTGTAGATTTTGGGGTTTTTATTTTCCCGGAATGTTGTCCGTTAGTCGGCTTTGGAATAATTTTGTCCGCTAATTGGGTTTTTTTTGTAATGTTTAAATTTTTTTTTTAACTTTTTCTTTGCCGAATTTGTGTTGTCTGGTGTGAGTGTGTGAGCGAATGGTAGGACCCCAGCCAGCCCACGTCTCAGGTGGTACCGCAGGATACCACCTGGATTGTGACGGGTTGAGCTGGGATTCAAAGTGACACCCTTCCCTGTCCCACCAGTCTGGGGAGTGGCCCTTGAAGCCGCTCCACCCATAGCGGCGGAGGCAGAAGGGGTGTCCAGGGTGAATGGACGGGAGGCCTCAACACCCCCAGCCAGTCCCACTAGCGAGTCCCAGAGACCGCCTCTGCGTTGCGACTGGGTGTGTTGGGACCAACCTGTGTGTGTAGGAAATTGACCCTAGTGGTCCCAACCAGTCCCAGAGGCAGGTCCTTAAGACCCCCTTATGCGTTGCGGTTGGGAGCACTAGGGACAAGAATGAATGAGTTTGTGTTTTTTTTTTCATTTTTTTTTGGAACCCGAGTGCCTTCGGGGAATGGGATGTCAGTGTTCCCATTGACTACCCAAATATTTTTTTTTGGCCTTCTGTGGGGGCGATAACCACTAGCCTTTCGGAGTTTGGACGAGTTCTCCATATCAAAATGTCTACACCTTTTTTTTGTTTTGGCCTTCTGTGGGGGCGATAACCACTAGCCTTTCGGAGTTTGGACGAGTTCTCCATATCAAAATGTCTACACTTTTTTTTGGTTTGCCTTTCTGTGGGGGCGATAGCCACTAGAAATCATCTTTCGGAGTTTTGACGAGTTCTCCATAACAAATGTCTAATTGCCGCAAGGCCCTTTTAACTAGGAAACAGAAATTATTCCTAACTTGACTTAATTTTTTTTGATAGACCTATGTTGTCCGGCTAGCTTCGTAGTAGGACTTTGAGACTCTTATCTCAGGGGTGAGTCGTGCCCCACGTTGCTTGTCGTCGAAGATTCCTGGCAGTGGCTTCCCACAGATGATCCGGTTTCCTGTTCGCTTCATCGTCAGGTCTTCAAAGCGAAGCAGGTTTGTTACGGTCTGCTGCTACGGATTTTGAGGGTGGGTCTAGCACCGGGCGTCGCAACAACACCCGCGGCGCCCCCAAGTTATATTCGGCCCTGTTCTTTTTTATTTTAAATTTTCAGCATTTTTTTTTGTTGAATTTCAGCGTTAGTAACCGGCCATGTCCGGTTCGGTAAATTTTTTTGCGGTTGAATTTTTTTTGAAGTTTAAATTTGTTTGAATGTTAACGGTTTGTCCGTGACATCCGGTTTGGCCGGATGTTGTTTTATTTTGAATTTATAAGCGGTTTGAGTCGGTCTCTGCGCTTCTGTCGGTTTTTTTTTGAATTTGACAGCTGCTCGTTTTGATAGGCATGATATGATTTTTTTCTGATTATGGCGCAGGAACAGTAAGGTTGGCAAGGACCCGCCCCAGCCGACAATGACTAGCCACTGTGCACCACCACATCATGCCGACCGCCTTCCTTACTGCTTCCACTGTAAATGCGTATCCATAACAATACAACTTGCAGATGCTGGTCGTCGTTTCCAATGTATAATGTGTAAAGTAACAAGAGATGGTAAAAAAAATCTTTCACTTTTACTTGTGTTCATTGATCCATATTTTTTCTCAACAGTGCCAACTGCATATTTCCAACATTTGGCCCACGCCGGACAGCGTGTCGATAAATATGAACGTCCTGAACTTGTATTGGGTACAAGAGTATTTGTGTAAAAAATGTTTGGGTACCGATAGCTCTCAAGGTAAACCTCAACTCATATCCAACATCAATGCCTCGCATTCAATTATGGACGCTGTACGCACTACTTGATTCCAGTGGTAAGGCCACAATTTCAAATGATGGGGCAACCATTATGAAACTATTGGATGTTGTGAATCCAGCCGTAAAACTCTAGTAGACATCGCCAAATCTCAAAATGCTGAGGTAAGTTTTTTGTTATATTAGAATGTTTAGAATAAAAATGTTTCTCTTATCACGTCGGCGATGGCAGTATTTTAAGCAAGTGAAATCTTAAAACAAGTTAAGCCATACGTTGAGGAATGCGTGCATGCACGTATCATCATTAAAGCTATACGTAAAGCATTACAATTATGCATGATAAAATATGACATGGCTGTACATGTCGAAGCGCCAATCAAAGGAACAACAAAGTGCTTTATTGGAAAAATGCTCTGCCACAGCAATGTCCTCCAATGTCCAAGAGTATCAGAAAATTGTTGATGCTGAATGGCGTCTTCTGTACAATAAACTAGGTAAGTAAGGTGCCAATGTTGTGTTTTCTAAACTACCAATTGGTGATGTTGCTACACAGTATTTTGCAGATCGTGATATGTTCTGTGATGTTCATGTACCAGAAGAAGATTGGAAACGTAGAATGAAAGCTTGTGGTGGTGCTGTTATGACTACAGCTAATGATATTAATTCAAGTGTTTTGGGTCAATGTGATTACTTTGAAGAACGTCAGATTTTTGGTGAACGTTTCAACATTTTCGAAGGTTTGATAGTGGGTTTGACATTAATTTCATTTTTATAGTTTATAATTATTTAAAGGTTGCGTTAATGCTAGAACATATACATTGATTTTACGTGGCGGTGCCGAACAATTTTTGGAAGAAACTGAGCTTCGTTACAAGATGCTATAATGATTGTGCGGCGGAATCGTTCAGTGTAATGTGTAATGGCGACCCCAAGTTCCTCGTGGAAATAGGGGGTGGGTGGGATGGCTTAGAAGGTTTAAAGTGATGATAATAATCGTTCCCGAGATGGTTGTTGTTGTTGTAATAGGTGCGACTGATCACAAATTCTTATCAATATCCTCTAACGGGAGTCCAAGAAAACGGAAACTTGCTGTTTCAACAGGGGTGGAGCATATAGAAAGGGGAGTTAGAGGCGTTGGTTCCACATTACAATGAAAGAGATGGTTGGTGTCATGTAGGGACACATTGCAAGCGGGGCATACATTTTGTATGTCGGGGTTGATTCTGGATAGGTAAGAGTTTAACCTGTTACAGTATCCAGAACGAAGTTGAGCTAGAGTGACTCGCTTTTCCCTGGGGAGTATGCGGTCCTCTTCCGCAAGTTTTGGGTCTGTTCTTTAAGTACTGGATTCACCGGGCAAATCCTAGCATAAAGGTCCGACGCTTGTTTGTTGAGTTCACTGAGGACCTGCTTGTGTTTTTTTGCTTCATACGGCTGAGTTCCCAGGTGCCGTATTTCCTCATAATGCTTACGGAGATGACTCTTTATGCCCCTAAGCGGTGTTGGATCAACAATCAGATGTCTGCTGGAATGCCCAGGTTTCTGGGTATTCTACAGAAACTGTTTGGTTAACATTTCATTTCTTTCCCTTATTGGGAGTTTTCTCGCTTCATTGTGCAGGTGGTGTTCCGAGGACATAAGAAGGCAGCCCGTAGCGGTTTTGAGGGCAGCATTTTGGCAGGCCTGTATTTTCTTCCAGTGAGTAACCTTTAGGCTTGGCGACCATATCGTAGACGCGTACCATGCAAACGTCTATTTATATTTACCCCAAGTACTGCCGATTTATCGAATTATATTAAATATTTGTTACATCTCTGGATTTTCGTTACAATTGCTAGTGCATGCTCTCCAAAATGTAGATCCTGATCGAAAGTCACCCAAGATTTTAGGGTGTAAGACAGTCGGTAGGGTAATGTCATATGGTCGACATTTGGCGCGGCCATGTTTTAAATAAGGTCACCGATGATTTGGTTGGTGACAATATCAGGGGGGCCTACTCTGTATTGCGATGCGAAAGAAAAAATACGTGAAATCGCAAAATCGGTACTCTGTATCTTGACATTCGCATGTATATTTTGACTTTCGCATTCACATTTTGCCCATTCGCAATTTTTCTCCCTTTTCGCATTGCCGGCACTCTGTAAAGCGAAAGCGAATGTCAAACAGCATTCATTTTCGCATTTTTCTTGCTACAAGTAATAGGCATTCGCATTGTTCAAATATGTAAGTATTAATTGATGATTTTATAAATTGATATCTTTATATTCATTTAAAAATATATAGGACAACTCAAAAAACAAAAGAAACACAAAATCAACAATTTGTAATCCTAGTGGACTTAAAATACATAAATAAATAACAATTAAATCGAAACCACTTTTTTATAAAGCATTTCTATTTGAAATCATGTCATTTTTTATTTGTTCTCTGATACAACTAGCAATATTTCCCATTCTATGATTTTCCACGTTTTCTGTATTTATCACTTTCTCTTCTTCCAGTTCAATTTCTGGGCTGGGAGGATTTCTTCATTTAAATCAATTCTTTCTTCATTTAAATCGTTCCATAATGCTACATAATCCTTTTTTTAATTTGTTCAACAAAAATTAATCGTTTGCCGAAATTGTAATCGCCCTGTTTCTTTTGTTCTCTTTCTTTGAGTTTGTCAGTGATGCATACTCAAGCAAAAAATTTGCGAAAAATAAAAAAGCGACATTGTTAGCGATGCGATAGCGCTACAGAGTTCCAATTACCTTTCGCATCGCAATTTATTTTCGCATCGCACTGCCTTTCGCATCGCAATACAGAGTAGGCCCCCAGGTTTCGCGAGGCAACAAAACTGGAGAGATTGGGGAGATAGCTGTTTATTTTATTACAAAGCTCATCGTTGTAGGAAACAATAGCATAGGCGTAGAAGCAATAGTGACTCCTGGTGGTAAGGGTAGCTATTGATATGTAGAAGTTAAACAGAAGTTTGAATATGAGTTTTTTTTAAGTTATTGCAGAAAAGTGTTGAGTATTTTTAATATCTTACCAGGTACCTTCGTACATGTTTCTAATAATGAAGAATAAAACCTATTCAAACTCAATTTTCACCACGACAAAGCTGCTGAGACTTCGCTATACTTTAACATACAATACTTTACCCCATTTTAGCACAACTATCATTTTTTGATTTTATTAAATTTTATAAAATGTTTCTTCCTGTACAGTTCCATTTCCTCATTGGATGGTAAATATGGATTTCGCATTTTCTCCATCAATAACTGTGACAAGGTGGAAGAAATCTATGCGCGTAAATCGCAACATATTATCTTGGTCGAGCGTTTCTTCAATAGTTCTCTAGTAGTGATGGTGACAGCAGAGAAACCCAACTGTTTACAAATGTTACACTTCAAAAAGAATCAAAATATCTGCCATTGGATCTACGGCTCAAATACCCACAGTATATGAATGAATCGAACGCACCCAATTGTGTGCCTAACGGATAGTATACATATTGATCAAATCGAAAATATTACACCAAACGAACTGGGTCTGAATACTGAAACAGTATATATAATCAAAATCGATGAGAAGACTGTGAAGATGGTATAGGGTGAGTTGTTGAATAACATACGAAAACCACTTTAACCCATCTATATATTTGCATTACAGCTAAAGCTTTACAAACAGCAAAAATTGCTGGCGCCAAGCAATTGGAAAAGGCAGTGAAGCATTCATCACACTGTACGGGTGGTGCAAAGTTAGAAACTGCTGTTGTAACTGCTGCCACCGACACAACGGTCATCTCTACTTCGACGAGTATCGGCTCGTCCGACTATCTATCGAAGACAGTATAATCATATCTTTTGCCAACACAGGTTACCGATGTACTTGCACAGGAAAAGATTTCAATTGGAAAACGAAACCCAATTAAGCGAGTTTATGTTATTATTAAAGTACTTACTTCTTTTTTATATGAACTGTATTAATTTAAGTTAAAATTTCATGTACATATATAATAAAGTATGTCGTGGTACGATTGCTGTTGGAATTAGATTTGAAACCAATCAATACTTCTGCTAAGGGTTGCAGAATTATTGCTGGAATACTTAGATTTAGAACAATAATAAGTCTGACTCAATTACTAGTCCTACATTTTTAAATTCATATTTTACTTTACTTTATTACTTTCAAATTCAATTACGACAGCAATCGGATTCCACCACACCTTTGAATATTTTTGATCAGAAAGAAAAGAGTAAATCTAATCTGAATTTCTAATTAGCTTTAAGTTGTAGATTTAAATTGATTCAAATAACTGGAGTCTTTTCTAAAGCTTAAAATTATTTTCTGTTCGCTTGGAAAAGATTTCAATTGGAAAACGAAAATCAATCAAGCGAGTTTTTTTATTATTAAAATACTTACTTTTCTTTATATGAACTGTATTAATTTAAGTTACAATTTCATGTACATATATAATAAAGTATGTCGTGGTACGATTGCTGTTGGAATTCGATTAGAAACCAATCAATACTTCTGCTAAGCGTTGCTGAATTATTGCTGGAATGGTTAGATTTAGAACAATAATAAGTCTGACTCAATTACTAGTCGTACATTTTTAAGTTCAGCAATTACGACAGCAATCTGATTCCACGGCATCTTTGAATATTCTTGATCTGAAAAAAAAGTTAACCTAATCTGAATTTTTACTAAGCTTTAAGTTGTAGATTATTCAAATAATTAGAGTTTTTTCTAAAGCTTAAAATTATTTTCTGCTCGCTTGGAAAAGATTTCAATTGAAAAACAAAAACCAATTAAGCGAGTTTATTTATTATTAAATTACTTACTTCTTTTTTATATGAACTGTATTAATATAAGTTCCAATTTCATGTACATATATAATAATATTGAAAATAATAAATATTGAAAATTCAATTTTTTTGGTTCATATTTTAATCATATGACCCAGGTAAAGTAAATCTGCAGGTAAAATTCATGTTATATGGCGGTTATATAAATGGTAAAACCGTCGTAAAATTGATTGACAAATGACTCGAAAATGTAGAGTGAAATGACGGAGGATATGACCGCCATTTGACGAGCATTATGACGTGTGTGAGCAGCACAGTACTATGCTCACATCCTATAGGTGGGAGCGGAATGCATGATCACATTAATAGGAACGAAACGGAAAATTTGGTCACAAACCCAATCTCGCCATGCAAATGTGACTGGTAGTAAACAATTTCCGTCATCCAGTGAGTTTTACAGCTCCGGCTCACGCTTAATTCTCACGGGAATGCTCTGGACCATTGAGAGGCTTGAAAAGCAGATGTGATATTAGCCGTGTTTTTTTTTTACACGCGTATACGTTTCGTTTGCGCGTGAAAAAAAACGCCTATCCTCGCTTAGATAATGCTTAGGAGACCCATCTAGCGGCTGTGGCTACAGCTAGCTACAGCAACAGGGTGTACCGAAAAGCGGAGACACAACGCTCTGATGTCCATAGGATATAACATATAGCTGAATCAGTTGCGATGAATTGTAGACACACATAGAATTAGTGTAGAAGGTGAAACAAAGACACTTATTTCAGTTACATCTGAGTATAATGCGTATTGAAATTTAGTAGGACAAATTTTATGCGCAGCAATTTCAGAGGTGTATTTAAAGTTTGTCGCTTAGCAGTCCATATAAAGTTGAAGCGTAAACGGATATACGCGTGTTAAAAAACACGGCTATTTTCGCACACGTGAAATGTGATAGGCAGATGTCGCTGCTGTTTTTCATTTAACACTTACGGCGAAAGGCTAAGCAGCGACATCTATTTTTGAAAAACTAGGTTTATGAAAGGCAGCGTTGCCAAATTAAAGACAAGTAATTAACAAATTATCTGACTCAAAAATTGAACCACACTTCTATCTGGATTTATCTGGCTCAAATCGTTGTTGTTGCATTTACATGCAAAATTATTTATCTGCCTCAGGATCTTGCCACCGGATGATGGCAATGATTGCAGTAACATCGTCACAATCAACCAAGGTTAAGATGTTAAGGTTATAAATATGAAGCAACTTCAGACTTGGCAATTGAAGTATATTTCGCCATGCCCATTCACATACAAAATGTCGCTAAGCACTGTTTTAAACATTTTCCTATACAAAAAAAATACTTGCTGACATATTTTGTGTATTAATTTGCGTATTAATTTATTATATTGCAGTTTTTAATTGGGAAAAATGTTAGAAAAGTTACCAACAAATGAAAAAAATAATTTCATTTGCAAAGTATGCCAGCAACTTTAGCCAAAACAATTGTCAAATTCTTCTTCTTATGCTTTGTTAGCAACAAAATTTGAGAGTTGGCTACTTTTTCATATCAGATGACGTCAGTGTCGCTCGATCTGTCGTTCGCACAAATACAATACACAAAAATAGTTCAAGCTTCGACAAGTATTTTGTTATTTTGTGTTTGGTAGTGTGCGTCGTAAAGTCCAATACTATACTATGGAAATCTGCTGCTTTGTAAGGATGTACACTGTGCTCCTGACAGAGTCAAAATTTGTCTTTGGCGTCGTATGCCTGGTTTTTCAGTGCGAGTTTAAACCCTAGATAAATTTGACTAGAGTTTAACCTTGCCACTTTGTTCGATAACATAAACTTTTGCTGAGATGAGTTAAATACATATATATTCTTACGGGATAGCTATGGAATCTACGCACGTAAACGTGTGAAAATTAAAAGTTGAGTGTTTTCAAAACAGGTTCGAACGCAGCAAAGTAGCATTTTTTCTACTTTCAGGCGTTTTTATGCCTGTAGCAACCTACTTCAAGCTGTTTTTAATAGCAGCATCCTTTTATCTACTTCTTTTAAATATGCAGAGCTACTTTGCGGTGAATTTTTGCGACTTTGTAGGTATTTTCGTGAATATTTATTTGTTATGCAAATATGCTTATATCATTTTTAAACGGTTTTATTTAGCTTGAATTGAGCGGCCGGCCGAACAGAATTTTGAAATTGAAATTGACAATGCAATAATAAGAAATAAAAACTCCGATAGGTGGCGCATGGATCGAAATCTTTCAAAATATCGTATTTGTGGTCATATTTGGTTCATATTTGAAACACACAATACATATATGAATAGAAAGCGACCTATGAATAAAAATCTTATTTGTTGTAAGATTAGGCTCATATTTGGAAAATATATTACATACATGAATAGAAAGCGACATATGAAAAAAATCACTGCTAGATGGCGCAAGGATCGAGATATTAAAAAAAATCGTATTTGTGGTCCGATTTGGCTCATGTTTGGAACACATATTACATACATGAATAGAAAGCGACCCATGAAAGAATCACCGTCAGGTGGCGCAATGATGGAGATATTCAAAAAAATCGTATTTGGGTCCGATTTGGCTCATATTTGGAAAACACATAGGACATACAGAAATAGAATTGATATATTCAAAAAAAAATCGTGTGTACTTGTCTGCCGATTTGGCTCATTGAACAAATATTACATACAGTCCGGTGGAAGTGACGTCAAATTACTTTGGAGCACATAAGTTAAAATTTTGTTAGTGAAATTTCAGTAAAAAAATGCAAATCCCGGTAGAAGTGACGTCAAAATACTTTGGGGTACATAAGGTAAATTTTGTTACACGCCTATTATGAATTTTCATACGATAGACGATAAACGCTTGCTAGCGTATCGTAAAAAATCAGCTTTGATATTGCGATTTTCACACGCCTGATAGATGTACTATTGTGAATGACAGCAGAGTTTTGTTTACAAATTTTTGTGAATCTATACGAAACAGATAGCAAAACAAAACGTAAATACTTTTCTGCAAGAGATGCTTCCAATCTTCTTGAAATGAACTCTACACTGTAACTACTTGACATACTAAAAGTAAAAAAAAAAAGTTGAATAAAAAAATAGATTTCAGAGCATGTCGTAACAGAAGTAGAAGGCAATTTGCGCGCCAGTAAAAATAGGTCATCCATCCCAAAAATTTTGAAGGTTTGTACCACTTTAAGGTTTCTTGCCCAGGGTGTTGCAACTGAGTGTTAAGGCTTTAGTTGGATTCTTTTGGATTTTTTATAATTTTATATTTACTTTTATTTAAATAGCTCCCAACGTATCGTGCAAAAATTTATCAACGGTAGCTAGCGTAGAACATTGAACAGCTGGTGCCATGTTCAATTATATGGTTGGCTCATCTGTAAAGCAACAAAGTATGTCTGTTCAAATCTGTGTATTGGTGTTGGTGCGAATTATATGGAATGGAAACATAAAACTTAGCAGTTTTTGTATGTGTAAGAAAATGTTGCCAATGTGTTGGTTTCATTTTGAGTTTGGCATCTCCTTTTGACAATCCCTTCGGCCATGCAATGAAATAAATAAAATCAGCTGATGAGATGAGCCAACCATATAATTGAACCATGGCTGGTGCGGTAGTTAGCGTATGGCAATACCACGATAAACGATAAACGCTAACGATCGGTTTTCACACGCTAGAATTTACTTCATAATACGGTACAACAGATTGCAAGCGTTTATCGTGTATCGTATGAGTTCATAATAGGGGTGTTAGTGAAATTTCAGTAAAAAAAATCAATGCATCGAAAAGCAGAAGATTTAAATTAAGTCTCCATTAAATCTCCAATCATTGCAAATATTTCAGGTATGGCAACCTACAGTTCATATGTCATGTAATTTTTTGATAGGAAAATATTTAAAGGTTGGAGCAGTTCATGTGTGACAGATGTGTTTTGAAGATTTTTAAGTTAAAATTTTATGACCAAATGTGAGTGAAATTATAAATGTACCAAGATGGAATATTAAGATATGTTTTTGCTATGAAAATGGATGTGTTTAATTCGAAAATGCAAACTTTTTTTTGCTGAAAAACTTCGCAAAATTGAAACTGTGCACGTGGCCTCACTTTATAAATTTTCCATACGAAAAAATAAAACGTCAAATAAAACTACGGTGGAAACAGTGCAGTTAAAGCTCTAGGTGAAGATATTCTATAAATTTACTTATTTTTAATTGCATCAGAACATTTTTTCCCAATATTTTCACAAGTTTTAAAGACACGCGACGGCTGCAAAATTTCAAGAAATTTTGATGCCGCGCAATGGCTTATAATCATTCGTAATCATGCAGCCACACTTGTGTACATGAACACATCAAAGTAAGCAATTTACACACATACATAGAAGGCGACGAAGAATATTTCACACACATAACCAGCAGCTTAAAGCAAAGAAATTATCTCAGATACACATATGTAGTCATCAGCTAAGAGCAGAAGTTGTTACTCACACATAAACACGCACATGGCTAGAAGCATGAGATACAACTATGCTAGAACACATGTTCGTGCAATTAGTAATCAGTTTGATTTGAACACGCTATTGGTTGTGAAGTATAATTATGAAGTACTACTCCCAAAGTAGTCTCAATAAAGACTATTTTGCAATACTGAATATTGGAGTTATTTATTCGACATTTCAGCGATTCGAACGTGAGAAGGTGTAAAATAATTAACAGAAGTCCCAGAATTCGTTGCAAATGGTGTCAGAATAGGAATTGTTGAATATATTCTGAAGAATATAACTTGGTCATGGCAAAGTTAAGTGAATTAAACCCTCACTATAGCAGGCAACTTGTCGTTGGTGTGAGGGCTTATCCGAACTACATAGCGCCCGACTATGGGGCTGAGCGGTTTAGGGCCTGTATCTACGCCGTTTCGCTTCATAGGGGGGCGGGGGATGACGGTGACTAAGAAATGACAACCCCCTAATCCAGGGTGGTATGCGGATCATGCCTATTGGACGATTTGCTGCGAGGGTATATATTTATTTATGGGGCGGCGGGATGTCGGTGACCAAGAAATGATAACCCCCTAATCCAGGGTGGAATGCGGATCATGCATATTGGACGATTTGCTGCGAGGGCATATATTTATTTAGGGGGGCGGCGGGATGTCGGTGACCAAGAAATGATAACCCCCTAATCCAAGGTGGTATGCGGATCATGCTTATTGGACGATTTGCTGCGAGGGCATATATTTATTTATTTATTTTTTATTATTACGGTTTTAAGCCCAAAACTTAGATTATTACAATTTATAAGTACATTTTAATAATAATAGGAGGTGTAAAATTTTGGCTGTCAGAATGCATGAGATTCCGATCAGCACGAGAACTGGCGGTCCCAACGGGCGAGTCCTGCAGTCATCCTATTGGGAGGTTGGAAAGAACGTGTTCTCAATCCTTCCCTAATCCAAGACTTATGATTACATAGTTTAATTATTTATGTTGTCGGAATGCAGCACATTCCGATCAACACATATGACTCGGATCTCAGAGTTATAAGGCACTTTTATTGGGAGGTTGGAAAAACGTATTTCCAATCCTGTCCTGTTCCAAAACTTAAGATTACACAGTTTTATTTATGCTGTCGGAATGCCTTTGAATACACTCAATACAAAAGCTAGCACCTCAGCAGAATGAGCCTCTCTTCTCGGACGGTTGGAAAGGACGTGTTGCCAATCCTCCCTGTACCAGCTTTTATATAAACATAATTAATTATAATATATTATTGCTTAATTATTTTTGTAGGAATAGGCATGAAGTTGCAAAATTGTACCCGATAAATAGGTGTCCCGGTATCTCATAATTTTTTGCACAGTAAATTCATGCTATATGGGGCAGAAGCATGGACCATGACAACAGCAGATGAAGCGGCTTTGGGAGTGTTCGAGAGAAAAGTTCTTCGAAAGATTTATGGACCTCTACGTGTTGGCGATGGCGAGTACCGAAGAAGATTTAATGATGAGCTGTACGAGCTATACGCAGACATCAACATAGTCCAGCGAATTAAAACGCAGCGGCTGCGCTGGCTAGGACATGTTATGCGAATGAATGATGATGCTCCGGCCAAGAAAGTGTCGGAACCCGCCTATGGAAGCAGAGGTAGAGGGCGGCCCCCACTCCGTTGGAAGGACCAGGTGGAAAATGATTTAAACTTCCTTGTTGTGACCAATTGGCGCCGGTTGTCGAAGCGAAGGAGCGACTGGCGCGCCTTGTTGGACGGCCATAACCGTTTAGACGGTTAAGCGCCAATTAAGTAAGTAAGTATATTCAAAAAAGGGTTTTTCGTTTTGTATTCATAACTGAAAAACTAGTTTTTTGTTGTTTTCCCATTTTGTGTGTTTTTTCGTAAAATTCTCTTTGAAATTTGCTCATGTATTGACAGTTGATCGCCGTTGAAATGACCTGTATGATCAGTTGTGTTAACAGAAAAATCAGTTAGATTGACCAGGAATCTGTCAATTTTACAGAATTTTGTTAACTTAAGAGCGACAATTTCTCTTCTGTTGAAATGACTAAACTAATTTGTTCGTTTGATAAAGAGCTCGGTCGAATTAACCGAAATTCGATCAATTTCACCGAATCTCCGTTAAGTCAAGAACAAGAGAACCGATTTGTTGATTTTACTAGCACCACTTCTTTCAGTGTATAAGGATTTTATTATTTTCCAAGTAATTAACCAGTTGATTTTTTATTACAATTTCCAGAATTTTTTCTATGTTCGGCAATGTATTTATCGGTCTAAAGCTGGAGACATTGGTGCTTTATCGGTAACCGTATCGGTAACCTTATAACAGCTGATTCGACCAACCTTATGAGAATCAATGCAATCGATTATTGGTGCCACTAAGGTCGTAACCGTATCGTAGCCAACCAATTTGGATTTGGTTTACCTTCGTAACGATAAACAGCTGATTACGTTAGGGATACGGATACAGCGATACGACATACGGCACCAATGACTCCGGCTTTAGTTCATCTCACATTATTGAACCTTTTACTTTCCTAATTGGTACTATTGTCGAAATTTTCCACATGTCTGGCACTATTCCAGTAGACATGGATTTGTTTAAAGCGTTTGCATAGAAGAAACCCATGTACGATACCGAATCTTTAATAATGCCTTCTGAAAGTAAATTCCCCCATTTTTATTTTTGAACCTTTTTGCTATAAATACATATATATTGTTACGGATATTAGCAAAACTAAGGAGTGCTGCCAGCTCTAAGCCGATCTAAGCAGTGACGTGAATGCACATCAATAATTCAATCATTATGTATCTACATAAACGAATAAATAATTGCGTCTACACATATGTACACATTCCGACGAGCAACATTTACATACAAGGCAGCAAGAGATGAGATGTCACACACCGATGAATTTACTTATACGCTTATGTGTGTGCGGGAGACTGTAAACTACAAACACATGCATATACCTTATCTGAGTTGTCACAAGAGAGAGCAATAATTTGTGCACGTAGTTGTGGCTGGCGATTTTGTAGCCGAAACAACTAGTAACTTCTGGAAATCGAAGAGCCTAGAAGTATGCAGCGTAAACTATAAAAGCGGCGCCAGCGAGTAAGAAGTAATTCAGTTTGATTTGAATTGTCAAGCAGTTACGAGTAAGACGATATCTAGCGAGCAATAGCACTATTATTTTGAAAGTCAGTTTCCTTTAAGATATCAGTTTGGTTATTAAGCTATTCGTTGCACAGTTTGAGTGTTATTGTGAAGTACTTAATAAAGGCCATTTTTCCATCATTCAATATTGGAGTTATTTATTCAACAGTTTAGTGATTCGAACTTAGCAGAGGATTGCAAATAAGAGGATTTGCAAGTAAATTCGTTACAATATAATACTTCTGTATCAATACTTTCATTATTTGCTGAAACTGTGCAAATGTATGTACTGCGCATGCGCGGGCTTTGTTAGTGTTAGTAAATTGTAGTAGCGTGTGTAAAAAAAGTATTAAAGGGGTACCAACGGATCACTAACCCCTTTACCCAACTTCTGCAAACTAATTGTTATAAAATCTCAGTTTAGTCGATTAAACAATCAAAAGGCCAACAAATTCAATACAAGGCTTGATGTATTTATTATTTAAACATGGGCTGCAGCCATACAAAGTACATTATTTACATAAATAGTAAAAAAAAAAATCAAGGCGAAGAATTCATATTTTTCAAATGAAAAAAATTCAAATATACATGTTTAAAAATATACTATACATACATCACAACAAGCATTTCTTTGAACGTTTTTAAAAATAATTTAAAGTGAATTAGCTTGAACAAACGATATATAAACGTTTTCAAAATTTTACTTATTTTAAGTTTTTTAATAAAGCAAATTTTTGCTGGCTGCTATTGGTGTTTGTGATCGTCTAGGATACTACTGGAGAATGCATCACTTGTATTTTGAAAAATTGTATTTATTAAACTTAATTTTGCATTTCCAATTGGGCATGCCTTAATTTTTCATTTGGAGAACGAAATAGCCTAATGTACAATGTACAATATTGATATTAGCCGTGTTTTTTTTTACACACGTATACGTTTCGTTTGCGCGTGAAAAAAAACGCCTATCCTCGCTTAGATAATGCTTAGGAGACCCATCTAGCGGCTGTGGTTAAACAACTAGCTACAGCAACAGGGTGTTCCGAAAAGCGGAGACACAACGCTCTGATGGCCGTAGGGTATAATATATAGCTGAATCAGTTGCGATGAATTGTGGACACACATAGAATACATAGAATTAGTGTAGAGGGTGAAACAGACACATATTTCAGTTACATCTGAGTATAATGCGTATTGAAATTTAGTAGGATTTCAGAGGTGTATTTAAAGTTTGTCGCTTAGCAGTCCTTATAAAGTTTAAGCGTAAACGGATATACGCGTGTTAAGAACCACGGCTATTGTTGAAATATACATATATTAAGCCCCCTTTTTGCAAAAATTTAACGACAGCCTTGAGATTTTGTCTCCTTCTCTCGTTGTATATCTGTACTGTAATGTTTGACAGGCTGCACAGTTCAGTAGTAGCGATATAGAAGTATTACATATATGTATAAATATAACATCCTCAACCGTAATTTCTTCGAATTTTAAACATGAACTAGCTTTATATTGGAAATCGTTCCGACCCTGAACAACTTCAATTTCTCTGTTTATATCAACAATGCTATCGATAAAGAAGGAGTTCAATTACGATCACCGCCAAGATCTTTTCTTGTGGCCCCGTTAAGTATACAGCATGCTTAAGCTGCTTCCACATTAGCTTGCTATCTGAACTATTGATATCAGTATTATTCTTCATATATTTAATCTTTTTAAATTTGATTAGCTTTTTGTAGTACTTCGCGACGATCCTATATTCGGTATAGTCACCCATTGTTCTAGCATGTGAGTACAACAGGTATTTCAGTTTATTCAATTCTGCTGTATTTTAACGGAGCCTTCTCGATGCCGGGCCGCCTCGGGAAGTAATGATAGCCTCACCACAGAAGGGGGCGCTGTTGTGGGGGACGGTTTTTATCCCCATTTTTAGCATTAGAGCCCGCCTTGTGAGCAGGTGGTCTTACGACCAAGATGAACTAAAAAATTTTTGAACAAAGTGAGGAGAAGGAAAAGGCGATGATGTCGCAAGCCGTGGAACAGGAACTCGCTATCAGCGATGGCTCGGACGGGGATAGCGATGATAGTGTGCAGTCAGTGCCCTCCGTAAAGGACCGACATAGTAGCCCGGACAAAGAACTAATGTTAGAACGGGAATAACGAGATAGGGAGCTTAAGAGAACACTCCCAAAATATCGGGCAGCATTTAGAAGTATGGAGCGCTTGGGCCCAGTGGTTCATCCAACCAACGGTGAGAGCAATCGCTTGGCATGGACCCGTGAGACAGTGGAAGAATGTCGAAGACAGTTCACTGACGAAAACTTTGCTGCGAGAAACCCTCAATTTTGCAACCGCAGCGAAGAAGCCCCGAGAGGCAAGAGGCAGCGATCGGCTTAACCTGGCATGCCTGCTTTTAAGAGGCAGAAGGGGGAGGGTGAACGCCCCAGTCCAAGAAACAGGAGGCGAACTAGCCGGAATGATTGGAACCAAACCTCAAATTTCGGAAATCGGATCGAAGAGGGAATTATAAGTACTGGAAAGCCATGCACCTCAAAAGCTGTAATACAGGAGGAGAAAGGCAATAATGGCTTGAGAAGCAAAGACACAAAAGTTAATAAACTAAAGGGAGATAACAATCAGACTCCCTGTTGTTCGATGATACTAATGGGAGCTAAAGGCGGGACTCCAGTTTTCGCCGAGAAGAAAATGAGCGAAGTTGCGAAGCAGTCCCTGACTGTGGCACTACTAGATTGCAGCGTCCCCAATGTACAGATGTCAACTGAAAGGTGGAGATCCGTAGAAGAGGAGCTGATCAGTATCATCATCAAAAAGATGCATGACGAACCGAACAGACCGCTACCAGCCATCGAAACAGCTGGATGGAATAATGGGGTTAAACTGATGACCTGCACCAATAACGCGACTTTAGAACGGCTGCAGAAAGTTGTTCCAGACCTAAGATTGAAGGTGGTGGATAGAGCAGATTGAAGGTGGTGGATAGAGCAATAATTCCCACGATACCAAAGGCCAAGGTTTGGATACCCGAGTGGTAAAAGCGGAAGGCATACTTAACATGCTGCAGCGGCAGAACCCGAACATACCATAAACCATATCTAATTTCTGAATCTATATCAACTGTTTCTCTATCGGAACCTTAACTAATTATGGATTGCTTCTCTATCGTAACCTTAACTAATTATCTGAATTATTATGAACTTTTTCTATAATATTATTAAAAACTATACACCCCACACTGAAAAAAAATTTACTATGTGAACTGGCGTTTAATAGTATTTTAAAATTTAATATAAAAAATGCCATGTACTTTTCTTATGCTATATGGTAATAGAATGTGCTCTTTCAATATTGTATTTAAAATATGCATTAAGAAAATGTTTAATAAATAAATAAAAAAAACTTCAGCAGCGAAGGCCTAGCGGTAGTCGCAATGGAGGGGAAGAAAGAACCATCGCTTATCCTGGCATCCTGCTAGATGGCCCATAACGTGGAAGCCCAACCGGAGGAGTTCAAAAGGCTGGTGGAACAAGAAGGGTGCAGAGGACAGGTTGTCATAGGCGCGGATGCGCATGCGCATCACAGTACATGGGGAGGGGACGATATTAATGATATAGGTGAGTTCCTTTTTTGCAGAGGACAGGTTGTCATAGGCGCGGATGCGCATGCGCATCACAGTGCATGGGGAGGGGACGATATTAATGATATAGGTGAGTTCCTTTTTTGTTACATACTACAGAGTAGTCTACAGGTGGCCAACAGGGGTAGCGTGCGTACATATGCTGGTCCTAGGTCAAGCAATGTGCTTGATATCACATTGGGCTCTGAGCAGGATATGAATGGTCCTTGACAGGCCATCATCCTCTGTGAAGATTCAAGGGGAAAGCAAAGCCACCATGGTGGAGCAAGGGCTGAGTCTTCTTAGAGGGCAGGTAAAAAAGATGTTTAAGCTGGCAAAAGTTGCGGAGTGATCGACGAATACAGAGATCTGTTGGGGATCTGTAAACGTGAAATCAACAGGTCAAAGCGGGTTCCATGGAAGAATTTCTGCGCCTACATAGAAAGCTCCAGCGAAACGGTGAGACTGAGGAAAGTCCTATCTAAAGGAGATGCAGTCCAGGGACTGATAAAAAAGGACGACTGGGAATGGTCACACAATAGTGAAGAGTCCCTTGAGGCACTACTTAACACACTTCCCATGAGGAGATGTTGCGGAAGAGTTATGTAACCACGTCTACAGTCCTAATACGGAACGAGAGGTACCAGGATTGGTGCCAAATACCAACATTGAATGGGCAATAAAAACGTTTACTATGTTCAAATCGCCGGGCCCAGATGGGATATTCCCTGCTGTGCTGCAGATGGCAGGTGGAACGATTATAGAATAGCTAAGAATAATCTTTGAGGGTTGCATAAAACTGAAAAACGTCCCGCAATCTTGGGGAACTGCTCGAGTAGTCTTCATACCCGAAAGACTACAGGCCCATTAGTTTGATATCTTTTCTACTCAAAACCCTAGAGAGATTAATAGATGAGTACATAAAATCTAAATTGAATGAGGAATTATTCTCTTTAACACAACATGCTTACACCAAAGACAAGTCAGTCGATACTACATCGCATAGGGTTATTATGAATATATAGAAGCCCCTGGAACACCAGGAACATGCCCTAGGTGTTTTTCTGGACATTGCCGGAGCTTGCAACAATGTCTCGAAAATATAATAGATAGTCTCAACTCTCTTGAAGTGCATCCAGCTTTAGCAAATTAAATCGGCTCCATGTTAAGCTGCAGAATGATCACATCGCAATGGGGTTTGTGCGAGGCAACGACATCTGTAAACGGAGGAACTCCGCAGGGTGGGATGAAGAAGGAAGATGACGTTTCAGTTATCATAGGCGGCAGATGCCTAACAACAATTAGCTCTCTGATGTTTCAGACACTTCGGGATGTACATGCCTGTGCATCTGGGGCCGCCAACGCGGAAAAACCCGATCTAGTATATATCGATACGTATAGATCGATACGTCTATCGTCGATTTTCGAGTGCTGCACCCTCCTTTGCCAAATCATCGACCACCAAAAGCATTTTTATCCAAAACATCATTAAAGTATCCCATTGTTTCAAAAATTTCAGTAGATTTCGAATCTAAAGATTCAAAAAATCCTTTCAACCCCTTTTCAGAAAGGTATACCTTAGAATAGGTTTCATTTTACTTTTTAGTAACTCCAAAAAAATATTTCTATTAAACTATAATAAAGAATTTTCTGAAATCGTAGATTATTCATGTGTGAGGCATACGTTTGGTGGGAGAGAAACCGCTTGGGTACAGTTTCCACTCTCCCACCACAAGCTAAATAAATTTCTGCAGAAAAATACGAAGGAGAAGGCGAAAGAAGGGAGGAGATCGCCAAACCAACTAGTTTGAAACCATGCGGACGGAAGCATACACACCTTACCACGAGAATTGCGAATTCCATAAAAATTTAGTGCAGTTGTCTAATAAAAAAAATAAAAAAATTGAAAAAATGTAATATTTCAAAAAAAAAACGTATACATGTATATAAAATTGTTTAGCAAGAAATAGATATAAATAAAAAGGGGAAAAAGTGAGAATATTTACATGATAAGAAAGCCATAAGGCAAAGTAAAAATTAAGGAAAAATTTAGAAGAAGGGCTATGTAAAAAAGTGAACATATTTACATATATACACAAGAAAGCTATAAAGAAAAGCAAAAAAAAAAAATTTACGGAAAATTGTAAAGTGAAAACATGTAAAAAACAAAAAAAGGGCAAAGATGAAGACCTATGTAGGCCAAATAAAAGGAAGCACAGAGAATAAAGTGATGAAGAAAAGTGAAGTCAAAGTAGTTCAAAAAAAAAATATATATATCGATCTGTCGTTTATTCGGAGAGGACGTGTTTTTTAATTGCGCCCTAATTATGTCTTAATAACTAATAATTTTGCAATGTTTTTATGCATGGTGCATAACAAACTGTTTGAGATATTGACTCTTATAATGTGAATAGTTCGTTGTGATCGCAGAGTGTATAGAAAAAAAAACAAACAATTTAGTAATTATATCTATTCAGTTGTGCATGGATTTGTCTATTTATTTAATTAAATATGACTTGCCGTTGTGGGACGAAAGTGGAACGTGCTCAGGCCAAAGTGCAGTGCTCTAATTGTAATAAGCTTTTCCACCTACATTGCGTTGGTATGCAACAGACTGACTTAGAGTACCTTTTGAGTTCAAATACCCCATTTCTGTGCGATGAGTGTAAAGCTGTGCGCCGTTGTTCTCTTCGGTCTCCGCTTAAAAATAATACAGCAAGTAATGAGCGCCAATGCAACCAAAACATTGACAATCAATCTCCTGCGTTGTTGATCGATGAGCTCGCTGAAGTTAAAGCTCTTAATTCTAATATTCTGTGTGTGGTTAATGCTGTGAGAGAAGATAATGAATGCCTTCGCAATAAAGTTGAGACTCTTCAAACTGAAATCATTGAATTGCGCTCTATGCTTGCTGAAAATAAATCGATTGTGTCGCACTTGCTATCTGAATTCAGTGAAGTGCGTGGTATTGTTAGTGGCCCTTTGGCCAAAGAGAAGGTTAGTGGAAAGGAAATAATTGTGTCTGATGGTAATGGTGTACTCAGTGCAGTCAATACTTCTGTTCCAACAACAAATATGCCATACGCCTTCGTTGCTGCTTTGTCAACTAGTGTAGTTACTAATACTTCCTCTTCTTATACCTCTTCTTCTGCTTCTACTGGCCAAGAGAAAATGCTGCCGTCCCCTCATGTTGCTACTCCCGCTACTGGTACTCCGACTGCGGCGCCAGTGTTTCCAGCCAATATGAGTGCAACTAATTTAGATGAACCATCTGCAGGTGCTGATAACCAAAGTGATTGGAACACTGTGCGTAAAAAAAAGAGGTCTAATAAAAGCAAAAATAAGTCCTCTGGTTCTATTACAGCAAATTCTTCCCAAAGCGATTTAAATTCAAATCTGTTGCAAGGTTCTGGTAACAATGCTGATTCCAGGGAAAATATCAACGCTAGCCCCCCAAAAAATGCAAACGCTCGGAAATTAATTAAACCCTTATTTATTGGGTCGAGCTCCAGTAATGAGTTACGAGCTGTTGTCAGAAGAAAATGGCTCCATATATCTCCCTTTTCTACTTCAGCAACAGCTGACCAGGTAAAAAAATATATTGCTAGACATACTGGTATGGAAGAAAACTCCATTATTTGCAGTAGTCTTAGCAAGAAAGGTGTGGATCCGAGCTCTTTGAGACACCTTAATTTCAAGTTAGGCGTTAATGCCAACTCATATGCGATGATGTTGCGGTCTGAACTATGGCCTGCAAATATTGTTGTGCGCCCATTTAAATTCAAGCCAAAAAACGACGAAAACCAACCGATGTCCGACGGCAATCGGTTGGGTTAGATGGAAGAAATAATCACCTAAGATTATATATGCAGAATATGGCTGGTGTTAGAACAAAATCCCAGCTGGTGCGGCTATTTAGCTGCCATGAAGAATATGATGTTTTTGTCTTCATTGAGACGTGGCTAAATGAAAACTTTTTCAGCGAGGAATATTTTGATCCTATGTTATACAATGTTTTTCGCAAAGACAGAAATTCAAACCTTACTGGTCGTGCACGAGGTGGTGGAGTTCTCATTGCGGTACATTCCAAACATCATGCTTCTGAAATCATACTGGAAAATAATAGTGAGCTACTTGACCAGCTATGTGTATGCATTCGAGGCTCATCAGACACTGGTTTTGTTTGTGCTTCATATATACCGCCCAATAGTAGCTACGACTTATACACTGCACATGTCGATAATATTACGTCACTGGCATTGAGCAAAGTTGGTGGTGATCATCTCTGCGTGCTGGGTGATTTTAATCTGGGTAATGTTAAATGGTCACAGACTCTATCAAACTCGGCTTTAATAGCATGTGAGGTAATTGGCTCCAGTGAAATATATTTAATAGATAGTTTTTTAAGTATTGATATTAAACAAATTATCCGTTTTTCAAACAGACTAGGTCGTACTTTGGATTTGATATTTTTATCTAATAATCTAAATTTTTCACTTTTTGAATGTATTTCTCCTATTAAAAAATCCGATTTGCATTATGTTCCATTAGTTCTTGATCTTGAGTTTTATAAATTTGCCGAAGCGAGTACTACCAGCTCTAATTTTTCTTTTAATTTTAAGAGATGTGATTTTTCGAACTTGAACAATCTTTTGCTGGAAATAAATTGGGATAATTTGTTTTGCAGTCTTGATACCACTAAAAGGTTTGAGATATTTAAGTCTACTGTTCTGCAAATTTGTAGAAATGTCATTCCCTTGGCTTCCAAAAAGAAGTACAAGGTGCCCTGGCATAATAGAGCCTTGATGAAACTCCGGAATTTGAAAAATAAATTTTTCCGTAAATTTAAAAGAACTCAAAATCCAACGTTTTTCAACTTGTATAAAGAGTATGATAAGAAATTCGCGTGTCTGGATAAATTCTTACACAGAAATTATATTTTAAATTTTGAGGAAAATCTTAAATCTAACCCAAAATCATTTTGGAACTTTGTCAACTCGAAGAAATCAGTTTCGAATATTCCGTCCTCTCTTTTTCTTGCTGAAGAAGCTGTCGATACTCCGGAGGATGCTGCAAATCTTTTTGCTGAATACTTTATGAACAATTTCACTTCTGACTCTGTCAATCATGATAACATTACTTTTAATATTCAGGCTTCGATTGACTTCGGTAATGTAGTATTGTCTAAGGAAGATGTTCTTAATGGGCTTATTCGGCTTAAGACGTCGACGATTACCGATATCGATGGGTTCTCTGCAATTCTGTTTAAACAATGTGATTCCCTAGTCTATCCACTGTTGTTAATTTTTAATAATTCGCTATCTACAGGTACTTTTATTGATGCTTGGAAAGTAGCATTCATTACACCTATTTTCAAGAGCGGCAATAAAAATGATATTACTAATTATAGGCCTATTTCAAAACTGTCCACCATTGCGAAGCTCTTTGAATGTATCATCCAAGATAAATTACGTTTCTGTGTAAAGAATTTTGTGTGTCCTGAGCAGCATGGATTTTTTCCAGGACGTTCAACTGTGTCTACTATTTTCTCGGATGACTGCCTTGCAGCTTTTCAGGCAGGATATCAGGTTAACGCTGTGTATACTGACTTTTCCAAGGCATTCGATCGGGTTTCCCATGTTATTTTGATAAAAAAGTTAGCCTGTTTGGGCTTTCACTCAGTATTTTTGAGTTGGATTGAATCCTACTTATTTAAGCGTCGTTGCATGGTTGTAGTTGATGGTGTTAGGCCTCGTCCATTCGTTGCTTCCTCCGGTGTTCCACAAGGTAGTATCCTGGGTCCACTGTTTTTTGTCATGTTTATTAATGATATTCGCTCTTGCTTCTCTAAAGTAAGATTCTTGCTGTATGCAGATGACCTGAAGATATACTTGCCTATTCATAGCCTTCATGATGCGGTATTGTTGCAAGAAGCTTTGGATAAACTTAGTAACTGGTGTAATAATAATCGGTTATCACTTAACCTAAAAAAGTGCTTTCAAATAACTTTTTCGAAGCGTGTCAACTTGATTGATACCGTGTATCAAATATCAAACTCGCGCCTGTTGCGGGTTAGTGAAATTAAGGACTTGGGTGTAATATTTGACACGAAGTTTTCGTTTTCAAGTCATATTAATGTGTGCATTGCTAAGCCGTATGCCATGCTAGCTTTTGTTAGGCGTCATAGCTTGGATTTCAGTGACCCGTATACGCTAAAGCTTTTATATTCTGCGTTTGTGCGATCCAAGCTTGAATACGCTTGTTTCATCTGGTCTCCGTATTATTCCTGCCATGTTTCAAGAATTGAACGAATCCAAAAAGTATTCGTACGCTTTGCATTACGCAGTCTGCGCTTCTCGGATCCTATCCCGACTTATAAAGCTCGTTGCTTATTGATAAACTTAAAATCATTGCAGGGCAGGAGGCCAATTTTATCGTTGTCGTTCGTTTTCGATTTGTTACGTGGGGTTGTTGATTGCCCTGTGCTCTTGGAGAGGATTTTCATTAATATACCGGCTAGAGCTCTTCGTGCTTCTGAGTTTTTTCATATTGGTGTTCTCAGGGCTCTTTATGCGCGGAATGCTCCAATTACTAGAGCCTTAATTGAGTTCAATAGAATTTCTAAATTTTGTGAGATAGATTTTTCTTGTTCGAAAGATGGCTTTCTGAGTATTTTAAATACTTTTTATAAGTAAGGTAATTTATATTATTATACATTATTAACTACTTTACACTTTTATAATTAGCCTATAAGATTCTTTTTTAATTGGCTTAAATAAATAAATAAATAAATATATATATACAAACTATTTTTAATTGCTTATAATTGCCTACAAAGTCATAAGAAATAATAAATTTACCTAAATAATATAAATGCGATTACATTTTCTATAAAAGCATCCGGTTAGCAGATGAAATGAAATAAATGCAACTGAAATTAAGTAAAACAATATTATTAACGAAATTTCCGAAAAAGTTAATACGTAAATATTACAGCACAAAAAAAAGTGTTTAAGCTTACGAATCCGTCTTACATTAGAAGCACTATGCAAAGAGTATATGTATATGTACATGGCAACATAAAAATCGCTCGAAAAGCTACGTTCAAATAAAAAAAAAAAACAAAAGAAAGATTTTCATTTAGTGGCGTATATAGAAAACATAAAATATATTGTCACGGATATTAGCATCACTAAACTATACCATCACAAAAGGCTCCATTACTGATACTTAGCATAGGCTTGACTTGGCTTGCGAACTGTCACTTACAGTTCTGTTAAATTAACATTGCATGTTTCTGATTACTCAAAACTTAACTTGACTTAGAAGTCTGTTGAATTTTGATTTTCTATGTAAGTTCTAAGTGACGTTTACATTTTGAGATGCCATTTGTTTGTTTCCATTTCATTTTGACATTTGTCATACAAATTGACATTTATTTAAAAATAAATTTCAACGCTGATTATGATGCCAGATTTTATGAGCCAAGTGGAGTATAATCGTGGCTAAGTTGCCAAGTTTACGCCAAGTCAAATCAAGTCTATGCTAAGTATCAGTAATGGGGGCTTAAGGCGATGCTAAGCGATATTTACGTCAATAATCAAATCATGTATACACATATATAAAGCAGCCGAGAGATGTCACACACAGATGCATTTACTTATACGCCTATGTGTGCGCGAGAGACTGTAAACTACAACCATTCACATCAATAATTCAATCTTTATGTATCTACATAAACGAATAAATAATTGCGTCTACACATATGTACCATGTACGAATACGACCAGCGGAGAGTCAATGCGCAAACACATGCATATATCTGAGCAGTTTGAGAGCTACTGGACTAGTAGATTCTGGAAGCGCATAAAAGATGTATAAAATTGTGCAATTTTAGTTATAGCTGAGAAGTTTGAGAGCTCATGGACAATGCTAGTAGATTCTAGAAAAAGGCGAACGAGGAAACCAAAGAGTATAAAATGCGACAGATGTAGAGGCGCTGTAATTTAGTTTGAGTTGAGCTATCAATCAGTTAGATTAAGCACGCGATCTGGCGGCCAATAGTAGAGTTTCATTTGAGTTATCAATCAGTTTGGTTATTAAGCCAGCGAGTAGGAAAGTATAAGTGTTATTGTGAAGTACTTTAATAAAGGCCATTTTTCCATTATTCAATATTGGAGTTATTTATTCAACAGTTTAGTGATTCGAACTTAGCAGAGGATTGCAAATAAGAGGATTTGCAAAAAATTCGTTACAATTGGTGTCAGAAGAGGAATTGTTGAATAAATTCCGAAGATTGGGAATACAACTTGGACATGGCAAAGTTCAGTGAATTGAAGATCCAGCAACTAAAAAAGGAGTTGGAGAACCGTGGATTAAATACAACCGGTAATAAGATCGAAATTCAAGCACGGCTACGAGAGGTAATGGAGTCGCAAGGAATTGATGTGGACGAGTTTGTCTTTTATCCTGATGGGGACGAAACAACAACAAAAATTGAAGAGAAAAACGAAACATCGCAGACGGTTACCAGCACAGACTTGAACATGATATTGGCTGCAATATCTGCACAAACATCGACAGTAGCATCAATGTCGTTGCAATTGGCATCCCAACTGGAAGCGCAAGAGGCACGTATAACAGAAATGTCATCGCAAATATCCACCAACATGTCATCTCAGCTGGAATCGCAGGAGACACGCATAACATCCAAGATTGAAGCAAAGGAAACGCGTATGTCAGAAATGTCGACACAGATTACATCGAAGATTGAAGCACAAGAAACGCGTATGGCAGAAATGTCGACACAGATTACATCAAAGATGGAGACACAACTGAAAGAAGAAGAGGCACGCATAACAGTACAACTCGAAACGCAAGAGGCGCGTATATCATCAAAACTCGAAGCACGTATGGACGAGAAAATAACGCAGTTTGAGGAAAAAATCGAAGCCGAGGTGGATGCTTTGAGAGGTCGTATACAAAAAAAAAAATAAATATAAGGCGCGATAACCTCCGAAGAGATCTAAGGCCGAGCTTCTCTTCCAATTTGCGTCGTGCTCCTCTTGATTTTCCCTACAAATTGGCCGGACGGGACCTACATGTTTTATGCCGACTCCGAACGGCATCTGCAAAGCAGATGAGTTTTCACTGAGAGCTTTTCATGGCAGAAATACACCCGGAGTGCTTGCCAAACACTGCCGAGGGGCGACCCCGCTTAGAAAAATTTTCTTCTAATTGAAAAATCTTATTTCTAAAATTTTGATGTTGCTTTGCCCGGGAGTTGAACCCAGGGCGTACGGTGTGATAGGCGGAGCACGCTACCATCACACCACGGTGGCCGCCAAGAGCCGCCACGGTCGTATACAAGAGTTGCAATTAAACCGCTCAGCTGTTTCAGCAAGCAATACAAACGTAAAAACACCATCCTTTGACGGTTCTGTTCCTTTCCAGGTCTTTAAGCTACAGTTTGAGAAGACCGCAGCAGTGAACAACTGGAATGCGGAAGATAAAGTTGCTGCACTGTTCGTGGCATTGAAGGGGCCATCAGCGGAAATTCTACAGACGATTCCCGAAGGAGAGCGGAACAATTATGAAGCATTGATGGCTGCTGTAGAACGACGTTATGCAAGCGAGCATAGAAAACAGATATTCCAAATTGAGTTGCAAAACCGCTACCAAAAAGCAAATGAGACATTGCAGGAGTTTTCTTCAGATTTGGCTCATCTTGCAAATGCGGACGCACCCGTGGAATACACTGAAAGGGTAAAAATCCAGAGTTTCATAAATAGCATACGGGACGTGGAAACGAAGCGAGCTACATACGCAAACCCAAAGCTGACATTTGCTGAAACGGTATCACATGCATTGACTCAGGAAACGGCCTCACTATTGAGTAAACCAGCATACAAAGCTCATCGTGTGGAAGTGGAAAGACCAGATTGGGTAGATACTATTTTGGAAGCACTGAAGGGATCACAACAGAAAAATGCCGGAGTTATTAAATGTTTCAAGTGCAGCAACCCAGGTCATATTGCACGACATTGCAGCAGCGGTCCCAATAGCTCCAACAATGTGGGTGGTCGTAAACGCAGAGCAGAAGGTGATGAGCAAATCTCCAAGACCACTCAACCGTTAAACTAAATCGAGTCAGCCGCAAGGGGCGACAGCTGGCTCCCGCAATTGAATGCCCCATAATCTCTATCTCGAAGATTGGAAGAAGATCGAGCAATCTGACTGTTGGAGGACATGTGGACGGAAAGGAACGGTTACTGACTGTAGATACGGGTGCATCTCATTCCATCATTCGAGCGGATTTAGTCAACAAAAAGATAAGACCATTGCTTCGAGCAAGATTACGTACAGCCACGGGAGAGGACTCCCAGGTAATAGGAGAAGTAGAATGTGAAGTCGCAATTGGGAACGTCACGGTAGTACACAATTTTATAGTGGCAGAAATTGTTGATGAAATCATAATTGGAGTGGACTTCTTAATCGACCAGGGCATCAAGATCGACATGCAAAGCAAGACGATGCGATATAAAAACATGGATGTACCACTTAATTTCGGCTATGAGAGAGGCTACAGCAGTAAACGAGTGCTGGTGGAAGAGAGTCAGCAAATACCACCAAAATCCGAAGCAGTCATCTGGGCAAAGGTTGATGGAAATTGTGGGACAAACAAATTGTGGGTTGTCGAAGCAGCAAACAAATCAGCACTAAACATACTTGTAGGAAAAACCCTGGCTATGACAAAACAAGATGGACGTATTCCGGTAAGAGTACTCAATGAGTTCAAGTTACCACTCAAAATGACTAAAGGAGATATTTTGGGAAGATGCCAAGAGGCTGAAGTAGTTATTAACTGTGAACAGCTCCAGGAACACGTTTCAGCTAGTAATACTGATCTTTCAAATGACATCACGGCATGGATGCAGGAGCTAGAGGAAGCATATCAGAGTAAGGCAAAACAACTGCTCCTAAAGTACGCGAACATATTTGACCAGGATGATTCTAAACCAGGCCGCACCAACGTTGTGAAACATCAAATTGACACTGGAGATGCGAGGCCGATCCGTCAAGCTCCACGTAGTGTTCCACTGGCGAAGCGGGAAGTTGTGAGTCCAATCATTCAAGAAATGAGCGACAGCGGCGTCATCGAACCATCAGCTAGTCCATGGAGCTCACCGGTAGTACTTGTAAAAAAGAAGGATGGAAAAATGAGGTTTTGCGTGGACTACCGGAAGTTGAATGACGTAACGAAAAAGGATAGCTACCCATTGCCAAGAATTGACGACACTCTGGACTCGCTATCTGGTACGAAATGGTTTTCCACGCTGGACTTGAAAAGCGGCTACTGGCAAGTGGAGGTGAAGGAGGAAGATAAAGAGAAAACAGCCTTCAGTGTCGGTGATGGTCTTTGGCAATTTACAGTGATGCCTTTTGGACTTTGTAATGTACCAGCTACTTTTGAGAGACTCATGGACCAGGTATTGAAAGGACTACATTGGAAAACATGCTTGGTGTACCTGGACGACATCATCGTACTGGGCAAGAACTTTGATGAACATCTTAAGAACTTGGAGGAAGTTTCCCAGAGAATAGCTGGCGCTGGTCTGAAGTTAAGTCCCAAAAAGTGTGCGCTGTTTAAAAAGGAAGTCAATTATTTGGGTCACAAGGTAACGACAGAGGGCATCTGCACTGCGAACGAAAAAATAGAGGCTGTAAAGGATTGGCCAAGACCTCAGAACCTACATGAATTGAGAAGTTTTCTTGGGCTGTGCACATATTACCGCCGATTTGTACCAAATTTTTCCAGCGTAGCCCATAGCCTCCATGAACTTACAAGAAAAAACAAAGCTGAATGGAAGAAGGAGCAAGAAGTGACTTTCCAAACATTGAAGGAGCGTTTGTGCACTGCCCCAATGTTAGCATATCCGATTCCAGGAGCAA